>NC_137442.1:37199167-37571667 GCF_964374335.1 Astatotilapia calliptera | reverse complement strand
ATGCATTTGTTTAGTCAAACAATGTGAAACATTAGTAATACTATTAATTAATAGTATACTTGTAAGGTTAGTATTGTGATAGAGTCGAGTATATTTTAATTATACTCTTGTAGACATTATGACATTATGCTAGTACAATTATGGTGAACAAAAAGTACATCTAAAAGTTAATTTCAAGAATACTGTTATGTACTAAAACGGGGGCCAATATAGTCCCAAGAAGCATTATTAGTATACGTACTAGGTAAGGTATACTTGGGAAATATAATTGAAGTATACTTATTTTTGTATGGCCAGCAACAAAAACTAATGGCTACATTTAGAGTAATGTTTAAAAATGACTTCATGTAGCAGGATGTTGCTTTTTTCTCTTCTTATTCTTTCTTATACTGGACCTTCATTTGTTTTGTATAAGGTGGTACTTTTTAAGACACCTCTGCCTAACTACAGTGAACTGATTTAATAATATGCTCTGGTCGTCATTTTACACAAGGTGTCACATCCATGAAACCTACACCACTAACCAGCATCAGTCCTACAACTTCACTCTCAAAATTAATAAATTCTGGGACAAGCAGAAACTGTATTTTTAGCGGTGCATTTTGTTGCAGGCCAGACTGCTATTAAATGCTCTCCTAAAGAAATAATTCCTTTGTAGCACCACTGCGTCTTGGTTCAGAAGAGATGTCCTGATATACGTGATAATGTAACACATTATCACAGTTTAGCGCGTTGGGTTGTGTTTTTAAAGCGATTGTTACGTTTTTAAAGCTTTGTAATGCGACAGGTGCGATAGCCGACACCACACATTCACCTGACGTACAACGTGACGTATGACGCACACGTCGGGTATTCACTTTCAAAACAACAATGGGGATAGAAAATATTGCTCGAGGTGGTTAATGCTCCTTTCGCTGGTTGCCAACCACCATTAAATAACAACAAGAAGAAAATATTGATCTGCTTCTCTTAGTTTTGCACGTTTAAGCCGCAATTCAGACTCAAAAAAAGCTGCAAAGCAGGAGAACGACATGGCCATCAAATATTCTGTGCCACAGATACAGTTCGCTGCAGCACAGAGTGATGATGAGACCGTTAACATGTGCAACTTAGAAGTAGTCAGAGGTAACTGGATGTTCAATCGGGTTAAATGCAAGGTTGATTGGATTATATCTGAAGATCGTGCTATTCGTGGTAACTCTGCTAGACTCCAAATTGCTGCTCGTCCATGCGGGAGTATCTCAAAATTAAATGAAACCACTTAACACTTTTTCCCTAAAACGGACTGACATGGGACACATTAAAGTTGGATCGGAACCAGCTAATCAGTCTGAAGGTAAGTGTTTTTTTCACTTATTCGAGAGAAGTCCGAAATGCGTTCTTAGTACTGTTTGTTTTGACTTTTAAGCTACCAGGATATTTTCATTTAAAGACAAAATGTCAATATCTATGAATGTGGAGACTCAAAAGACTAGTTAGGTAATTTGCCGATGGATTTATGAGACTTGATAGAAACTTGGACGTTTGCAACAGGTGAATCGGTGAACTACCGAGGTTGCGCCCAAATGCTTAAAGCTGTTAGCTGGTCAGTGTTTTCAGGTGTGCTTGTACTACCTGTACGGTGCGGAGTGCTGACTAAGTCATGTTAAACCCATTAAAGCGTCGAGCTCAAATATCTTTTCATGTTTGTGCACTGTTCTCTTGTCGGCACACATTTTCTGTTTATTGAAGCCTTTTGTGAATAATTTTGATCATGTAAAAACTGGGAATTGGTCCCTATTGACAATACTCTTATTTTTTGCATTGAATATGTCATTCAGGAAAGGTAATTGGTCACTGAAGTTTTTGCAACTGTGTATTTCTAAATTTTGTGGCTTCAGTGCACACAAATTTATATTGTTCAGTTTGCATGTTAAAAGCCTGCCAAGCATCCCAAGGCTGATTATGCTTGGTAAGAAGTCATTTATGACATAGAGCTGATTAGACCATATTAAAATTTCTGTTTGGCACAGGAGCTTTTTGTGGACACAGGTATCCAGTCTCTGTTTTGTTAGCTCAAATTTCTGTAATTTCCTTTATAAACCAAGGTTGTTGGACATGTGTCTCAGTGAATCCAGCAAAGTAACAATATCAAATTTCACATTACATATTACTGATCAACAGTAGTCTAGCTACACCAACAGCAGAAATACTGAAGTCAATACTGTAAAGTTTAACAGCAGCACAAACTATAAACTCCAAAATAACCATACAGTTGATTCACCTCCGGTACTTTAACTGGGCTGACTCTTTGTTAGGTGTGTTTAATGGGCAGAATAATTCCCAATTATGTACAATTATAATATGTTAAAATGGACTTATGTACATAAGGCCATTAATAATTAACTGTACGTAGGTATTTGCTTTATGACTATCTAGACAGTGTGAAGAAGTGAAGTATTGAAATTATTTTATGTTGCATAATGACAACATGTTGCCCCTATACATTTAAGGACAAAGTTCAATGACCGCCACCTGCTGGATGGTGAGTGCAGAGGGGCGTGTAATTGTTGAGCTGGACAAAGAGAACACCTGTGCTGATGCAATGTCAGTCTTCTTTGGTTCATTCTATGTATTGAACCTGGAATACCAGGAGTCAGCGTGTGCAAGGTTTTTTGTAAGGATAAACCCTGAAGAGGGAACAAAATGTACCTCCAAGGTTGGGACAAGCAGGAAGACTGGGACCACTGTGAAGCGAAAGGTTGTTCACATTAACCCTCATGTCACAACTTTCCTCCAGTGGCTTACTGAATTTGAGTGGAGAACTTCAAATTAGGGAAATTAGTAAATTTCTTGTATAATTTAAGTGACCAATGTGTTGTTACCCATGTCTCCACAGATGATCCATGGCCCATGTGTTACACCCCGGCCTAGGCAAAGGCGGATGAAGGCTGGAGCGGCCCTCGGACCCTCCAGCGAAGACAGACGGCTGAAGCGGTCCCTCCCTCGGACCCTCCAGCGACGGCGGACGGCTGAAGCGGTCCCCGGGCCCTCCAGCGAAGACAGACGGAGGCTGAAGCGGCCCTCGGACCCTCCCCTCAGCGAAGGCAATCCCGGACGAGCCCCCATGAAAAAATGTTACGTTTCGGTGTTGTCAGTGTTTTGTTTTTGCGTGACTGTCATGTGTTTCCTGTTTTACTTTGAAGGTCTGTTGTTATCTTAGTGTGTTTAGTTTACATTTTCCCTGTCTCGTCAGTTCTAATTTGCCCCAGCTGTGTTTCCCTCTTGTTGTCCATTTTCCTGATTGCCCCTTCTATGTATTTAAGCCTTGTGTTTCAGTGTGTCATGGTCGCGATCTCCCCCGTGTTGTAAATAGTTGGGTGTTTTGTTGTCAAGAAATAGTTTGTTGTAAATAGCTGTAAATAGATTTGTCGATACTTTCGTTTTGGGATTTTGGTGGTGAGCTTTAGTGGGGGTTTTTTTGTGTGTTTTTCTTTCTTTATTTTTACTTTTTTCGTGTTGCACTCCGGTTGCCTAGGCCGGGGTGTAACACCATGCTTTCTGGACATTTACACAAGACGAGCAACAATGAAGACAAGCTCTCTCGCCATCTTGCAAGACGCTGTCTCTGTCCAATAGGTTTTTTTGAGTGCAACAGTTTTGATTTTTTTCCCTTCTTTTACCCATCCATCCATCCATTCACTTCCGCTTATCCTTTTTCAGGGTCGCGGGGGGCGCTGGAGCCTATCCCAGCTGTCATAGGGCGAGAGGCGGGGTACACCCTGGACAGGTCGCCAGTCTGTCGCAGGGCCAACACACAGGGACAGACAACCATTCACACTCACATTCACTCGCACATTCACACCTAGTGGCAATTTGTATTATCCAATTAACCTATCCCCACAAGCTGCATGTCTTTGGACGGTGGGAGGAAGCCGGAGTACCCGGAGAGAACCCACGCAAACACGGGGAGAACATGCAAACTCCACACAGAAAGACCTGATGGTGGAATTGAACTCAGGACCTTCTTGCTGTGTGGCAACAGTGCTAACCTTCTTTTACCCGTTTGTTAAAAATTATTTCAGCTACTTACACTTTAATTGTCACATGTATTGGCTCACCCTACAAATCAATGAACTCAGTCCACAAAGCAAGATCAGGGTTCAGTGCAGGTCAGTCAAGTTCCTTCACACCACACACGCTCATCCATGTCCTTGTGGACCCTGTTTTGTGCAATGATTTGGTCGTGTGAGCCAGTATTTTGGACAAAGTGTATATAAAGGCAGACGTGTGGGGCTTGATATTATATCCATTACAATTCAGTTTGTTTGTATGGTGCCAACAAAATGAATGCCAAGGCACTTCACATTGTAGGTTTGAGACCCTACAAAATATAAGTAAGGAAACCCAACACTTGAGCATGTGTTGTCTGCCATGATATGGATATGACATAATATTGTTATTGTTTGTACAACCATCTGAGAAAATAATGGATTACATGGTTTAGTAAAAACAAGTGCTTCCTCAATGAAAATATGTTTTCAGTTCTTTTCAGTTTTTGATTTTGGAAATGTGTATTTCAGCAGGGAAGAATCAGAATTGAAATAAAGTGGTGTAAAGCACATGAATTATATTTTGTGTGTGTGTGTGTGTGTGTGTGTGTGTGTGTGTGTGTGTGTGTGTGTGTGTGTGTGTCTATCCATCCAATTTTTTTGGAACCCTCCAGTCTCTTACAGTATGTTACTGTTAACTGAAATTACGGTAAATTACGACCTGTTAAAAGAGTAAATGACCGCCTGTTAGGACACGGTGTCCTCTAGCAGAGATGAATATTTTTGGTACTGATGATGCGTGATAACGGTAAGTTACTGGTTAATATATTGCAGTTCATTACCTTGCAGCGGGCTTACAGTGACATACCGTGAATAAACGGTAGTATACCAATTTATTAATCACAGTATGATGTTACTTTGTTGACGTAATTTACGACATAACGACATAACGGTATCTCACTGACATAACTGTCGCCAGTGAGATACCGTAAAAAAGGCTACGGTGCGTTACCATAATTTGTCCAAGAGTATTATACCACACCAGCAAAAAACGGTATCATCCTGCAGAAAGGTAAGCTACCGTAACACGGCGTCACGATATGACGCTGGCAGCAGTGACGCCAGTATGTTACCGTAAAGTGGCGATGAAAAGTCTAACGGTGCAGATACACGGAGTAATCAGAAAAGTTTAGCATGAATCTGGACATTAGATTTAAGATTTAAGTTTTAAGCTTATCAGATATCACTTGTTAGAAGCTCCTTACCGTTTGAATAAATCTCTTCTCAATCTGCTGTCCTCTTCTGCTTGCATCTTTTTTTTTTCATCTAACACTGACGTTATTTTTTCTCCGTGAAAAACACAGCAACTCATCTTATCCCGGGGTGCCAGGAAGTCGAGCTGCGGATCTCAGCAGAAAACTTTTCAAACTGATTGCAGGTTGATCCAGGTATACATTTGAAACAGGTTCTCCTCGGTGACGTGACAGTCGGAATGCATCTGCGTAACCATGGTTACAGGGGGACGCTTTGGAGCTCTGCTGCTCAGCAGCAAAATATTTCAGATCAATATGTAAATACTCCAACTCTAAAACCAAGTAAAATAAATATGCTGCATATGTGTATAGTGCGTTCATGTGTGTGTGCGCTGCGTGGTGACGTAGGCGCGTGCATGTGTGCCCCGGTCACAGCTCCTTTCAGCATGGCCGGAGGTAAGTCACTGCCACGTTGCTCTCAGCTAATTAAAGTTTGTTCAGATCCCAAGCTGCAATGTGAATACAGCCAAACCGCCGCGTTTTTGTTTGTCATTAAGAGACTCATTCGGGATAAGTTTTGTGGAGGGCGGAGTTCACTAATATACGCTTATGAGTTTTAGCCGAGAACGCAGCTAAAATGCTAGCATGCTAAGTTAGCCTGATTGCTAGCGGCTACTCGCGGCAGTCTTTTTTTAACAGCATGCACTCTTTTTTCCTTCGTCAGGAGAGGTGTACTGGCAGTCGCGTGACACACACAGATCAGACACATATTTCTGTGTTGCAGGTATGGAGATGTCCTTATGTTTTGGAGATGCTGTCTTTCAGTCATTGTTTTTATAAGTACAGTGTTGTACTGCCTGTTAGATGGCGGTTATTAATATAATTGTACTGAAGTATAATGTTTGAACTATAAGTACCAGAATATTGGGTCCTGGTTATTGAATTGTATTTATCTGACTGTTTATTTGTTTTTGAATTATTTTGTTTATTGTTCTTATAAGTTGTTTTTGATGTTTTTTCAGTGACATATTATTTATTTTGTGCTTTTTGTTTTTGAGAGCTTAAGTTAATGTTTTAAAACAATTTGTTGTATTTGATTCATTATATTATTGTAGTGTTAATGAAGCTGCAGACACAGCTGCTTTCAGCATGGCCGGAGGAGAGGTGTACTGGCAGTCGCGTGACACACACAGATCAGACACATGTTTCTGTGTTGCAGATGTGCAGTAAAGAGCCAAAGACCCAGTACTGTCTCCTGCCTCTTACTTTCACGCCAGAACACAACGCAAGAACAACAGGCGTAACACATGAACGGGTTACACATACTGAGGTGAGTTGTTGAGGATATGTCGAGCTGTCGATAAGCACGGCTGTTTCTGTGCTCTTATATACTGTTAGCCTGTTTTGCTGGCGTTAGTGAAGCTGTTTTCAACTGGATGTAACATTGTTGAACTCTGATGATTAATGAATAAACTCTCGATGTGACGACGTGAGCATGTAATTGTAACCCTGTGTTCATTTAGTCGTTTGATACCGTTTAATATCCAGTACATCTATTGGGTGTTTTATAACATGCCCTGGAATCATTTTAAGTTTTACAATGCCGGTGATTTACGACTCTTTCGCGACAGTCAACTGTGGCGTAAACTCTGGCGGGTCTCAGAGCTAGCTTATGTGAGCCAGCAGTGACATCTATACATGCAGTAGCCTTAAAATACTGATTATTTATTCTCCTGCTAGGTAAGAATTTGTGTTTTATACGTTTATTGTCACATTGTGCGCCATGTTATTGTTTCGGTGAAATGAATTTCTACAATGGCGGACTTAGACAAAATAGTGTTACTGTTAATTTGACTCTCTGCAGTGTTTAAATGCTTACATATACACACACAGTTACTGTCCCGCCACACGTAGGACTCAGTTCTGCTTCTATGCCCCATCTTTGTTTACTCTTTCCCACCCAACAAGTGCATAAATAAGATGTTAAAAACGTCATCATCATATCAAACATGATCGATTTGGGGGGAGTTTGTTTGGCACATGCTGACTGCATCTAATTATAATCAGAAGAGGAGGCGAGAGCAGAGAACGAGAGTGCAGCAGTTTGGTGAAAGGAACAGGTGAAGAAGAGGTGAGCATCCAAGAGACGAGCAAGAGGACAGTTTCAAAGCAGACATTATGGCACAATAAAAGCTGTAAGAGCAGAGATTCATTCATATCTTTACTATTTTTCTTTAGCTTCTACTCCCGCTGCTTACAATAAATCTGAGATAAAGAACAAACAAGAACAACTCACATGGCATTGATTGTTTAGTTCAGTGTCACTCTGTGATTGTTTGACATTTCATATAAATGTGACTCTAAAATATAGTCAATAATATTAAAAAGCTGCTGTTACTGAGTGAAACTTGAAGGATTATGATAAACTTCAGTTCTTACTGAATCTGTAACATTGCTTTTTTTAAAATTGTTAAATGACTTTTGTGTCACTGTGCACAGTGAAAAGCTCACCTGATGTAGTGGTGAGGCCATGTTCACCACTAGATGGAGACAACCTGGCACAGGTATTTTCTATACACTAAATTTCACACTGAAAAGCCTTGGTGGGAATTGTTGTTTCATAGAAAGTAAAGGAAAATGCTCATACTCTCTCCCGCACTCGATATATGATCCATTGTTGATCTGCACGCAGCTGTTGTCACAAATGTGGCACTCGCTTACGTCACTGTCATGAGACATTCTCGCAAAAAAAAAAATCATGGTTTCAGTAACGCAGTAACGCAGCGTTCCTACGGGAAAGTAACAGTAATCTAATTACCGTTTTTGCAATAGTAATCCCTTACTTTACTCGTTATTTGAAAAAAAGTAATCGGATTACAGTAACGCGTTACTGCCCATCTCTGGACGTCATCATCCCGTAAGCCAATTAGGTTGTCACTAGGGATGGGTATCGTTTAGGTTAGGTTAGCAGTGCTTAAACAATGGAAAAAACACAAACTTTGTCCAAAATCCTCTCATGTTTAGCTGTTTTCCACTTTTTCTTTTGTCATTTTAGCTTTTTTAGCCAGGATGAAGGGAGCATCTGCCATCAAACAAGAAGACAGCTGCATGTAACTACGACGGTGTTTGCTACTTCACCTTACATGCATTAATGTAATAACGTGGTTAGCCTACTCAACGTAAATTACACACGAACAACATTAAGCTCCTCGCCCAGAGAAGAACGGCTGCTGCTGCATCATCATCCTCATCATTTCCGCTACACTGGCAGGGCTAGGGGCCAGGACTCTCGTCTTCGGGTTCTTGGGGGATGTTGCTAACTCCGGGTCTGATAACAGGCACCACAGCCGCAGTAGATGTGCTTGGTGTGAGGTCTTGCAGCAAGCTATCAAATATGGTGCATTTCTCGGCTTTTAAAAAAACGCTATGCGTCGCCAGGTTCGTCGTCAGATTCGAGATGTTACCTCCTTTGCACAGTATCACCTTAAAGCACTTGTTGCTGCTGAGTTTGCATCTTTTGCTGTGAAATACAGCCAGACTTTGACCGCTTCGCCTTGGGCATTTTTAATCTGTAGCTCTGCTCTAAAAGAACGTACGTACCTGGGCCCGCCTACTATCCTCGGAAAGGTAAAATGATTGGCTAGAATCCAAAGTGTATGATATCTCAGGGGAAAAAAAGCACCGAAATAAAGCACCGAAATGTGCGCTGCTTTTCGGTCTGTTTACTACAGTTTATGTCAGAACCGGTACCCATCCCTAGTTGTCACATGACATTTGTGGACCCCGGTATTTTTTTAGTTGGACAATTTATCAGTAAAGTTTCAATCTCTGACATTACCCCTAGACTAGACCGGCTGCACCACACAGACACTGCAAACCTCATCTCTGAAAAAACCACAAGAACAACATCCAAAAGAAAGAAAACATACCTTAGAAACATGCCGGGTTAGAGGAGACGGCAGCACTGCAGAGGTGAGGACAGGCATCTGTTTGAAATAGACAAAACAGTAAACATAGTCATACAGACTCAGAGACGCTTTCCATCCAATCTGTCTGAGTTTGAGCTGTTTTACAGTGAAGAATGGGCAAATAATTCAGTCTCTAGATGTGCAAAGCTGGTAGAGACGTACTCCAAAAGACCTGCAGGTGTAACTGGAGCAAAATGTGGCTCTATGAAGAGCAGGGGGTGAATAGAAAAGAATGACACACTTTTCCAAATTTCATTTGCTTAGAATTTTGACAACCATGTATTATTTTCATGCCACTTCACAATTATGTGCTACTTTGTGTTAATCTACCATTGAAACTGTCAATAAAAACATTTTGTTTGTGGTTGTAAGGTGACAAAATGTGCACAAGTTCAAGGACTATGAATGCTTTTTCAAGGGACTGTAATGTTAAATCACCCCCCATGCACACATCAGTGCACATGCATGTACACATATGCAGAGTTACATTATCAAAGAAGCTAAAAAAACAAGCTCTGCTTTAACTTTTAACTAAAAAAAAAAAGACTGCAAACTTTAGGAACAATATGGAATGAGTGATAATGTCATCATTCCATGAATTGAAAAAATTTGTTTCACCTTAAATCTATTTTTCTTTTCTTAATTGCAAAAACTGTAAATTTGGCTCAAGGGGACCTGAAAGCCAGGAGACAATTTATTGACTTTGCCCACAATCTTATGGAGGAAAAGATTTCCATTAAATATTAATAGAGCAAAATCTCTCTCTCTTAAGTATTTGCACCTAACCACGTCCTAACCTAGCAGTCATATACAGCTATTAATTAATCCTGCATTTTTTTTGTCAAAGACATTTCTCACCATGAAATTACCCGATTCAAAACATGAACACTGTTAGCCTTTGCAGTAATTTCCATAGCTTAGTACTGCAAAATCAACAGTAAAAAACTCTAAAGGATGTTAGCAGTTTAGTACTGTAATTTGCATGTAATTGTGGGAAAATTCCATGAGATTACACTATTTTTACGGTAACTCACCGTACTCATGGAAACAGCTGTAAAATACAGCAAATGTAACAATTGGTGATGTTACTGAGATTATACTATTACACCATCTGGATTTCTGTTGTTTTCTACTGTAGATCTAAGAGTAATTACTTAAATCCTCATTCAGTTGTTTTTATTTGTTTGCTTCTTTTTTCTTGCTTTGTTTGTTGGGTTTTTTCCTTCCTGGTCTGAGGGATAGGGGTTCTAAGTGTTGTGGGTAGGGGATAAACTGCTGGAAGCAACTATAAGACATGTGAGTGTGTCATTAATCTGTATTCTGATATTTCAGTTTTAACAGTCACTGTGAAACTTGCTTGTTTGGCGTTTGACAATTCTGCGTGTATTTGCTTTTCTTTGTTGCTTCAACTCAATAAAAATATCTTTGAGAAAAAAAAATCCTCATTCAGAGTGTATTACTATAAAATGTGATTCACTGTGAAAGCAGTATAACATATAAACTACAATATACAGCATAATTTTTAACTTAAGGAGTAAGTTGCAGCCACACTAAAATTTAATTCCTTGAACTGAATGGAACCTCATATATTAATAAATGCATTTGTTTAGTCAAACAATGTGAAACATTAGTAATACTATTAATTAATAGTATACTTGTAAGGTTAGTATTGTGATAGAGTCGAGTATATTTTAATTATACTCTTGTAGACATTATGACATTATGCTAGTACAATTATGGTGAACAAAAAGTACATCTAAAAGTTAATTTCAAGAATACTGTTATGTACTAAAACGGGGGCCAATATAGTCCCAAGAAGCATTATTAGTATACGTACTAGGTAAGATATACTTGGGAAATATAATTGAAGTATACTTATTTTTGTATGGCCAGCAACAAAAACTAATGGCTACATTTAGAGTAATGTTTAAAAATGACTTCATTTAGCAGGATGTTGCTTTTTTCTCTTCTTATTCTTTCTTATACTGGACCTTCATTTGTTTTGTATAAGGTGGTACTTTTTAAGACACCTCTGCCTAACTACAGTGAACTGATTTAATAATATGCTCTGGTCGTCATTTTACACAAGGTGTCACATCCATGAAACCTACACCACTAACCAGCATCAGTCCTACAACTTCACTCTCAAAATTAATAAATTCTGGGACAAGCAGAAACTGTATTTTTAGCGGTGCATTTTGTTGCAGGCCAGACTGCTATTAAATGCTCTCCTAAAGAAATAATTCCTTTGTAGCACCACTTCGTCTTGGTTCAGAAGAGATGTCCTGATATACGTGATTGTTAGGTATTTTAGTACCATGGGAGCATTTACTGGATATTGTTTTATAGTGACATTATGCAGGAAAACTCTGTCATTCAATAAGGCCCCTTTGTTTTAGTTATTGTTCTCTTTGACCCAAGAATTGATGTGTGAGAATCACAGGCTGGTACAAGGTTGAAATACCACAGAGATCACTCCCTCAGCTACATTAGTTTCTTAATCTTTTAGGAGACGCCTGTTGAAGGCCAGATGGTTTGTTTCAGATTTCACTAATGAAAGAACTCTTTATTTCGTGCCTTGAAAATATGTCGCTGAGATAATCACAATTGTAGCTGAACTGATACACTATACAAAGGATGCTTCTTCACCCAAGGGCAGAAAGACGCTCCCTTATCTTGGTCTGTACTGGTTTAAACTGAGAATCTGCTGACTCATGAATTTGTCCCTCTATATAAACTGTTGTACTTGTGAATAAAGTTGAGTCAATTTGGGAAGACAACCTGAAGCAGTCTCTGTTTTCTTGTTCTCCCAAGCTGCTCCCGAGCTCGTACTAACACGCTGAATGGTATGCTTGAATATTACTTGAGAATATATTTGACTGTGTTACAGACTAAGGTACATTCTCTGCTGATAGACGTCCACGCCTCGGAGGAAGCCGATCCATGGATTAGGCCCTGGAAGCCGTTTCCTTCAATTTTGGTGTCAGAAGTGGGATCCTGACGAAGGTAGGCACTCGTCTTTTATTTTATAAGACTGTGTTATGCCTTTCTCAGTGATCCACATAGAAACGGGATACGCTGACGAGGCCTTCTTTAGTGGCCCACATAGAAACACAGGAAGTTGCCTGTTGTTTTGTAAATTAAAGCAGAAAGGACACAGGAAGTTGCCTGTTGTCATAAACTAAGAAGTTGCTCACCAGCAGAAAGGACACAGGAAGTTGCCTGGGGTCATAAAACGAGAAGTTGCTCGTTAAAAAGTGAGAAGTTGCTCACTAAAAAGATAAAATTGCTAGCAAAAAATCAAGTAACCTCAGGTGTGCCACAGCAAAATAAAAACTAACTTAAATCCTTCAAGCGTCTAAACCCCTCTGGAAATCACTGACCATGGGTCAGAATAATTCAAAGACCTTAGACGGGTCCGATAAAAAATCAAAATTAACTGTAAAACCAGATACCACCACTTGGGTGGGCCTGATTATAGATATATATTATGTCAACGAATTCCAGGTGTGACTGAATCTCAGCTTATTGAAGAAGTAGAGGAACTAGACCCTAAAGATGACCAAGCAGCCAACACCACCTCGTTTTTGTGGATAAACGATGACAAAATCACAGCCTTTTTTCAAAATCTAAAGAAATTTCTGCTCACAATGTCTAGAGATAAAATCAAACGTTTCACACACTGCTGGACTAATGAGGCATGCACGCCTGAAGGAGGAAATGATCAGATTTTCATAACAACATTCTTAAACAATATTCATCCAGAATGTTCACAACTATTGAAGCTGACTGCCACTGATAATCTCTATGACATGAAGATAAAGAACTTTATCACACTTGTCAAAACAAAAGCTGGTGCAGATCTTTTCCCCAACAGCACGAAGGCTAAAAGTGTTAAGATGATGTTGAATTTTGATGTTGAAGGCTCAGAGGAAAGTGAAAAAATGATGTATGCAGGGGCCCCGCCCCCTCAACAAGCGCAGCAGGGAGATTTCAGAAGGAGAGATAGGAGTGGAGACGCATGTTTTTATTGTGGAAAAATAGGACACTGGAGGAGGGAATGCAAATCAGCAGCACGTAGGTCTCAACCACAAAACACAGGACCAGCTCCTGCCACTAGGCGTCAGCAGAGCTCTTCCAGACAAGGTAACTGGCAACGCAGACAGGAATCACATCAAAATAATGGCCCTTTTGCACTTAGGCAGCAACCTTATAATCCACATTTTAATCCCCACCCATATGATAACGAAAGACTGGACCGACAATAGGGAGGCCCAGGTGAAGACGAGGGACAGTGTGAAGCACTACACACGATGCTGCATTTGCAATTGTCCCGTAACACAGAAAGCTTGCCCACGTTAGATATAGAAATAGGTGAAAAGATTTATTCCTTTTTAGTTGACAGTGGAGCCACTAAAAGTTCACTGTCTGGAAAATTCTATAGTGGGCCTGTTTCCTCTGTGTGCATCAACACCATGGGAATAAACGGAACTCTAGTGCAATGCCCCAAAACTCATTCTCTAAAAACACGCTGGGGCCCAAAACCAGACGAAATTACATATCATCCATTCATAATTATTCCAAACTCGCCTGTGAATCTATTAGGCAGAGATTTAATGGCAAAAATGAACTTGTGTATTTCATTTAACACAAAGGGTGAAATGTTTGCAGACACTGATAACAGCTATGTTTTCTCTGCCCTATGCACCGACACCATGGAGAAGGAACAGCCTCTGTGTCAGCTGGACGCCTCAGCAGAGAATGAACTCAATATCCATCTGACTGGTACCCCACGTCACACACTGTGCCAAACACGTGTACAGACACCACTACCAGGTAACCCCATGCCTGGAAGCCACATATTTGTTTCTCTCACACTGTTCAACAACATGATAACTGCTCACACCAGTGAAGGCCAAACAGTGGTTTTGTCGCATAACTCAGACATAGGCTATGACGTTACTGCACCATGTCGACACATAGATCTAACCTACCCCATACACTGTACTATCTTTGCTGTCACATTGCCAGCTGAATATCAAAACATGACATTATGGTCAAGAGGTGAGAATGATGTAGGATTTATCGACTGTACACCTTATCATGCTCAGCTGAAAAACAACAAGCCGGTATATGTCAAGCAATATCCCATTTCCGCTGAAAAAGCCGCAGCCTTAGACATCATCATAGGAGATTTATTGACAGCTGGAGTAATAAAGCCCACAGTATCTCCATATAACACTCCTGTCAATCCTGTGCCAAAGCCTAACAAACCTGGCGTATGGCGTTTCACACAAGACTTAAGGCAAATTAATGCAGTCATTATGCCTCTGCCACCTCTGGTTCCAGATGTTCCCAGCATACTGACATCTATTCCAGCAACAGCTACACATTTTACTGTGGTGGATTTGTGCTCCGCCTTTTTCTCAGTACCTGTGCATGAAGACACACAGCCGATATTTGCTTTTACACATAGAGATAAGCAGTACACATGGACTCGCTTACCCCAAGGCATGGTAGACAGCCCTGCGGCTTTCTCAATGGTAGTACGTGCTACCCTGGACGGCTTCACTCCTCCAGAGGGCTGTACCTTGATCCAGTACGTGGATGATCTCCTCCTCTGTGCTGAAAGTGAAAAACTATGTCAAACTGCCACACATATGCTTCTCCAGCACCTCCAACAGACTGGCCACAAAGCATCAGCAAAGAAAATGCAGTACTGTCAGACTTCTGTTCAATATTTGGGATTTACACTGTCTCACGGACAACGTTCCATGACTACAGACAGGGTCAAAGCTGTGACCTCTGTCCCTAAGCCCACTACACAGAAGGAAATGCTGTCTTTCCTAGGCATGGTGAACTATTGCAGACAGTGGATACCAGACTGTTCTTTTCATGACCACATTCTGCGTGAATGCTGCAAAAAAGACAAGCCTCCTCGAATACTGTGGTCAACAGAAATGACTGCCTCTTTCAATGCATTACAGGGAGCGCTGACCTCCGCCCCTTGTTTGGGTCTGCCTGACTACCACTTACCGTTCCACCTGTACGTCACAGAGAACGGCACAACCTGTGCAGGCGTATTGGCCCAAGAGCATGGCTGTGGCTACCGTCCAGTAGCCTTCTACTCAAAGGTGCTGCCAGCAGTAGTTCAGGGGATGCCGGCCTGCCTGAGAGCAGTAGCAGCTTGCTCTATCATGATAAGGGACTGCGAGAAGCTCACACTCTCACATGACACTATTCTACACACCAATCACCAGGTCACGACCATTCTAGCAAACATAACTACACAACATATGACCGCACAACGTCGCTCAGGTTATGAAGCTACACTGACTTCAACAGCAAATCTCACTATAAAAGCAAACAGCACACCCAATTCGCCAGCACACTTACTCATTCGTATGCTGTGTTCCTCTGACCGACAGGATGGTTCAGACGACCCTGACGATCATGATTGTATGACACGTATACAGGAATCCACAGCACCACGCCCAGACTTAGAGCAGACACCAATACCAGACTCAGTCATTGTTTATGTGGACGGGTCCTGTTCAAAACCAAATGACAACTCATTTCTTTGTGGCTATTCGGTGGTGACATTGCCTGACATCATACTAGAGGCTCACTCATTACCATTTCACTCAGCACAAAAAGCAGAGCTCATGGCTTTAATACGCGCCTGTGAGTTACATGTGGATAAGCGGGTAACAATTTACACTGATAGCCGTTATGCATTCGGTGTGGTGCATGACTTTGGCACATTGTGGAGACAGAGAGGCTTCACATCTGCTGATGGAAAATCGATCGCTAATTCTGATCTTGTTCAAAGACTTTTGCAGGCTATACAGCTGCCATCGGCAATTGCAGTTGTTAAAACAAAGGGGCACAGCACGGCTGACACAGACGAAGCAGTGGGAAATGCTCTTGCAGACGTAACCGCGAAAGCAGCTGCTGCCTCACAGCAACCACCCAGAAAGGAAGTATTATCTTTGCCTTTACAGCTGCCACTTGTCGCACTCCCAGACTATTTAGAAACAAATGTTGACCTAAAATTCATACAAGAGCAAGCCTCTGCCTTAGATTACACTTACTGGGAAAGTAATGATTGTACCTTAGATAACAGAGACGGCTTATACAAAAACCTTGAGGGTTTGATTGCCCTCCCATCTTCACTACTGCCAATCCTTGTCCGCCATTTTCACGGTGTGAGTCATGTCGGACAAAGAGGGGTAATAGGAGCAATAAAATCAAGATTTGTAATCAAGAAAACATCACACGCAGTAAAACGCATATTAGCAACCTGTCTAACATGTGCACGAACTAATGTAGGTAGCTCAAAAGCAAAACATCAGCATTTACCACAACCAGATTTCCCATTTCATACATTACAAATTGATTTTACACACATGCCAGCACAAGGAAGCATCAAGTACTTACTGGTAATAGTGGACCAATTTAGTAAATGGGTAGAAGCTTATCCAACATCAAAAGAAACTGCAGAAGTAGTCTGTCAAAAGTTGTGCAATGAAATAATACCCAGATTTGGAATACCTCACCAAATTAACAGTGATAGAGGACCTTCATTCACATCAGAAGTAATTCAAAAGTGTACTAAAACTCTAGCAATAGACTGGAAATATCATGTGCCATACCATCCTCAGAGTTCAGGAGTTGTAGAAAGAATGAATAGGACCATAAAAAATCGCCTGACTAAAGCAATGATAGAAACAGGAATGACCTGGATCAAACTACTTCCTCAAATCCTCTGCGAGATTAGAATGACTCCATCCGCAGCAACCAAATTATCTCCATTTGAAATAATCATGGGAAGACCGTTTCCAACACCATGGTCAGCCTCCAGAGGGGCACCGCTATTGGAAGGGGACATAGACACTGCATTGTCTGACTATGTTCATAACCTGGTAGAAACACTGAATAATAACTATCAGAAAGTTTGTCTCTCTCAGCCTCTCCCTTCCACAGATCCAACCCATCCGTGGAAACCAGGAGATGCGGTGTTGGTGAAGTCGCTAAAACCAAGGGCACTCAGGGAGGCCGCGTGTTCCAGCCCCCAGACTGTACTTGCAGTGACGAGAACCAGCATCCTAACAGACGGACAACCTCAGTGGATTCATGCCAGCAGGGTTAAGACCAGCCCCACCAAACCACCTAAGGCGTCGGATCAAGTAGATGACGACTCAGGCGAGCCAGCGCCCGGATTCAATACACCTACACACGCACAATCACTGATTAACACACAACACCTGAAAGAGCCAAGACTCAGAAAGCCCTTTGATCCCCCACCTGAACAACAACAAGGTACTCGAACATCCAGCAGGAACAGAAAGCCTAGAGTACCACACAATGTCTAACCTGATAAAGCTAGACTCGTTTCATCCTGATAATGGAAAAAATGAAATGCCCATTGTCATCACACGACGCTTAGGTCTCTCGAACCTGGGACCAGGCCAGGAGACGACTGAAGAACTGTGTTTTTTTATATATTTAGATTATTAATCATATCTACTGCATTAACCTTAGGATTTTTATTTACTATTTTGTATTGTAAACTGCAACCCTGTTCACATTTCTACAAGCCACATTTTTGCTGACAATACCTCATGCTCCACTTGGCAAGACACCCACCTAGTATAGCTACTTCAATGTATTTGCAATTAGCACAAATTGATCCTGAGGATGTGCCAGATGTTACCAATGATGATCCTGGTGTGTATATTGAACATTAGGCTGTGAACTATTACATTTTATGATTTGCTTTTTATATTATGTTATTACATTTGTGATTTTTCCTTTCTATTTGAGTTATTATTTTAAAAAAATAATAAAAGAGGGGAACTGTTAGGTATTTTAGTACCATGGGAGCATTTACTGGATATTGTTTTATAGTGACATTATGCAGGAAAACTCTGTCATTCAATAAGGCCCCTTTGTTTTAGTTATTTTTCTCTTTGACCCAAGAATTGATGTGTGAGAATCACAGGCTGGTACAAGGTTGAAATACCACAGAGATCACTCCCTCAGCTACATTAGTTTCTTAATCTTTTAGGAGACGCCTGTTGAAGGCCAGATGGTTTGTTTCAGAATTCACTAATGAAAGAACTCTTTATTTCGTGCCTTGAAAATATGTCGCTGAGATAATCACAATTGTAGCTGAACTGATACACTATACAAAGGATGCTTCTTCACCCAAGGGCAGGAAGACGCTCCCTTATCTTGGTCTGTACTGGTTTAAACTGAGAATCTGCTGACTCATGAATTTGTCCCTCTATATAAACTGTTGTACTTGTGAATAAAGTTGAGTCAATTTGGGAAGACAACCTGAAGCAGTCTCTGTTTTCTTGTTCTCCCAAGCTGCTCCCGAGCTCGTACTAACACGCTGAATGGCATGCTTGAATATTACTTGAGAATATATTTGACTGTGTTACAGACTAAGGTACATTCTCTGCTGATAGACGTCCACGCCTCGGAGGAAGCCGATCCACGGATTAGGCCCTGGAAGCCGTTTCCTTCAGTGATAATGTAACACATTATCACAGTTTAGCGCGTTGGGTTGTGTTGGATTGTTACGTTTTTAAAGCTTTGTAATGCGACAGGTGCGATAGCCGACACCACACCTTCACCTGACGTACAACGTGACGTATGACGCACACGTCGGGTATTCACTTTCAAAACAACACTGGGGATAGAAAATAGTGCTCGAGGTGGTTAATGCTCCTTTCGCTGGTTGCCAACCACCATTAAATAACAACAAGAAGAAAATATTGGTCTGCTTCTCTTAGTTTTGCACGTTTAAGCCGCAATTCAGACTCAAAAAAAGCTGCAAAGCAGGAGAACAACATGGCCATCAAATATTCTGTGCCACAGATACAGTTCGCTGCAGCACAGAGTGATGATGAGACCGTTAACATGTGCAACTTAGAAGTAGTCAGAGGTAACTGGATGTTCAATCGGGTTAAATGCAAGGTTGATTGGATTATATCTGAAGATCGTGCTATTCGTGGTAACTCTGCTAGACTCCAAATTGCTGCTCGTCCATGCGGGAGTATCTCAAAATTAAATGAAACCACTTAACACTTTTTCCCTAAAACGGACTGACATGGGACACATTAAAGTTGGATCGGAACCTGCTAATCAGTCTGAAGGTAAGTGTTTTTTTCACTTATTCGAGAGAAGTCCGAAATGCGTTCTTAGTACTGTTTGTTTTGACTTTTAAGCTACCCTACCAGGATATTTTCATTTAAAGACAAATTGTCAATATCTCTGAATGTGGAGACTCAAAAGACTAGTTAGGTAATTTGCCGATGGATTTATGAGACTTGATAGAAACTTGGACGTTTGCAACAGGTGAATCGGTGAACTACCGAGGTTGCGCCCAAATGCTTAAAGCTGTTAGCTGGTCAGTGTTTTCAGGTGTGCTTGTACTACCTGTACGGTGCGGAGTGCTGACTAAGTCATGTTAAACCCATTAAAGCGTCGAGCTCAAATATCTTTTCATTTTTGTGCACTGTTCTCTTGTTGGCACACATTTTCTGTTTATTGAAGCCTTTTGTGAATAATTTTGATCATGTAAAAACTGGGAATTGGTCCCTATTGACAATACTCTTATTTTTTGCATTGAATATGTCATTCAGGAAAGGTAATTGGTCACTGACGTTTTTGCAACTGTGTATTTCTAAATTTTGTGGCTTCAGTGCACACAAATTTATATTGTTCAGTTTGCATGTTAAAAGCCTGCCAAGCATCCCAAGGCTGATTATGCTTGGTAAGAAGTCATTTATGACATAGAGCTGATTAGACCATATTAAAATTTCTGTTTGGCACAGGAGCTTTTTGTGGACACAGGTATCCAGTCTCTGTTTTGTTAGCTCAAATTTCTGTAATTTCCTTTATAAACCAAGGTTGTTGGACATGTGTCTCAGTGAATCCAGCAAAGTAACAATATCAAATTTCACATTAACCCTCATGTCACAACTTTCCTCCAGTGGCTTACTGAATTTGAGTGGAGAACTTCAAATTAGGGAAATTAGTAAATTTCTTGTATAATTTAAGTGACCAATGTGTTGTTACCCATGTCTCCACAGATGATCCATGGCCCATGCTTTCTGGACATTTACACAAGACGAGCAACAATGAAGACAAGCTCTCTCGCCATCTTGCAAGACGCTGTCTCTGTCCAATAGGTTTTTTTGAGTGCAACAGTTTTGATTTTTTTTCCTTCTTTTACCCATCCATCCATCCATCCATTCGCTTCCGCTTATCCTTTTTCAGGGTCGCGGGGGGCGCTGGAGCCTATCCCAGCTGTCATAGGGCGAAAGGCGGGGTACACCCTGGACAGGTCGCCAGTCTGTCGCAGGGCCAACACACAGGGACAGACAACCATTCACACTCACATTCACTCGCACATTCACACCTAGTGGCAATTTGTATTATCCAATTAACCTATCCCCACAAGCTGCATGTCTTTGGACGGTGGGAGGAAGCCGGAGTACCCGGAGAGAACCCACGCAAACACGGGGAGAACATGCAAACTCCACACAGAAAGACCTGATGGTGGAATTGAACTCAGGACCTTCTTGCTGTGTGGCAACAGTGCTAACCTTCTTTTACCCGTTTGTTAAAAATTATTTCAGCTACTTACACTTTAATTGTCACATGTATTGGCTCACCCTACAAATCAATGAACTCAGTCCACAAAGCAAGATCAGGGTTCAGTGCAGGTCAGTCAAGTTCCTTCACACCACACACGCTCATCCATGTCCTTGTGGACCCTGTTTTGTGCAATGATTTGGTGGTGTGAGCCAGTATTTTGGACAAAGTGTATATAAAGGCAGACGTGTGGGGCTTGATATTATATCCATTACAATTCAGTTTGTTTGTATGGTGCCAACAAAATGAATGCCAAGGCACTTCACATTGTAGGTTTGAGACCCTACAAAATATAAGTAAGGAAACCCAACACTTGAGCATGTGTTGTCTGCCATGATATGGATATGACATAATATTGTTATTGTTTGTACAACCATCTGAGAAAATAATGGATTACATGGTTTAGTAAAAACAAGTGCTTCCTCAATGAAAATATGTTTTCAGTTCTTTTCAGTTTTTGATTTTTGAAATGTGTATTTCAGCAGGGAAGAATCAGAATTGAAATAAAGTGGTGTAAAGCACATGAATTATATTTTGTGTGTGTGTGTGTGTGTGTGTGTGTGTGTGTGTGTGTGTGTGTGTGTGTCTATCCATCCATCCAACTTTTTTGGAACCCTCCAGTCTCTTACAGTATGTTACTGTTAACTGAAATTACGGTAAATTACGACCTTTTAAAAGAGTAAATGACCGCCTGTTAGGACACGGTGTCCTCTAGCAGAGATGAATATTTTTGGTACTGATGATGCGTACCAACGGTAAGTTACTGGTTAATATATTGCAGTTCATTACCTTGCAGCGGGCTTACAGTGACATACCGTGAATAAACGGTAGTATACCAATTTATTAATCACAGTATGATGTTACTTTGTTGACGTAATTTACGACATAACGACATAACGGTATCTCACTGACATAACTGTCGCCAGTGAGATACCGTAAAAAAGGCTACGGTGCGTTACCATAATTTGTCCAAGAGTATTATACCACACCAGCAAAAAACGGTATCATCCTGCAGAAAGGTAAGCTACCGTAACACGGCGTCACGATATGACGCTGGCAGCAGTGACGCCAGTATGTTACCGTAAAGTGGCGATGAAAAGTCTAACGGTGCAGATACACGGAGTAATCAGAAAAGTTTAGCATGAATCTGGACATTAGATTTAAGATTTAAGTTTTAAGCTTATCAGATATCACTTGTTAGAAGCTCCTTACCGTTTGAATAAATCTCTTCTCAATCTGCTGTCCTCTTCTGCTTGCATCTTTTTTTTTTTCATCTAACACTGACGTTATTTTTTCTCCGTGAAAAACACAGCAACTCATCTTATCCCGGGGTGCCAGGAAGTCGAGCTGCGGATCTCAGCAGAAAACTTTTCAAACTGATTGCAGGTTGATCCAGGTATACATTTGAAACAGGTTCTCCTCGGTGACGTGACAGTCGGAAAGCATCTGCGTAACCATGGTTACAGGGGGACGCTTTGGAGCTCTGCTGTTCAGCAGCAAAATATTTCATATCAATATGTAAATACTCCAATTCTAAAACCAAGTAAAATAAATATGCTGCATATGTGTATAGTGCGTTCATGTGTGTGTGCGCTGCGTGGTGACGTAGGCGCGTGCATGTGTGCCCCGGTCACAGCTCCTTTCAGCATGGCCGGAGGTAAGTCACTGCCACGTCGCTCTCAGCTAATTAAAGTTTGTTCAGATCCCAAGCTGCAATGTGAATACAGCCAAACCGCCGCGTTTTTGTTTGTCATTAAGAGACTCATTCGGGATAAGTTTTGTGGAGGGCGGAGTTCACTAATATACGCTTATGAGTTTTAGCCGAGAACGCAGCTAAAATGCTAGCATGCTAAGTTAGCCTGATTGCTAGCGGCTACTCGCGGCAGTCTTTTTTTAACAGCATGCACTCTTTTTTCCTTCGTCAGGAGAGGTGTACTGGCAGTCGCGTGACACACACAGATCAGACACATATTTCTGTGTTGCAGGTATGGAGATGTTCTTATGTTTTGGAGATGCTGTCTTTCAGTCATTGTTTTTATAAGTACAGTGTTGTACTGCCTGTTAGATGGCGGTTATTAATATAATTGTACTGAAGTATAATGTTTGAACTATAAGTACCAGAATATTGGGTCCTGGTTATTGAATTGTATTTATCTGACTGTTTATTTGTTTTTGAATTATTTTGTTTATTGTTCTTATAAGTTGTTTTTGATGTTTTTTCAGTGACATATTATTTATTTTGTGCTTTTTGTTTTTGAGAGCTTAAGTTAATGTTTTAAAACAATTTGTTGTATTTGATTCATTATATTATTGTAGTGTTAATGAAGCTGCAGACACAGCTGCTTTCAGCATGGCCGGAGGAGAGGTGTACTGGCAGTCGCGTGACACACACAGATCAGACACATGTTTCTGTGTTGCAGATGTGCAGTAAAGAGCCAAAGACCCAGTACTGTCTCCTGCCTCTTACTTTCACGCCAGAACACAACGCAAGAACAACAGGCGTAACACATGAACGGGTTACACATACTGAGGTGAGTTGTTGAGGATATGTCGAGCTGTCGATAAGCACGGCTGTTTCTGTGCTCTTATATACTGTTAGCCTGTTTTGCTGGCGTTAGTGAAGCTGTTTTCAACTGGATGTAACATTGTTGAACTCTGATGATTAATGAATAAACTCTCGATGTGACGACGTGAGCATGTAATTGTAACCCTGTGTTCATTTAGTCGTTTGATACCGTTTAATATCCAGTACATCTATTGGGTGTTTTATAACATGCCCTGGAATCATTTTAAGTTTTACAATGCCGGT
This sequence comes from Astatotilapia calliptera, assembly GCF_964374335.1. Taxonomy (NCBI): domain Eukaryota; kingdom Metazoa; phylum Chordata; class Actinopteri; order Cichliformes; family Cichlidae; genus Astatotilapia; species Astatotilapia calliptera. Next base: position 37,547,936 of record NC_137442.1, on the reverse strand, counting down.
GATTTACGACTCTTTCGCGACAGTCAACTGTGGCGTAAACTCTGGCGGGTCTCAGAGCTAGCTTATGTGAGCAAGCAGTGACATCTATACATGCAGTAGCCTTAAAATACTGATTATTTATTCTCCTGCTAGGTAAGAATTTGTGTTTTATACGTTTATTGTCACATTGTGCGCCATGTTATTGTTTCGGTGAAATGAATTTCTACAATGGCGGACTTAGACAAAATAGTGTTACTGTTAATTTGACTCTCTGCAGTGTTTAAATGCTTACATATACACACACAGTTACTGTCCCGCCACACGTAGGACTCAGTTCTGCTTCTATGCCCCATCTTTGTTTACTCTTTCCCACCCAACAAGTGCATAAATAAGATGTTAAAAACGTCATCATCATATCAAACATGATCGATTTGGGGGGAGTTTGTTTGGCACATGCTGACTGCATCTAATTATAATCAGAAGAGGAGGCGAGAGCAGAGAACGAGAGTGCAGCAGTTTGGTGAAAGGAACAGGTGAAGAAGAGGTGAGCATCCAAGAGACGAGCAAGAGGACAGTTTCAAAGCAGACATTATGGCACAATAAAAGCTGTAAGAGCAGAGATTCATTCATATCTTTACTATTTTTCTTTAGCTTCTACTCCCGCTGCTTACAATAAATCTGAGATAAAGAACAAACAAGAACAACTCACATGGCATTGATTGTTTAGTTCAGTGTCACTCTGTGATTGTTTGACATTTCATATAAATGTGACTCTAAAATATAGCCAATAATAAAAAGCTGCTGTTACTGAATGAAACTTGAAGGATTATGATAAACTTCAGTTCTTACTGAATCTGTAACATTGCTTTTTTTAAAATTGTTAAATGACTTTTGTGTCACTGTGCACAGTGAAAAGCTCACCTGATGGTGGTGTAGTGGTGAGGCCATGTTCACCACTAGATGGAGACAACCTGGCACAGGTATTTTCTATACACTAAATTTCACACTGAAAAGCCTTGGTGGGAATTGTTGTTTCATAGAAAGTAAAGGAAAACATGTCTTGAGGTCTTTTTCCAGTGTTTTCAAAATTGTGTTTTTCACACACACATCAAAACTTCACACAGACAAACACACACACAAAACAACAAAATATGTCAAATTAGGGAGGGCAGAGAGCGCAGCCTTTACATTGTTTTATTGTAGAGTGACAGGAACTGCCTATGAGCTTCTAATCAAGCAGAAGTGTTGACGGAAAATCTATCAAAGGAAATACATTGATGAAAATCAAAGAAGAGCAAATGTATGTGATGTTCCATTTTCCTGAGAGCTGATTGGCTGTGATGACTCCTTCAAGTACTACATGCTACTTTGTCCTGCTAGTTAAGCCTGCTGTCTGTTCTCAGGCCTCCTCCTGTTTCACTGCCGTATATCCACCACCAGAGGGCTCCACTGACCTGCCTGCTGACATCAGAGCACACCCCTGTGTCATGTGACCTGGCAGGAGTAGCAAAGCTGGACTCAGACCTGGCCAGGCAAGTTCAAAGGCAGCTGTGGTAGAGAGAGTATATGGGCTCAAATTGTGGTCATAAATATTTTGTACTTGTAAATCAGGATTTGTGTGTGTATGGGATCAGAACGATGCCACCTTGAAATGAAACCGAAAAAAATATTGAAACTGAAAAAAATATTGAAACTGAAATAAATGTACAGCGCGGCTGCAGTCACGGACAAACTTGCATGTGTCTGTTCGGGAATGGCAGATGCTGAGAGGTCCAGCGTTTACATTACCGGCTATTTCAAAGTGACAGCCTGAGGTGTTCTTCAGTAAATTGGACTACCAGACAGGAGGACCTGAGGCCCCACCGTATTCTTTTCGGTAAGTTAAATGTGTGTGTAAGCTAATCCGTAACTTAGGTCCTTAGGTGAGCACTCGGCTGTCGGGGAAACTTGTTTTGTAAAGTTCGTTTAGCTAACCCGTGCAGGTGAATGAATTTACCCTGACTAAAGAAATCAAGAGAAACGCACCGGGCTGCTCAGTGACTAACCACGGTTACTGTACTTTTATTATGAGTATTATACTGTAAGAGCAACAGGCTGGACTCTGCTTCTGCTCCTGTGCAGAGCTGATTATTAATAAGAAGCTCTGTATACAGACAAGGATAACACAGTACCCGGGCTAGAAAGACAACTCCAGTTTGAGGCGCATGTCCTCCTGACATTTGGTGTTTGTGTTAACGATCCAATGGAAAAGCTTTGATGGGAGTGAGCTGTTCACTTGCACTATAGCACACAAAACGCTGCGCTGAGCACTGAGTGTTGCATCCGTGTACACACTGCATTGCTTCATATTTCACTCGTAAAGTAGGAAATGGGTGGAGCAGTTTATTAAAAGGGTAAACGTACATGGGTTTGATTGTAAGGCCCAAACAGAGCTGGCACAGGTCTAACAAGCTTGTGCATGAAGGGACAAACTGAGTGTGACATAAGGAAATGCTTACATGTGTAATTATCTTGATTACTGGTGAAGGACTACGTCACATGTAATCAAACATGACTCATTACTTATAAAAACCCTTTAACTAAAAGTGTATCAGAAACTCTCCTCTACTGTTTACTCTGTTTATCACCCAACAGTGACCTCGACCCTCTTCAAGCTCCTCACTGGTCAGTTCGAGTCAGGACGGCTGAAAATCCTCAGTGTTTACTGGGTAAGTTAAACTGATCAGTGGGACACTCAGGAACGGAGACCATGATGCTTTGGGGCTGACCACAGAGGTTTTACTAGTCAGTACAGATTTCAAACACACCGCTACATACTACATTAAGGTCAGTGCATTAAGTGCACTGACCTTAATGTTGTATTTTTCCGGTTGCTAATACACTTGGATCCATTACAAACATACACATTGTTGTGTGATGTGTGAAGACTTTTTATGGCTTTGTTTTTTGTCCGAACAGCACAGAGGAAACTATTTCTAAGCCAAGAGGCTAAAATTCATGCACCAAATGATACGCAGCAGATAAGATGGATGTAATCAAGCTACCGATAGAAAGAACATAATCAAGGACAAATAAAGTGTCTTTTTTTCCTCATTGTTCTCTGTGTGGGCCTCCTACTTCCTCCGTCTGGTAGTTTGACTCGTACTGATGTGGCTCCTCTGCTTCTTTTCACAAACAGTTTTTCCTTCCTGGTTACTGTTGAGCCCGTCACACTCAGCAGCTCGAGCTAAGACAGCCTTGAATCTTAAAACTACAGCCGTAATTGCATTTATGTCTTAGAGTGCTGGCCACAGATATTGATCCCATCTGACAGCAGCTCAGTAAAGCACAAGAGTGTCATCTTAAACAGGATATCAGGCAGCGTTCTTATTTTTATTGTCTACTTCTGGTCACATCCTGCTTTTGCCACTGAGCGATCAGCATCCTGTGTTTTATCATGAAGTGATGACTACGTGAGCTCCACTTGTTTAATTCTTCTAACATCTATAAAACAACAGAGTTTCTAAATGACAGACTTATTTATTTGTGTTTGTGTCTCTGTTTCCAGATGCTGCTGTGGAGAAGTCTGACTGTAAGAATAACACTCAGCTGTCCAACTCCAGTGGGACATCGGAGCAAGAGAAAACCTCTGATTATGTATGTTTGCCTCTTCACCACTCGCACACTCAAGGTTACACTCAGGTCAGGTCCAATATAAGTTTCAGAGTGAAGACGGGCTCAGTGCTGTCAGTACTTTGTCAGGATTTTTATTAGAATGTATTAAATTTGGTGTCCTGCTGTTTGATTTCATGCTGGTCTTTTCCCTCGTTGTAGAAGCTTTTCCACCAGCTGAAGTCAGCCCCCAGTGACAGTCTGACCTACCGTCTGGCTCTGTGTGTGTGTCTGGTCAACTATTACTACGGTGGGCTGCGGGCTGTTGGACACCTCTGGCAGGAGTTTGTCCTTGAGTTGCGTTAGCGGTGGGAAAATAACCATCTTATTTGTGGGTGGGTACCTCACAGGCTCGTGCTGCTTTGATTTTAAAGATGTCACACATATTAACATTTTCATTTTATAGCAGGTAAAATAAGTATTGAACACGTCAGCAGTTCTCTAAGCAAATATATTTCTAAAGGTGCTTTGATGTGAAATTATCACCAGATGTCGGTAACACAGGGACATTAAACACACAGACATTTATTTATTACTTTATACAAATGTTGGTGATGACAGTTCATGGCAGCTTCTGTATGGAGAAACCAGTCCCATCATTGCTCATGACTTTGACCCACTCACCACACAAACAGTCTATAAATCCCGAATGCTCCGTGGATCCTTCCCACAGATTCAGCTCAGGTGATTGGCTGGGCCGTTCCAGCAGCTTTACTTGATTCCTCTGAAACCAACAGTTTCCATTGGCTGTGTTTGTGATCATGGTCTTGCTGAAACATCCATCCTTGTTTCATCTTCATCATCCTGGTAGATGGCAGCAGATTTTAATCAACAATGTCTCCATTCATCCTTCCTGGAGTTAGATTTAATGGCTCAGTCCCTTTTGCAGCTTGTTATAAAGTTTTTATGCATAACTTTTCTAAGCAATCACACATTTTTTTGGGAACATCAAAATCATAATGCTCCCACCTCCAGACTTCAGTGTTGCTGTGGTGTTTTTGGGATGCAGCCACCCAAACACGGTGTGTTTACAGCATTCAAAGAGTTTTGCTCTTAACAAAGGCAGTCGCACTTTTCTCCTCTCCCTTAGCTTCCCTGCTTAGCCTCTTGTGTCCTTGTCTAGTCTCGTGTTTTTTGTATTACTTTTCCCTGGAACACTCTCTCACAGTCTGTTCTCTAAAACCTAAAAGAGGAATTATGGATTTGATCAACTGGTCCCTGAATGCAATTGACACCCCTTTCTCAACGAGAAGTCTGGGCTTGGGTGAGCCTGAGTGCTGAAGAGATCTACCTGTTCGGAACCATGGTAACAGGGTTCTGGCTGATCGGAGCTGGCTTGGTTCTGACTTATCGAAGAATTAAGAAAGCGGAACCGGCTGTTCAAACCCCCACAAGGCTGCCCGCTGGGATTCAAACGATGGGAAGAGGCGTGAGTTTCTCAAAATGAGCTCATTGAGTGCAGCACGGATAAGATCTTGGAGAGGCTTACGGCTGCTGTGAATACTCAGAATAAGACTTCTGAGTGCAAATTGGATCACATCTTGGAGAAGCTCACAGCGGTCGTTGTTAACTTGTTATTTTCTGTTATACTGCGAGAGTACTGTTTCAAATATATTTATTGAGAGCAAGTATCATGATTGTAGTTTTTACAAATTGACATAACATAGCTTATGCTCCTTTTTTTCTCTAAACTAACAAGGCAAATAATTAAACAACACCAACAACAACAAAACAAAACAAAAAAAAAAAACAAAAAAAAAAAAACCCGCAGTCACCCATAAGGGGTCCCAATACCCCGGCTGTTGACAAAAGGGAAGAGAAACAAGTAAACAAAGTTTTATATTTTCCCAAGGTATATAAGTAAAGGGTGCCAGATTAATTCAAAATCTTTTACATTGTCATTCATACTATATCTTATTTTTTCAAGGTGAAGAGTGTTTATAAGTTCAGTAAGCCACATTTTTAATACAGGAGTCTCATTGCCTTTCCAAAGCTGCAGGATCAATTTCTTTGCAATAATCAAAGCATATGCCATAAACCTTTTTTGAGAGTGTTGTAAATTTTGTGTTTCGTTGGAAATCCCAAAAATGATTACTGTCGGATTTGGTTCAATCTTACTTTTAAAAATATTAGACATATAAGTAAAAATATCATACCAAAAACCCTGAAGCCTTGGACATAGTGCAAAACAATGTAACAGATTTCCATAGTATATCTTGCATTTTTCACAGAGGGGGGAACACTCTGGATACATTTTGTGAAGTTTTTCCCTTGAATAGTGTAGTCTGTGTATAATTTTGTACTGAATTAAACAGTGACGGGAATTAATAAAAGGCGTATTTATGTTGTGTAAGGCCTCCTGCCAGAAATCTTCTGATAGGAGAGTCCCAAAATCTTTTTCCCACTCCTCTTTGATTGAAGTAGTTGAAGGTATATTCATCTCCTGTATTGAATTATAAAATAATGAAATTCTCTGTTCAAACCCCCTTCCATCACTAAGACATCTGTCCAAAGGATCGGACGATATGTTTTCAAATTGTGGCAGGTATGTACGGATATTGCGAGAGTACTGTTGCCCGCGAAGGGTTGTTGTTGGTGTGGAGAAAAATGGCGTAACAAATAAAGCGCTTGGAGTGAGACTACGACGTCGTATCTTTGAGTTCTCAGAATCGGCTCTCTGAGCACAAGAATGACAACATCACGGAGCGCAAGTTTGATAACATCATGGAGAAGCTCACGGCTCTCCAACGGGAGATTGAGAGACCAGTGTCGGAGTGTTAGAACAGCTTTGAAATTCATATGAGCTGTTCGCACTAAAGTAAAAAAACCTCCATCACTTATGCGGATACCCCTTCGGCCCCAGCCGTGGGCTCAAGGCTGGAGCCGAACAATAACTCCCTGATAACGACTGTGTTTAGACTGTTCTTCCCACTCCATGCAAGGCCACCTGGGTTGGCTGGAAGACTGTTTACTTAGCCTGGCAGGGAGGAGGACACTGTCTCAGCTGAACTCTGGACACGCACACGCTTACACAGACATATATACACATGCAGATGTACACTCCTCCCCCCTCCAAACGCCTTCGACGCTTATTCCCCTCCGATGCTGACGGTGGATCAAGGAGACCAGCGCACGCAGGCCTGGATGTACTGTCTACACTGGCTGTCTCTCACCCTTTACCCATCCCTGTTGCTTGTCATGTGTTTCTTTCGTGTATTAAGAGTTTTTTCATGTGCAGAGGTGTTTTTTTTCTGTTCTCAAACTGATCTCCCTGTTGGAGCTCAGTCTGGGGGGAGTTATTTTTTTCTCCTTATCTTTCCTCATGTGGTGCATTTTCCATTGTTATGCCTCTCTGACCTGTCTTCCCCATGTGATGTTTGTGTCATGTATGTATGGTCAGAAGGGTAAGATGGCGCTGGCAAAGGTCGGCAGCCTTAACCCAATTTCCATTGGGGTCAGCCTTCAGGATCAATAAAGTTTTATTGAATTGAATTAAGTGACCAAACTATAAAGTTAAAGCGTATTGTTGTACCTATGCATTACACTGGAGCAGAGCTTACATACATTCTTACCTGCTTACACTCATCATTCATTCGTCAAACTGAATAAAATAGCAATAAAATAGGGTGGCTGCAGCTCAGGCGGTAGAGCGGGTCGTCTACTGATCGGAAGGTTGGTGGTTCAATTCCTGGCTTCCCCCAGTCTGCATGCCAAATATCCTTGGGCAAGATACTAACCCCAAATTGCTCTCCGATGCGTTCATCGGAGTGTGCGCGTGTGTGTGTGTGAGAGAGAGAATGTTACTTAGAAAGCACCTAGAAAAATGTGCTTGTGTGAATGGGTGAATGCACAAGTTGTGTAAAGCACTTTGAGTGCTCAGAAGAGTAGAAAAGCGCTATATAAGAACCAGTCCATTTACCATTTAACCAGAGGAGTATTGCACTGGTTGGATGGCAGCAGCCATGGAGGGAGGGTGTAATTGTCCCGTGTTATGCTGGTGTTTTGTATTAGATGTAAGCTTACATTTGGCAGCATTAGTGAACATTATACTGAATGTTACACAGGACTGTCTCAGGTAGGAGGGAGGCTCACTCGGTCCGTTCACTGAGCTTAGTGTTCAGTGATCGATGGTCCAGGGGAAAAGCTGTTTTCTTAGCCTGGCTGTCCTGTTTCTTGAACAGGTGCTGTCCAGGATGAGATGAGATTTGATTGGCTCTCCTGAGACAGCGAGTGCTGACCATGTCCTCCAGGGAAGGAAAGGGACAGGCACTATTCTTCTGTGCTGTCTTAATGACCCACCGAGCAGTTAGCATACCAAGCTGTTAGCAGTAGGTGGGGACACACTATGGTGCTGTGGTAAAAAAGCCACCAAGACTTTCTTCTCCAGATGGTGGTTCCTCCTCCTCAGCATCCTGAGGTGGAGTCTTTGACTTTGGACCATGAGAGGTCCTCAGCTACGTGAGTCCCCAGGAACGAGGACACTCGCTGAACACAGTCTGCTTGATGTGGAGAGGAACGTGTTTCCCTCTGCTGAGGTCACATCTCCTTAGTTTTGATGGCACTGAGCAGACGCTTCTGTTCATTGCAGCAGCCTGTCAGGTTTTTAACCTCCTGCCTGTTCGCCGTCTTCTCCACTGATGATTGTCGCATCATCAGCAAATGTAACGATGGTGTTAGAGGGGCAGGTAGGTGTGAACTCATGAGTGTACAGGAGAGCAGGCAAAGACGCCTGTGGATACTTTATGAATGCAGATGATAATATTCTGCCAGCGTTTCACAGACTTGTTCAGCAAACTTTAAACACACTTCACGCTTCTCTTTTTTTCTGTGGCTCTTGCGCACATATTGTTTTCTTTGAAGCAGTCGTACCTGCTGATTCCAGGCCTTTCTGTGGCTCTTCATAACTGGGCCTTGACTCTTCTGATAATTCTTTTCACTGGTCTGTGTGAAATCTTGTGGGAAGCACCTGGTCGTGGCCCATTTATGGTGAAATAATATTCTTTCCACTTTACCAAAAGTGCGCTGGAACCTTCAGTAGTTCTACTGTGACCACTGCCACCAGCATGTTTTGCAAAAGTCTTGAGAGAGCTCGTTGTTTTTACCCGTCATGAGACGTTTCTTGTGTGAAACCTGAATAATGAGACCATCAGTTGGGACTGAACCAGCTGATATTTGATTTGATATTAATTGACGAGGTCTGTGACGAGTTACATGACTCTTTGGTGGCAGGACTCCTGGGCTGGAGGTGCGAGTCCCACTGAGTCTGTGGATGTTGTTGGACTGTCCTGGTTTCCCACCTCGGGATAAGCAGACTACAGTAGCGGTTTCCCTTTCTAAGAAGTGGGACTAGGGGCTGAGCTTGAACTTGGGAATGATACTCCAAAGCCTCCCTGGAAGTCTGTGACTGGGTCAGTTCGTTAGTTGAACCTGAGGTTGAGGATATATTTTCAGCCCTGGAGCTCCTCTGTCAGATGGTGACTGCATACAAAGTATCTGGTACCACTGTCCTCTGTGTGCTGCTGTTGGTCCATCAGCTGTGGAGAGAGTGAAGAATAAGTGATAATGAAAAGTTGTTGTTCTCGTTGAACTCTGTTATTGCTGCTTTATTCGTGGCCAACACTCAGCAGATATTGACACCAGCCGATTTCAGTCAGGATCTCAAAGGACTTCGTGGAAGAGCAGAACCTATTTGCAGACATTTGTGGGACCTCGTTAGACTGTTGACTTGGACACAGACAGAAGACAGAAACACATTTTGAGACCAGAGGAGATGGATCTGTCAGAGTGGGGGCCCCCAGGCTGTGGAGTGCTTTGCCTCCATCATTATGTTGCTTTGATTGCATTTATTTTTATAAACAGCAGCTTGAGACTCATTTATTTAGCCTGGCTTTGAACTAGATTTGTGCTGTTTCATATTATTGTGAAGCACTCTGTGGTTCTTATCCTGTGCCATATAAATAAAGTCAAATGCTGGATGTCTGTACTTTGTCCAGCTGAGCCGACACTTTAGAATCAGGCTTTGGTCTTGTTGTCAGTCATGTTGGATCTCCGTCCGTCTCTAATAACAGACAAATGACCAAAATGTAAAAATCCAAGTACATAATACCAGGCACAAAAGCCCCTGCAGTGTTTGTGCCGTGCTCTAACTAAAACTTTGCTTGAAATTGTTTAAGCAGTATTTGTTTCTCTGTTAACACACTGGTGTTCACTCATATCCATCTCTGTGCTTCCTAATCTGCAGGCTGGCAGGTGGAGCTCCTGATCTTCGCTGTTGTCTTTTGCATCAGAAGTTCCAGGTAGCCACACAGTGCACAAAGTGCAAGGACTAATCGAACGATTTAAAAGACAAAAAACAACATCATGCACATTTGTAGACTTGCAACTTTAATTCCAGTGGTTTATCAAAAGTGTTGTGTTAACTTTGATAATTGGAATGATGTTTAGGTGATAAAGAGAAAAATGAATTCTGAGAGCTGATGCTCAGTGTGATACAGCATCTTCAAACTCCCAAACACCTGTTTATGTCGTGTTGTCTGTTGAACACAAGTAGCAGTGTTATGTTTCCATGTGTGAAAAGAGTTTTTGTTCCTGGACAGATGCTGAATTGTTGTATCGAAAGGAAGAAGGCCAGAGATGAATCTCACAAGGTACCCGAGGGGAAAGAAAAGGAACACAGGGTCTCAGGTGCCTGCCAGAAGAGCCGCCAAGGACCAGAGTGTGCAACCAGTGCTTCCAGTTCAACAAGAGAGATGTCTCAAGGAAAATCCTGGGACTCGTGGAGTGACAGCGAGGAGGAATTCTTCGAGTGCCTGAGTGACCAGGGCGAGACTGAGGCGACACAAGCTGAGGGCAGAGCTGAGGGCAGGCTGCACCCCTACAACAACATGACTCTGCTCAACTCTGCAGAGCCTCTCTATGTTCACAGGTCAGAGTCACTGCCTCACTGTGCAAACACATCATATGCTGTTATTTATTCCAAATACAGCATGTTGAAAATAATAGTCGGGGTCACACGGGGTGGAGCCTATCCCATACCATAGGGCGAGAGGCGGGGTTCACCCTGGACAGGTCGCCAGTTGCAGGGCGAACACAGAGAGACAGACAAACATTTAACCCAGGGGTGGGCAACTCCAGGCCTCGAGGGCCGGCGTCCTGCAGATCTCACCCTGTGTCAACACACCTGAATCAGATGGTTAGTTCAGCCTCTGGAGAACTTCCACGATAAGGATAAGCTTTATTTGTTGGTTGCCTGCAACTGAGATGACCTAATCGACCATAGATACAATGTACAAACTTAACATTGGGGATACAGGTCAGGCTAACTAGCAACAAAGGATAGCCCTAACCCAAGACACGTTGAGGAGGTCATTTAGCCATTTAAATCAGCTGTGTTGGATCAAGGACGCATCTAAAACCTGCAGGACACCGGCCCTCGAGGCCTGGAGTTGGACACCTCTGATTTATGCTCTCATTCACACCTGTGGGCAGTTTAGAGTCAGAGTTAACCCAACCCCACTCGCTCCATGTTCAAAGACCTGCAGTTAATAATTAGAACTAAAAGAAAGCGGTTGTAACAGTACAGAGGTGGCCTTTGTGTGACAAAACCATGAAAGCAGATCTCATATAAGTGGTTCACAGAAATGTCATTAACCTCAGCTGAAGCTGACTGAGTCTGATATCTGTGCATCAGGTTTCATTTTCAGGAACCGTCTTCTCTGTGCAGTTAATGAATGGGATATTAATGAATTAATAATAAATGTCATGTAGGCTTTTACAAGTAAACTAGTGTGGAATAAGAGGACTGTTGATCAGCCTACGCTGTGGAAAGCTGTGACTCTGTCACTGACACGTGTGGCATGATGGATGCAGTCATGCTGGGAGAAGCTACGTGAGTGCAGAAACCTCTGATCACCAGACGATCACGTGGTCGTCAGTTTTCAAACAGCTCATTGCAGTTTTATAAATCATCTTCAGAGGTTATTTGAACCTTGTCTTTGCAGAGACCTGCAGATCTGAGGCAGTAATGCAGTGATAATGACCAGCACACAGTGTAAGTCATGCTGCAGCTGCCCTGAATCTACAGTGTTGGTTATTCCCACCATGTCTCTGTTTCTGATCCAGTGTGGACGAGCTCTTTATTCAGTCTGAACTGGTTTTAATACTAAAATACAATTGATTTGTTATTCATAGATTTTCAGATTTACTCTTACACAAAAAAGTAAAACATTTTTGTTGCCAGATCACACGTATTTACTTCCAGTCCTGAACAGAAGGAAATCGTTTTGATGCCTAAATGACATTTTATGTTCAGTGACAGCCTGGTGTGCTTGGGTCCATGAATGCAGTGGTGTCGTGAGTGGGCCCTGCTCGAGTCGTCAGTGCCAGTATGAGGTGTCAGTGAATATATTTACACATTACTTCATTTAAAGTACGAGTTTGTGTCTCTGTCCACAGGCAGCCAACCCCGGCTGTGTCCTGGAGGATTTTGTGCGCTGGTATTCACCTCGGGATTACGTAGAAGAGGAAGTGGTTGATGAGAAGGTCAACACAATGGTGATGGGGACACTCAGTCCCAGGATGAAGATCCCAGGCAACATGTGGGTGGAGGCTTGGGAGACTGCCAGGGTCACACCTGCACGACGCCAAAAAAGACTTTTTGATGACACCAAGGAGGCCGAGAAGGTCTGAAGCAGGTCGTTCGTTTTGCCACATGCGTGTTTTAAGCCAAACGTGTTTACTAAGTGGATCACAAAGTGTTTTCATGAATGTTTCTGCTGATTTTCAGGATCAGCTTCTGCCATGGGACCGTTTTGGCTCATGTATGTTGAAGAAGTCAGTTTAACACAGATCTGTGCTCACAGACATGTTGAAGCATTTTCACATGTTGATGAAAAAGGATCTGATGCTGTCACACACGATGTTTAACTGACACACAGCAGCTTTCTGTGGTGTGATGGTGTTAAATGAAGAACAACTTTAAACCAGCTTCTATTAATGATCCGGTCGGCTTTATGGGAAAGGGACAAACAGTAACTGGGGTTAGTTGTTTCCTCACCCAAAGAGGGTCCTGGATTTGGACCCGGGCAGGTCCCTGCCAAGCGTTTGCATGTTCTTCCTGCACATATGAAAGCAGAGCTCGGAGCTCCAGTTTGCACCGTCACTGAAAATGTTGCCTGTCTTTTAAAGACATTGTTTATCCAAAAAGAGAAAGTTAAAAATAATGCTCACTGATAGTCTTATGACAGATTTAAAGATCTGGGTATGACTGGTCCCTCTGTGAATAACCATCATAGAGAAAGGTCACCGTTTATCTGGAGTCTTCTTCAGAGGCAGCCTGTTGGCTGTGCAAAAATATTCTGTTGATCTGAAAGAGCAAAAGGAAAACAGAAGCCAGGCAAACTAAACTTTTTGGGGGTTTGTCTTTAGGTTCTGCACTACATGGCGATGCAGAAACCTGCAGACCTGGCCCGTCACCTCCTGCCCTGTATACTTCATGCAACTATTCTGAAGGAAGAAGGTAAGTCCTCACCGTTTGGTTGAAAAACACGTTTATATGAAATAAAATCAGGGAAAATAACTCTAAGCCCACAGCAGGTAAATTACAGTAAGACCGAAATACAAAAAACTAAAGATATTAAAATAAGTACTAAGAAAATGAAATGCAACCTGAGATGTTAATGGAGAAAAAAAAACAGAAGCTGCATGAATAAAAAAGTAGAAATCTTGGACGCTGCCAGCATAATGCACAGCCTTTTGACGGGGCTCGCACACAAACACAAAGCAGAGGATGAAGCATCACCAAATATGTTTCCAAGCCAAAGAAGATAAGATGAAGCATACCTGCGCAGCGGTGGGTGATGAGGAGAGGCCGCAGCGTGTCTGTCTTAAAGTGCAAGTTTGTGACAGTTTAAAGCTTAACAAGCTAAGACGCCAAACATCCAGAGCACAAAGACAAGTCAGAGGGCTTTTTCAGACACACACTTCTAAACCGTCGTGCTCAACAGTGTCTCTGCTAAAACTGCGTCTGTGCTCTGCTCCTGTAAAGTTGCCTATCGAGTGCTTAATGATAAGGTGCATGGTAGCTGCTTTCCTCTGCAGGTGGACAAAGGAATGACTTCTCTGCAGACAGGCTCCTGGCAGAGCCACTGCAGAGGAACTCTTTACAATCACTGACTGTGAAACGTGAGGACTGTGTGGGGATGTGCAGACGGGGGCGCGACGGCTGGGAAACGAGGAGGGCTGCAAGTGGATGCACTGTATGATACACGCTGGCGTCTACACAGCTCAGTCCTGAGCTGAGTGATGTAATGACTGATTGCATCGACACAGTCATTACATCAAAATACAACCCCTTTTTTTCGGCACTGAAGCGAAACAGGCTCCGCCCACACAGCCGTTCTGTATCACAGCTGTGATGCAAAAAGATTTGGGCACCACTGGTATAGAGTGAATGGAACCCAGAACCTGGAAGTGTCCAGTGATGTGAGGGTAAAGGACGTCTCACTGTGTACTTTGGTGCACAGATGAGTTTGTGGTCGGTTCAGTGAATGCAGCCCATGAGCTGCAGAAAAAGCCCAAATCCTGAGCCCCCCAAGATTTGGGCTCAAGATGTGTTCTGCACTGCAGGCCCTTGGACTCCATCAGGGTTTGGGCCAGTTTTGAGCTCTTATAAGTATCAGAGATGGACACGTGATGTTTTCAGGGCTGCGTAGGCATGATGGGTAGAACATGACCCTGGTGTTAAAATGCAGGTAAATGTGATTTAGTTTGTTTACTCTAACTAGCTACCCAACCCTCACTGTGAAAGGAGCCTGGAAAGTTTCCCCAACATGAATTTCTTTCAGTCAAGTTTTCTCCAGTAATGATCAGAAATCAGATAAAACCCACTCTTTATTTTATTCTACACACAATAAATTGATAATTATTCCAGGATACAGAAAAGTCTAGATTTCGTCTTCAGACTGTCACATCTGGAGCAGGGCATAATTTGATTTGGTTTTTAGAAGAAGCTAAAGATCTTTCAGTCGTGTTGCTGTTGTTCCCTGACACCGGGCGATCGTGGCTCAAGAGTTGGGAGTTCGCCTTGTAATCGGAAGGTTGCCGGTTCGAGCCCCGGCTTGGACAGTCTCGGTCGTTGTGTCCTTGGGCAAGACACTTCACCCGTTGCCTACTGGTGGTGGTCAGAGGGCCCGGTGGCGCCAGTGTCCGGCAGCCTCGCCTCTGTCAGTGCGCCCCAGGGTGGCTGTGGCTACAATGTAGCTTGCCATCACCAGTGTGTGAATGTGTGTGTGAATGGGTGGATGACTGGATATGTAAAGCGCTTTGGGGTCCTTAGGGACTAGTAAAAGCGCTATATAAATACAGGCCATTTACCATTTACCATTACCTGCAGTGCAACCATTAATTTAGCTAATGAGAGTTCACGTATAATTATAACAGGTCTTAGTTTCTGGATCGTCTCTAAGTTGACGGTATACTGCTAAGACCAGTTCTGAGTCTAGAGACAGCCAATGGTAAGGACTAGTAAGGACATCACTGAGGAGAGTTTTCTAGTACTTTGGAGAAACCTCAATCAGCTAACGTCCTGCTGTGATACTCAGACCTTTTCTCTAATTAAACCAGAAAGCTAGTTTTCATTTATTCTGTAATATCCCAGAATGTTTCAGCAGGTCAGAAATGCTTTGGTGCATATCCAGGTTGTATGCAAATTAATTCTGATTAAGTCTGGACTACAAAATACAAAACATAGCAACAATAATGTCCTCGTTTCACTTCTTTAAAAAATGTATTTTGATCTTATGACACTTACTAAAAGTTTTACTTCCAGAGGTTGACAGAGACGCTCCGTGCTGATAACACGTGAATGTGTGAAGGTTTGGATCATATCTATCTAATAGACTCCAGTTTGTGCATGTAAATGGAGAGTCCTCTTCACACACTGAGGTTAGTTATGGAGTTCCACAGGGTTCAGTGCTAGGACCAATTCTGTTTACATTATACATGCTTCCCTTAGGCAGCATCATTAGAAGACATAGCATACATTTACACTGCTATGCTGATGACACCCAGCTCTATCTGTCCATGAAGCCAGATAACACACACCAATGAGTTAAACTGCAGGAATGTCTTAAAGACATAAAGACCTGGATGGCCGCTAACTTTCTGCTTCTTAATTCAGATCAAACTGAGGTTATTGTACTCGGTTATTGTAGATGGCCCCGCCCCTCCCTGAGCCTGGCTCTGCTGAAGGCTTCTTCCTGTTTAAAGGGAGTTTTTCCTTGTGCCAAAGCACATGTGGGTATATTCCTGGACAAAAGGCTTAGTTTCTATTTGCAGATGTGTTCTGTGATCCTCTGAAATAGCTGGATTAATTAACTCCAATAATAATCCATCAAGACTTTGTGGATATGTTTTAATCTCTGTAAAGATTATTATAAAATGTTGTGAAGGTTTTGTTTATTTCAAAAGGATCTGTATTAGTAAGATAATAGTTTGCAGGTTTACTCAATTTTAGGCTTTTTCTCATGTTAACAGTAATTGAGGTTACAAACGTGGCAGGTCTTTCTTTTAATCACAGCTTTCTGTCACTCTGGAAACACTGTCATTTCTTCTCTTTCAGAGTCTGCTGAAGATATTCCATCAGTGCAAAAAACCATTCAGCAAGCTACAGTTCAAGCGAGCAAGCTCCTGCAGTCCCCCAACCAGGACTACAAGAAGTTAGAGGTCAGTGAAAACTCGACCGGACTTTCCACAAATGATTCAGTTTAAAAGAAAGTATCATTAGATTCACCCAAAAAAGTTTTGTTTTTAAATAAATTATTGATTGATTGTTAACTGTGTTTTTGTTGTAGTTGAGTATGTGCTGTACATGAGGTGTACGTAGACTGGACAGTGTGCACCATGGCTGAGAACTTGGCTGATAATTATTATGGCCATTGATGGTTGAACCATGAAAACAGGGGTGTGGTGCAGTGGGATTGTAGTGGGAGCTGGAGTAACAAACTCCAGTGCTTCCTCAGTGATGGCTAACTTTTTTCTAAACCTAGGTAATTCCTTCGGCTGTTCCCACCTGGGCTCAAAGCTTTTATACTCTGCTGATATCGGATGTGTTTATCAGTGATCGAAAACAGAGACTGAGATTGTTATTATTGAGTTTGATCACACGTTAGGTGCATTAAACATATGCTTTAATACTGTCCTAAAGTCTGAGAACAATCATCACTTCTTCACATATAAAAATGTTCTTCTCACTAGCACTCAGTATCCATACAGCCCCTTTTCTTTGAATAACACTGTACAGCTGCACAGCTAAACCCCACCATGTTAGTTCGGCTTGACTGGACAGTCTTGTTGTGTAAAAGCATTCTTGGCTTTCTCAAAGTACATTTAAGTATGCCATGTATCCACTGTGACTCCAAACACGCCTTTTACACCCCGAGACTCAGCCTATAACGTTCCACGTAGGAAAAACCACGTATGTGTATAAATGTGACAGTCTTGGGGTCTCATGCTGTCAGGATTGAGCAGACAGTTGTTCTTGTCCTGTGTGCAGGATTTCATTAACCAGCTGCTGAGCATGGAGACAGTCATCACTCAAGCTCGCTCGCTCAAGGCCAAGTTCTCCGTTCCTGAGGACGACAGCGGAGAGGCTGCTGATGAACTGAAGAAGTGAGTCGCAGAGTTTGAGCTGCGCTCACTGACAGCTTTGTTTGTGCTGTTGGTAACATGTAGCCGTCTTCACCGTCACTATAGATAGTTAGTCAGTAACAGGTTGTCACGATGAATCTGTTTCACAAAGACGGCGTCTGAAGGATCACAGTCAGTTCACACGTTTCTTTCTCGCTCATGTTGGTGGTCTTATTTTATAGTTTTGGTGTCTTCAGGTTTTACATGTTCTTATTTAAGTGTTTTGTTTTGTGGGAATATTGTAACATTTTCCACATTGTGTGTTGTCTCTAGGTTTGTGAGCTCCCTGCTGGAGGAACCAGAGGTGGTAGTGACAGGAGCAGGCCAGGGCCTGGCTGGCAGTATAATCCACGGACTCTTCATCAGTGCTCAGAGGGTAACTCTCACTCTGCCTCCGTGTCCTTCCCACGTCTTGCTGTCAGTTTCATGTATACAGTCATGTATTTGTCATCTATAGAGACATCTTTAGAGGTACACACACACACCAGTCAACCACTTATTCAATATCAGCATCAAGAATAGGTCGGTGTCCCGGTCCTAGAACAAGACATGAAGTCAGCGCTGTTTTATTTTGTTGTGGGCAGTCTGAGGCACACCTGTGCACTACTCATGATGTCAGATCAGCATCCTGATGTGGCACACCTGTGAGGTGGGATGGATTATCTCAATATAGCAGATGTGCCCACTACCACACATTTGGACTGATTTGTGACCACTGTTTGGGAGGGATGGTTATATTGTGTATCTGGAATGAATTTTAGGTCTCTACGTCCATCCCATGGGGAATGGGAGCAGTAACAAAGGTGTTGTGTTTATATTTTTGTTGAGTGTATATACTTCATGTAGATGAAACTGGAAGGACGTGGTCAGCACTGATGTAAAGATGCGGTGTTTTCTGTCAGTGTCAGGAGAGTCTGCTCTATTGTAACGTTGTTTCTTCCTGAAACACACAATTGCTGCTGCTGTGCTGTGAAGCACGTTCAGAGTAGAGATGGACCGATCCGATATTACGTATCGGTATCGGTCCGATACTGACCTAAATTACTGGATCGGATATCGGAGAAAAATAAAAAATGTAATCCGATCCATTAAATATCACGAAAGCACCTCACAAAACTTGCAACACACCGTAACTCACCTCAGGTTAGCACGTCGGAGCAGTATGCATCACGTGATAGAGCGGCTGTGGCATGCGGGACCTGTCGGTGGTCTGGATAGCATTTGGAGCTTCGCTAGCAACCCGGCATTTCATCTCCGACAAAGTTATCCCGAGAGAAGTAAAGCAAGTGTGTAAGTCCATCTCTGAATGTTTGTAAAGCATTCCTGCGTTAAGCTTAACGAGCGACTGCCTCTTCTTGCTGCTACTTCAATCATGAAACTGCTTAACGATCAGCTGATCGGCTTTTCTGTCGCGAGTCCGTGTCTCTTGTTTGCTTTTGGCCCACTTTGCACCAGAAAGAGGAAACCAGCGGCTGAACAACAGCAGCACGTTTAAGCTTGATCAGCTATTGTTAGAATGTATTTAATCTTACTTTCTACTCGAGGATCTTTTTCTACGTAGCTGACGGCTGGTAACTGTGCAGGGGCGGATCTAGCAAAGTTTAGCCAGGGGGGCCGATAGGGCATTAACTGGGAAAAGGGGGCACAAAGACATACTTTTCTTTCTTATTCTCATTTAAAATGTCGAGCTTTTAATAAATAATTATCTGACAGCCAAAGTTTTAATTTGATGCAAAATGAATAGAAGTCCATTATTGTATATAGTGACTGTTAAGTCTAATATATATATACCCTAGTAAGCTATAGTACTTTTTACTTTGGGAAGGTACCATCTGTGCAGTCTGCAATTTTGTTGAAGAAAGATGTTGAATCTATTTAATATTTCTTGAAAAATAATTGATTTCTGTGCATTTTTTTCACACTGCATCAAATTAAGGTTGATTACGGCGATTAAGCATCATGAGGTGGAGCGTGAGGGGTGGTTCCCTATTTTTTATTTATTTATTTTTGTTGTTGCTGGGAGTTGGAACCCTATTAGTTAGGTTGCTTAATATTTATGCTAAGTACTCTTTAAAATACCAGAATAGGGAGGATGGTGTAGGTTTAAGTTTATTAGATTGATCAGTATTGCTGTACTATGAAATATTTTTTTTTGCATACAGGTGTAACAGAATAGCTTTAGTGTAGTTGTTGTTTTAAACTTGAGTATGAACTTATACAAAATGCAGCAAGATATTTAAAAAACAGTTTTGTTGATTAAAAAACACTATATCGGATTCATATCGGTATCGGCAGATATCCAAATTTATGATATCGGTATCGGACATAAAAAAGTGGTATCGTGCCATCTCTAGTTCAGAGCTATAAGAACCAGTCTGTTTAACTATCAATGAAAAATGAAGAATTATCAGTTTGACTGTGTGACAATTCTGCAGGAACAAAGTTGTGCAGCTCTCTCCACAGTGGAGCAGATCTCCTTCCTGTCTTTGACGCTTCTTTTTCTCTTTCTGCAGTAACAACTATTAATGTGCATTTGTATATGTTTACAGTGTTAGCAGAAACAAAGCTTTGGTGGCCGTGACTCCAGAGATGGAGCCGAGTATCTAATCGAATCATCGGTTTGTTCTTTAAGCCTTAAAAGTGTCCATGTGCTCCACACTGGATCCCAGATTGACTCTGATGCATCAACTGGAACATGAATCCAAAATCCTGCTCCTCACATACAAGGTCTTAAATAATCAGGCCCCATCTTATCTTAATGACCTTGTAGTACCATATCACCCTATTAGAGCACTTCGCTCTCGCTCTGCAGGCCTACTTGTTGTTCCTAGAGTATTTAAAAGTACAATGGGAGGCAGAGCCTTCAGTTTTCAGGCCCCTCTTCTGTGGAACCAGCTTCCAGTTTGGATTCAGGTGACAGACAAAACTTTCCTCTTTGATAAAGCACATAGTTAGGGTTGGATCAGCAACCTTAATTAGTCTGCAATAGACCCTGTGCACGAGAAAATGCTAACTTCCTGTTTTAAGATCAGATGCAGGGTTGTACATTTCCGGTAGCTTTACTTTGCGGTCAATTGCTGCTGCAAAGATGGACTCCAAAATCATGTCCAAAATATGAAAACAGAAAGATGGCGTTAAGTTACAAAGAGCAGAAGGTGGGAACACTCACCACTGCTGTGTCATAAAAAAATCAAATGATCAGTTTTGAGGTTTGAAGCGTGCAGATCGATTGGTGGTTTACATCACTCAACACAAGCAGAACTGCATTACAGAATCAGAAGCACATCTCTGTATTGATTGATTGATTGGTAATTTATTTCAACATGTGAACAATATACAAGTACATTTAGAAAAGAAATAAGAGAGAAAAAAATACTATACAAATTACATACAAAAAAAACCATTCTGATTAATTTACATGTATAGTGACAGTTCTTATGATTTAAACAGGCAGATGTTCAGCATTCAAACTACAGGTGAACAATAGTCAAAGGTTTCCCTGCTAGTCAAGTACACACCTACACAGCATGTCAACAAACCGTGGTAAGGGTCTCTATGCATGAGTATTTACGAAGGGTATGTTGTGACGTACCTTCAAAATTACCGCGGTCCCTCGCTATAACGCGGCCTCGCTGTTTCGTACATTTTTTTTGTGCAAGTTTGCATGCTTTTTTTTTTTTTGCGCACAGCGCTTTGTGTTCTGCGTCCTGATTGGCTGCAGACTATTGTTGATCTCCTCCGTGCCGTCTCTCCTGTACAGTACAGAATCGCTGATTCATTGATTCATTAATGATTCATTGATGTTGAATTATCTCTCAGCTGCTCTGTTCTCATGTGCTGGACCTGAAAACACGGTTTGATCTTTGGTTTCTGTAATACTGGACTTATTTGTCTACGAAGGTTTGAACTTTGAGAGCTTAAACAGGAGAGAAACGTGTGAAAATGTTCATGTCTGTCTGAGTGTATAAAGTGTGTAGTGAGGGGTTTTACCTTAAAACATCTATAATAGTTGTAAAAAATAAAGTTGGCTACTTCAGATTTCACCAATCGCATTTTATTTTTAGAACGTAACTCCCGCGATAAACGAGGGAGCGCTGTATACAAATACTGAGAAGTATAAAATTTGAATCCTGTCTCTCTCTGAGGCGCGGGGGGAAAAAATATCGACAAGTCGATCAACATCATCTACAGATACATTCGACATCTCGAGAAATGTAAATCGCCACTGGATTCGTCCATTTGGTTGAAAAACCCGACCGTGAACAAGGAGCGAATATCACACCGGAAACTAAGCGCTATGCCCTGGAAGTAGCATATGCTAAGGCGCACACAGGTCTAAGTTATAGGTCTAAGTTCCCCATAATGCACTGGGTGTTTCTTCTTCACTCAACATGTGTTAGTAGACCTCTCTGCATTCAGTCCGTCTGCCCCTCATCTATCGATGGATGTTTGTTAGAGGCTTTGGTTCCCACTGTCGCTCACAGACGGTCACCTAATGTTTCCTGTGTAACTGCAGGGTCTTTGCCTTATAACATAGAAGCAGCTTGAGGTAACTGTTGTTGTGATGCTGTGTGTGTGTAATAAAGCTCCCTTACTGACAGTGGGTCACCACAGCTTGTAGCTCCATGTATTTGATGTGGCACGTTTGCCCTCGCTGACACAACCTTAAAGGGATTTGTGTGTATGAATAAAGTTTATTGTTCATACAGTTCATTGCCGTATGTCTGTGAAAGGCTGAATGAGGGTTGTAGCTCCCTCAGCAGCTGTGGAGCGATGGCTCGTGGTCACCTGATTCAGCCCTGGAGATGTGGTTGGTTAGACACGCTGCTTTAGTTTACACTACAAACCACACTCACCTGTTTACACTCCTTTTGTGTTACAACCACCTTGTTACACTCAAACACCAGATGATGCATCTGAGCCAACTAAGGATTCACTGAGACTGAAGAAGCTCGAGATCATAAGAATTTGAGGCTCAGCTGATACAGTATCATAGGAGAATCCAACCATTGTATGTCAAGAGACTATAGGCAGTGAAAGCTCCATCTGGAGGAGGAACGACGTGGTTCAGAGCGTTGCCTCCTGCAGCTGGTGACATGTTCAGATTTCAGCTCTGTCGGTTAGAAAGTCTGTTTTTGTTTTTCATCTGTGTGTTGCTCTTTCATCCTTTTCTTCTTCCTGTTTCTTGCATCAAGCTGGCTGACTTCACCACTGATGAGGTAACCATGAGCAGTAAGCCTCGTGTCGCTCACAGTTACATTTAACATAGTGCGATAAACACACTCAGTCATTATAAGGTACATCCTCTAAAGGTTCACATAACAGACAAACAGGATAATAAAAATGATCTGGTTCTTTGCAGCGTCCTGAGATGAACAACACACGACATTATTACACGTCTCAGTATTTGTTACACTGAACACAAATATAAACACAACACTTTTGTTTCCATGAGCTGAACCGGATCCTGACTGGTTTTGCGACATGTGTGTCATTGTGCTACACATGTACGGCATATTTCAGAGTGGCCTTTTATTGTGGGCAGTCTCAGACACACCTGTGCAATATTCATGCTGTCTAATCAGCACCTTGACATGCCACACCTGTGAGGTGGGATGGATTATCTCAGCTAATGAGAAGTTCTCACTAACACACATTTAGACAGATTTGTGAGCAGTGTTTGCGAGCAGTGTCCCCTGTAATGTTTCACGTGTCTGAACACACAAACTCCCTGAGCGTCCCTTGGACCACTGTGAGCAACAGCAGACGTGTGCACTGTGGTCACACCAGCATCCAAGAATACTTTTACACAACAAGACTTCTTCAAAAAAGTAACTGAGTTTTGCAAACAGAGTTTTTTGCAGCTGTTTACCTAAAAATGCAGCCGAGGTGTTTTTTAAATAAACATTTCAAACTATTTGCAGAACAATCAGCTGTTCTGCATCAAATCTGATGCCACACAAATTATTTGTGCCGCTGCAAAAAATAATTTCTGTCCACTATGAGATGAAGGAGAACAACAGCCTGATACCTGCAGGCCTGACAGCAGCAGATGTATCACTGCTGTAACACCTGTAACACTCAGCAGTCGCCTCATTGTTCTGACACACAACAAAACTATTGACTATACTACACACTAACTACACACTAACTACACTCTAACTACACACTAACTACACTCTAACTACACAAGATTTGTGCTAAACTTGGCAATCGCATCTCAAACACGCCGTCACTCCTAAAACTTCCCCCTTCCTCAACAACTAAATGTCATGTTGCCATATCATTTTTTGATTGGTCGACATGGTGCATTTTTCCACCAATAGGAAAGGCTGGTGGGGGTTTGTTTTGGTGTTTTTGCTCACAGGCTTTCGAGCGTTTTCCTTATAAAACGGCGTTTTTACCGTTTCTTCCTGCAGTAAATATAAACAACGACAGTATTCAGGAAGAAAACCAAACATTGCAGATATTTTATCATAACTCTGGTTTTACGCGGCCGATCAACACAATTCAAAAACTGGTATAAAGTCCACACTTTGTCCGTCAGTTGTTCCGTCTGTCCTGCTCACATCTCCAATGGTTGTACACGTTGTCATTAACGTGGCTTCACTCCACATCAGCCGCTTTGCTAAAACACCGGTGTCGCACATAAGGACGCTGTCATAGCCTGTCAGCCACGTTGATCAGCTGCGTATATACGAATGTGAATCGCGTGATTGGCTGGACTACGGGATAAGGTGGCCTCGTTCTGATCCCATACGGGAGCAGCCAGTCACTGACTAACACTGCAATCAGAATCGTTAAAGTTTTCATTTTAATTTCAATTCAGGTGATTTTTCTTTCTTTTTTCTTTTTTGTGCGCAACGCAGATTTTCTGTGCAGAGACCGTGCCAGCAGTGCGCAATTGTGCCAGCAGTGCGCAATTGTGCACGCGCGCAGCTTAGAGGGAACATTGCTTGCGAGTGTCGGGTCTTTTGTGTTTGTAGAAAATGTTTCATATCTTTGAGTTGAGCTCATGGAAAACAGGAGCAAAAACAAAAGTGTTGCGTTTATATTTTTGTTCAGTGTAAATGATAAAACATCAGGTTTGACCCAGAATACAGTTTGATCCACATGATGGCGCTGTGAAAAGTGCGCGCTGTACTGGTGGCACCAGTGTCCCCAGCCCACAGACCAGTGCTGCCACTAATCGAGATTCATTAGCAGCATCTAAATGCTGTTTAAAGGTGGACTTCATCTGTCACACAGGAGCAGTTTGGCTTCGCTTTGCTTAAATAATGACCTGGTGTATTTCTGTATACACACCTGCTAAGGATCAGGTGACTCTTATAATAAAAGGTTAATACGTAAAACCTTAAAAATAAAAAGGGCTGTTTTTAGCAGTATTTAGGCTGCAGTCTGTGTATTATGTCCATGATATTCTACAGTGGGGCAAAAAAGTATTTAGTCAGCCACCGATTGTGCAAGTTCCCCCACCTAAAATGATGACAGAGGTCAGTAATTTGCACCAGAGGTACACTTCAACTGTGAGAGACAGAATGTGAAAAAAAAATCCATGAATCCACATGGTAGGATTTGTAAAGAATTTATTCGTAAATCAGGGTGGAAAATAAGTATTTGGTCACCTCAAACAAGGAAAATCTCTGGCTATCACAGACCTGTAACGCCTTCTGTAAGACGCTTTTCTGTCCCCCACTCGTTACCTGTATGAATGGCACCTGTTTGAACTCATCATCTGTATAAAAGACACCTGTCCACAGCCTCAAACAGTCAGACTCCAAACTCCGCCATGGCCAAGACCAAAGAGCTTTCGAAGGACACCAGGAAAAGTATTGTAGACCTGCACCAGACTGGGAAGAGTGAATCTACAATAGGCAAGCAGCTTGGTGTGAAAAAATCAACTGTGGGAGCAATCATCAGAAAATGGAAGACATACAAGACCACTGATAATCTCCCTCGATCTGGGGCTCCACGCAAGATCTCATCCCGTGGGGTCAAAATGATCATGAGAACGGTGAGCAAAGATCCCAGAACCACACGGGGGGACCTGGTGAATGACCTGCAGAGAGCTGGGACCAAAGTAACAAAGGTCACCATCAGTAACACACTACAACGGCAGGGAATCAAATCCCGCAGTGCCAGACGTGTTCCGCTGCTGAAGCCAGTGCATGTCCAGGCCCGTCTGAAGTTTGCCAGAGAGCACATGGATGATACAGCAGAGGATTGGGAGAATGTCATGTGGTCAGATGAAACCAAAGTAGAACTTTTTGGTATAAACTCAACTCGTCGTGTTTGGAGGACGAAGAATACTGAGTTGCATCCCAAGAACACCATACCTACTGTGAAGCATGGGGGTGGAAACATCATGCTATGGGGCTGTTTTTCTGCCAAGGGGACAGGACGACTGATCCGTGTTAAGGACAGAATGAATGGGGCCATGTATCGTGAGATTTTGAGCCAAAACCTCCTTCCATCAGTGAGAACTTTGAAGATGAAACGAGGCTGGGTCTTCCAACATGACAATGATCCAAAACACACCGCCCGGGCAACAAAGGAGTGGCTCCGTAAGAAGCATTTGAAAGTCCTGGAGTGGCCTAGCCAGTCTCCAGACCTCAACCCCATAGAAAATCTGTGGCGGGAGTTGAAAGTCCGTGTTGCTCGGCGACAGCCCCAAAACATCACTGCTCTCGAGAAGATCTGCATGGAGGAATGGGCCAAAATACCAGCTACTGTGTGTGCAAACCTGGTAAAGACCTATAGTAAACGTTTGACCTCTGTTATTGCCAACAAAGGTTATGTTACAAAGTATTGAGTTGTATTTTGTTATTGACCAAATACTTATTTTCCACCCTGATTTACGAATAAATTCTTTACAAATCCTACCATGTGAATTCATGGATTTTTTTTTCACATTCTGTCTCTCACAGTTGAAGTGTACCTCTGGTGCAAATTACTGACCTCTGTCATCATTTTAGGTGGGGGAACTTGCACAATCGGTGGCTGACTAAATACTTTTTTGCCCCACTGTACATTACAGTAAAAACAGTAATTATATAAAGAACAGATGGATCAGGATCCTGTCTGTGTCTTTACTATGATCTCAGCTGATAATGAGGCTTGAAAGAGACATGTTTGAACTTTTGCATTGATCAGACAAATAAGCCTGCATGTTTGCATGAGCTTTAACTGTAAAACATGAAGCCTTTATTATTAAAAAAACAAAACCCTTTTGGTGTCATACAGGTAAGAAAGCAGCGAAGCGTTTTTCTCTCTAACAGATGTTTCATCTGTTTTCTCTGCCGTTGCTCTGATGGGACCTGCAGGGTGTTTTTGGTGACGTGGAGGTTTGCACAGTTGCTGCCTGTGGTGTGTGTAGAAATGTTCATGTTCTAGCCCCACTGTGAAGCACATAGATGTGTCCTGACTTCCTGTCTGTCCCACACTCTGTCTCTGTTTGTTGCTGCCAACAGTACAAGTCATCTTTGCAGATTTTACTGAATTAACAAAAACATATTTACTGAAAGACTTATTCAGTAAACATGTTTGTTACACTGAGACTGAAACAGAGATCCCTGTTTACGCTCATAGAAAACGAGCCTCTGTTTTACTTTATTGAAATCAATTCTAATCACAGACAGGATCAGCAGCGTGCAGCTGCAGTGAGGTGTTGGTAGAGGAGCTGTGTTTGTGAGCTGTAGTCTGGATCAGGTCTCTGTGGGAGACTCGGTTACAGTACTTCTGAATATCCACGTGTCCACCTCACACAGCACATTTCTTCAGAATCGGTTGCTGTTTGCTAACATTTGACCTTTGCCCTTTTAGGCTGCCCTTCTGGCGCCCGTCGATGAGGACTTGGGATCTGACAAGAAGCAAACTGGGGGAAGCAGCAGAGTACCAGACTTCCCTCCTCCAGCAGGCCGGGAGATCTTGTTGCGCACCTGTGTGCCGCGACCAGCAGCGTACTCCAAGGCGCTACCTCAGCGGCTCTTCTGTGTCCTGATGAGGGAGGAGTTTAGGTTGACCGGAGGCTTTTCCACAGACACGTCCTCCTTTTAAGTCCTGTGAACAATTCACACCTGGGATAAAGATAAGTGAAGGACACAGGATGGAGACTTTCACATGTATGAATGTGGCCATGGAGTAAGATCATAGAAATACATTTCTTCATTTGTTTGCTTTATTTGTAAGAACGGTGCAATATTTCAGCATCTACGGCTCGCCCAAGCTTAAAAGCAGGAAGCAGTATATTACTGGCATTGATTAAGAAGCATTTATGGCTTTGTCTGGAAATATGTGAAACTACATCCTTCTGTGTATTCATAAATCTGCAGCTGTGATAAAACAGTTTCACACTAAAACCTTCATTTTACCTTCAAAGCTTCTCTTGATGCCTTTTTAAGGAAATGAAATTTGTCGTTAGGATGGAGTTCCCCATCCTGCACTCACCACACGCTAACACAACCTTCTCAACTCTGATATTTAGTAGATTATATTTCAGTTGCAGGGATTGGTCCTGATGGTAAACATGAGAGCCGGTGAGGACTTCATGGGTCGTTTCAGCTGAGCTCCATCCTCCAGCATGTCCTGCTGCTGGATTAACACACAGCTGTTTGTTTGCATCCAACCAGAACCAGACCGTGCAGTTCTTATTCCTGTTCATAAGCTGATTGTTCAAACATGAAGCTCTTTGACGTTGTATAAAAACTGAAACGACACTTTACAGCTGACTGTGATGTTTTAAATGGAGCTGGTTCCTCGAGGCGCGTCCGACAGCATGAGGGGAAACTTGGTTTTGTCATATTTTCTTTGTTTTGTTAAGGGTGTATCCATCCCATGATACAGACACATACAGTTTAAACGATGTTTAATGTTAATCAAAACTTCTAAGATCCAGGTTGAATAAAACAGCATTAGGTGTGTGATTTCACTCTGCTCCACACACCTGCGTGCTCCAATCAGAGACACCAGAGGAACAGGTGATGAATGTGATGGGGAATGATAGGTTTGTAGCATAAACCTATTCGCTGGAACGTTAAGGACAATCTGCTACGCAGCAAAAAGCAAGACTCAAGGCACCAAAGTTCTCTGGTTCACTCATGCATGAGGGAGATCTGGCTGGAGCCAAGTGTCGTCCCACCACTTGACCTCCGTCAGACTCTCAGCCAGACTCCCCAGAGCACTCCTTTTATTGTGGTGACATGAATATGCATTGGGTCATTAACATATAACATCTTACATAGGTATACATGTGAACAAAGAATACTGTGTGTGTGAGGTCAAGATGTGACCCTGTGAAGACTCCCCAAAGCTGGTGCCAGGAGTCTAACAGGTCCATCTAAACAAAAGGCTCTTACACTCAAACAGATATACATGTGTTTGCTATACCATATATCAAGAAAAGATAAAACCTCTCCTAGGGGGTGTGATCTATGCCAGAACACACTCTGTAGAGGAGTGAACGCACTCCCCTCTTCATGCTACACAGAGTTGTTACAGACCTCCTAGGATGAGACATTCTTTCAATCTACAATTGATTATACACTTCTAAGCATATATGAGTAAATGTTTCTAAGCATAAATGACAATCAACAATACAAAACCTAACATTCCCCCCTTTATTGACCTTTATGCTAGAAAAGTTTCCAGTTATGAATACCTCATGTCTGACAGTTTCAATGCCAACATTGTTATACTCAGCATACGTCAAATCACCCTAAATCACTGTAAAAGTACAGCGTTTAACAAAGGTATTAGCGGATATCCCATTCCCCATTGATCTCATCTCATGGCAAACTGCATCCTACAAACAAACAAAGAAATTGTTAATTTAATAGTGAAAATAAGAAGATAACATTTTCAAAAACATCCCATCTTGGTGATGCTTCCTCCGGGTGTGCAATCACATGTCTCTCTGCAGAGTGGTTTGAGTTCTGCAGGGTGTCATAAATGTCTCTTCCAGTTGTTTCCATCACTGTCCATAGGACCAGAGTCCAAATGTATGTAGAATAGACATTCAAACATACCAGTTAGTTTTGTTGTTTGTCAACATGGGTCTCAGCTATTTCCAAAGCTGCAGACCTCATAGGAAACTGCTGTTATCACCACCATAGCTTCTGGTTCCTGTGCTTTTCACAGAATCATGATGTCATCCTTAGACTCCTTCCAACGCTGCTGAAGGTTTAAGGCAGAGCACGTCGTACACCTTAGTTGTCTTCCTCAGCGTCAACATTGAATCTTTCATTGTATTTAAAATCTTGCTGTGGGAAGTCTCCTCTTGATCTCCTGGAAGCTCAGTAGCACAGCTCTCTGTGTGATGTCTGCTGTGCTGAAGATGATCTCTGATCCTCCTGAAGTCTCTCTCCTGGCCTCAGCTCCCATCTTGTGGACGATCCTCTCAGGCACTCCTTTTCGTCATGGATAGTCCTGATTTTGGGCCTGCTGGATCTGTCTCAAAACATTCAGGGCGTCAGTCATGTTTGATGAATGTGCGTCTTCTTTATGTAAATGCAGCATGTGTTGTTGAAGAGGACACAAAGTCCCCTTTCTCTGCTAATATCATAGAGTAGTTCTTCCCTGAGAGTTGGTCCAGGAACATATATAGTGTGGGGTATGTTGCCGTGCTGGGTAGATGGGAACAGACATAATAGTCTGTATTTGCCGATTCTGCCTTTGTTCTGTCGTGGATATAACGGTACCAGGCATTATTCATCCATGGAGGGATGTGGTCTTGCATCATGTCTCTTAGGTGAGAGTTGTCATGTGTCCATCCTCTCTGCCTTCCTCCTGGTTCAGCTGATTCCGGCACCAGCTGGGGTCCTGTAAAGGTGAGCGTCGTAGTCAAGGTAACCAAGAGGGTCCACCTTCCCATGGTTGCACACAGGTGCGTCACGCCTCGCACTTGGTTGCCCTAGAGTTGATCAGAGGCTGGAGGTTGAAGTGCGAGCTTACCCTACGGGGGCTCAATCAGCACTCCCCCCTCACCACTGAAACAACCAAGTGTGAGATTTCTCTATTGTGCTGTCTTGGGGGTGCCGGGGTTTCCTGGGACCTCGACCTCTTTGCAGTGGCTCTGATAAATCCAGGAGGGTCTCTCGCTATTTTGCAGGCAGTTGAAATGGTCCTTGCTGTGGCTCCAAGGTCTGATCTCATGATGGGCCCCAACCAGCTTGACCTTTGACCTCAACCACTGCCTGGGCTGTCCGCTATGCCTGGAATGTTTCTCGCGTCTCACTGCTGCACCTGTATTTCAGAAAAACTTCTATTTGGAGAGCATGTCAACAATCATCAAACCACATTCTTTAGTTCAGTGAACTTCACTTATAGGCCATCAAAGCCTCATCTGAACATGTAAATAAACGGTTAATCACACAACTCACTGCAACAATAATAGTAAACATTGTTTAGTGTTAATTCTGGACCCCACCACTTGACGCATGGACACTCTCATGCGTCAACTCATCAAACTCAGATTCCTGTCTGAAAGAAAAAGGGTAGCCAGATCATGTCCCAGGCAACAGCAGGGCATCTCCTCCCCTGGAGCAGCACCACCCTGGACCTATAATCCTGCAATAAAAATGTTAGTGTGTTTTGCATATTAAAAGTCACAAGGGGAAATCAAATAAGGAACAATACACAAAAAGACATGAATACTAAGACTGCTGGGCCAACATGGCCCAGGATCATGACATCACCCCCCCCCCCCCCCCCCCGGCTCCCGACAGCCCAAACCCGAGAACCAAAACACAAGACAAACAGAACAACCCACCCAGGGCGGGAGGCGGGGGACCCGGACGGAGGGAACAAAACCAAACAAAGACGAGGAGCATGAACCAAAACTGAGCCCACAAAGACACAAAAACAGTTCAAAACAGGGAGGCAAATGTCCAAAGAGGTCAGAAGGTCAACCTGGGGGGCGACAGCACAAAAGTTCACAATTCAGCTGTTCCGGGGCCGGAAAA
Source organism: Astatotilapia calliptera (assembly GCF_964374335.1). Classification (NCBI taxonomy): domain Eukaryota; kingdom Metazoa; phylum Chordata; class Actinopteri; order Cichliformes; family Cichlidae; genus Astatotilapia; species Astatotilapia calliptera. The sequence goes on along the minus strand of NC_137442.1, from coordinate 37,516,662 downwards.
AGTGGCAGTGGCCGGCAGAACAGATCCGGAGGCCGGCCGCGTGGAAGACAGCGGCGGCTACAGAGTGGGTCCGGAGGCCGGCCGCGTGGAAGACGGCGGCAGCTACATAGCGGGTCCGGAGGCCGGCCGCGTGGAAGACGGCAGCGGCTACAGAGCGGGTCCGGAGGCCGGCCGCGTGGAAGGCAACGGCGGCAATGACGTAGAGACAGGTCAGGGGGCCGACCGTGCGGAAGGCAACGGCGGCGACTCAGGCGAAGGCGGTCTTGGGGCCGACCACGACGGCGATGACGTCTGGCTAGAGGCCCAGAAACTGGCCGACGATGCCGAGGTACCGGATGTACTTTGGACGGGGGTGTAACAACCAGGCGTGGAGGATGAAGGCTCGGAGGCCGGACCAGGCGTTGCAGAAGCAGAGGCTGCGGCTGGACCAGACGACGCAGAAGTAGATGGTGGCTGGACGGGCTCCCCGGGCCCTCCAGCTGACGTGGCTCGAGGCTGAACGGGCCCCTCGGACCCTCCAGCGGAGACAGGAGGCTGAATGGGCCCCTCGGACCCTCCAGCGGAGACAGGAGGCTGAACGGGCCCCTCGGACCCTCCAGCCGACGTGGCGTGAGGCTGAACGGGCCCCTCGGACCCTCCAGCGGAGACAGGAGGCTGAACGGGCCCCTCGGACCCTCCAGCTGACGTGGCGTGAGGCTGAACGGGCCCCTCGGACCCTCCAGCGGAGACAGGAGGCTGAACGGGCCCCTCGGACCCTCCAGCTGACGTGGCGTGAGGCTGGACGGGACCCTCGGACCCTCCAGCTGATGTGGCGTGAAGTGGTGTGCCTGCTGCAGGGTGCTGAAGTGGCACACCCAGGCATTCAGCTACAGATGCAGGATGAGCAGTTATGGAGACCCCTGGCAAAACAGAGAGCTGAGCAGGGGGCTGAGCCGTTACCCTGGCAGAAGAAAGATGCCGCTGACTCTCTGGGGAATTTAATGTAACATCACACGGTTCATTTCCCACCAGATCACCCCTGAAAACATTATTCATTTGGTCACCGTCTGGTTCAGAACCCAGAACAGACATGTCCATGGCAGTCTGGGAGAAAGTGGTGTCGCAGCCAAGTACTAGGTGTGTGTTCCTTTCAGAGGTCTGCCTGTCATTGTCCAAATTCATATTCTCGTTTTCCTTCACAAACATAAAGTCAGAGTCTTTATTCTCAGTATTTGGTTCTTTTAACTCAGAAGCAGAAAAACACAAACTCAGATTGGCTGCCTCACCCTCACCAGAATTACATTGATTAATCTTGAACACACAGGCAGCATCTACCCCCATAATATTGCCCAGAGTCAGTAACAGTCTCTGCACCATCTCTAGCGGAAATCTCGCCATTCCTAGCAAGCAAGTTAACTGTTATGGACAAACACTGTTCGAAAAGTGGACCCCCAAGGCTCTCAGCACAGTTTATTTCCTCTGTCACAGGAAGACAACGTGACGTTTCTTCAGTGTCCACCTGTGACAGGGTTTCAGTCACCAAAGGGGCTAGTTCGACCACATGAGCTGCATTTATAACTGAACCGTTCCTAGAAACATGATTAATCAGTTCACGGCTAGGTTCCTGGACATCCATTAAGTCGGCACAACTGGTCAAAGAAGACACATACACGCTCATTTTGCAGTCATGTGGTGGACTTGTAACCTCATCGGTGTCTGTGCTTACACACACAGTAGTTACACTTCCTTCTGATGGGATGGCTGGCATTAGGTTAACGGCAAGAGTCTGAATAAACTCTTCTGTGATTGGTTTGACAGAGCCATTAGCTTTAGCAGTGACCACATTAGTCACAAACAAATCAAAAGTGATGCTGTCAGAGGGGATTGAAGCCTCATTATGCTCTGACTGACAGGAATCATGCGGCTCGGCCTGGTATTTCGCAGTCTCAGGCCTGCATTCCCCAGCTAGCCCCCCCACCAGAAGCTGACTTAGACAGAGACTCTGAGTCATCTATGAATGGAGGTGCCGCTAACACAGTGTCTAATAGAGCTGTGGCTGCCAGTGGTGGTGCAGACTGTGAGCTTACTATATCAGTAGTACTCCCAACCAACACCCCATCCTGAAATGATTTAGAAGAATCAAAAGAACATGGTTCCAAATTTACGCAAACTGACGGTAAAACATGACCATTAGAGACAGTATCGGAGGCCCAGATCTCAGCTTCAGCATTCCCTGCACCCTGAGGGGTGCTGGAGCTACATGGTTCAGACATGTGTGCCCCATCTTCTTCCGGGGGGCACAATTCACTCTTAGAGTTCAGAGCATAGACCACATTGCCATTACTGTTCTCTTGACCTGGAACACAAAACTCAGGTGAATTGTGCTTGTTGAGTACAGGAGTGAGAGCATCACTCAGAGATCGCTTTGAATTGTTCTCCTCTGGTTTACACAATTCATAACAAGTAGATGAGTCACAAGATGGATGAGCTAAGGAACAGTCAAGTTGATCACCGGGTACAGACAGGGTGTCATTATTAAAGTCACACCGCTCATGACCAGAGGTTATATCACCACCCTTCACACCAAACATGAGTTCGAGATCAATACTTTCATCGTTTAGCAAGAGAATGGGTGGTGTTGAGGAGCACTGGGTCGCTATCGCTCCTCCAGCACATGTAGAAATTGTCTTTATCTCTGGAGCGTCTGCGAACCCTTCATGACAGTCACATTCCAGCAACTCAGGAAGACTTTGAGGCGAAAGATTGTCACTAACCTCTATTATTAACGGAGTCCGAGAGGAAACGAGAGTTCCACCAACCTCCAGCTGCTGCATGGTGATGCGGCGACGTGGATGTCGCCTCTTCCTTGAGGAAACCACTGAGGCTGAAGCATTGGCTGTTGGGGAAGTGAGGGGTGGCAGACCCTGGCAGCTCCGAGGGCCCCCGAGAGCCAGGCGTGTTCCCCGAAAGATGTGCTGACAATCGGGGGTGAGCCACGGCATTCCCCGGAGCTCCTCCTCTACGTGGGTGCAAGCTGCTTGCTGCCGCTCACAGAGGCCGGCCTCCATGATTTCCGTAGTAGGTCTTTCTGAACAACTAAACACAGTTCTGTCGGCTTTGGAGCACAATTCCGCTATAGTTTCCGGCCCCGGCAAATCAATGCTCATCTCCCTCTTCTCCATAGAAGGATCGTGAGGCACAAAAACACAGTCACTCACTGGAGTTAGCGCGGTGCAACAGCGGCGCCGGCGCCGCTTCTTTCTGGTAGCTGGTGCCATGGACGCTGATGCCACCAAAGCAGAGGGTGACGTAGCGGCAATCTCATCCTCTGCCCATATCCTCGCTAAAGGCGAGGCAGGGGAAGTGAAGTCCGAGCGGGGTGGAGAGGGCGAGCGGCTGGTAGGCGATGCAACAGGTGTGAGTTCCTCCTCCAGAATGAGCCAGGGCTTCCACCGGAGCTCGTCCTCCCGATAAGCCCGTAACACCTGCTGCCGCTCTTCCTCACCAAAGTCTATGGCCTCCGTCATCTCCATGCGCTGCGCCGTGTGGCCAGACCGCGGTGAAGACCCGGAAGCCGATGAGGCGCGAGCGGATGGTGTGACGGTGGTGAGCCTCACCGTTCCGACCCTAACTGCGTCTGGCTCGCGAAGCAGCGGGGAAACAGGACAACAGCAGGGCTCTGGCGGCGCAGCCCGCACACTGGGCAGCTGCGGCTGCGGACGGAGTTGGAGAGCGGTGACGAGAAAGTCAACGATCAGCGGGTGTAGTGCCTCCCATAACCAGGGAAATACAGACGCGCATACTCCCACTTGGCGGGCTAACTCCTCCCGTTCCTCCACTCCGGAACACTGCAGCCATTTGCTACATAGCGACTCCACCGTCTGGATGATCCCACTCTCTTGTGTCGCTGGGTCCGGCATGGTCGCGTCGTACTGTCACGGTCGCAGTGGCAGACCGTGTGGAGAGTGTGTTGAGGACCCAGGTGCGAACACAAGTGAGGATACGGGAGTGCACTTAAACAAAAGCGAGCCTTTTATTGTGGCTGATGATCACGAAAGAAACAAACAAGAATGAGGGCAGCACAAGAGCAGGAACTAAACAAACCTAAACTGGGAACAATCTATGCTATGGCTGGGGATACAAAAGACTGGGCATGGAAACACGGAGGGTGGGAACACAGACGACGCGACACAGACTACATGAAACACAGAGACTAAATACACAAGAGGGATGATCAGGGGAAGTGGCCACCCATGGGAGCACAGCTGACACAGATAAACATAACAAGACATGGCAGGAGTAAACAACACTGACGGGAGACTGTCAAAGTAAAACAGGAAGTACACAGAGGTGCAGACCGGAGGAGAGAGAGAGCACGGGCATAGTGGGCTGGGGAAACATGGAATGAAACACAAGGAGGGGAGACGAGGGCTCTCAGATACATAGAGGGGCACACAGGGGATAAAAGTCACAAGGGGAAATCAAATAAGGAACAATACACAAAAAGACATGAATACTAAGACTGCTGGGCCAACATGGCCCAGGATCATGACAATATTAAGCCCGCAGGTTCCCCTCAGGATCCTTTTCCTCCACAATTTTTAAAATAATTTTTCCTAGTATAGAGCAGTATGTCCTTGACATTATTAACAGCAGTCTGACTTCTGGTGTGGTTCCTGCAAATTTCAAAACCTGGCCTTGATCACACAGTTTTAGCTAATTATAGGCTTGTTTCCAAGCTGCCTTTACTTTCCAAGGTTTTAGAGAAATTGTTTTTAGTCAACTGAAAGATTTTCTAGATGATAATGGCATCTTTGAGGTTTTTCAGTCAGGTTTTAAAACCCTTCATAGCACAGAATCTGCATTATTAAGGGTTTGTGGGGTGGCTGTAGCTCAGGCGGTAGAGCAGGTCATCTACTGATTGGAAGGTTGGTGATTCAATTCCTGGCTTCTTCTAGTCTGCATGCCAAATATCCTTGGGCAAGATACTAACCCCAAATTGCAGCATCCCACAGGGCTCAATTTTAGGGCCACTGCTCTATTTACTGTATTTATTGCCTCTGGGTTCCATCTTTAGAAGGCATGGGATCTCATTTCATTGTTATGCCAAATTTATTTGCCACTCAAGCAGATGGATGGCATCTCCGTAAAACCTCTCATGACATTCCTAGATGACATTAAAACTTGGTTGGCTCTGAACATTTTTAAATTTTAATGACAAGAAAACAGAAGTGATGGTGTTTGGACCCAGTGGTCCCTGTGAGTCGTCCTCTGTGATTTGGGACGCCTGGAAGTCTATTTTAAACCTGTTGTTTGGTTTTACCACCATTCACCAGTGTGTGAATGGGTGGATGACTGGATGTGTAAAGCGCTTTGGGGTCCTTAGGGACTAGTAAAGTGCTATACAAATACAGGCCATTTACCATTTGCCATTTAAGTTGGACAGTTATTTTAAATTGGACGACCAAATTTGCTTTGCTTAGGCTGCTTCCCCCGCGACCCAGCCTCGGATAAAGCGGATGAAGATGGATGGATGGATGGACAACCAAATTAGAGCAGTGGTGAAGTCTAGTTTTTATTATTTAAGGCAACTGGCAGCAGTAAAATCTTTTCTTTCTAGGAAGCACTTTGAAACAGTGATCCATGCTTTTATTTCTTCCCGCCTGGACGACTGTAACTCACTCTATGTGGGGGTCAGTCAGTTGTTGCTCTTGGGTCTGCAGCAGGTTCAAAATGCGGCTGCACGACTCCTAACAGGAACTTGTAAAAGAGAGCATATAAGCCCTGTCTTAGCCTCACTGCACTGGCTGCCTGTGTCTTTTAGAGTTCATTTTAAAATTCTCATGTTTGTTTTTAAATGCTTTTACAATCTTGCCCCGCCTTACCTCTCTGAGCTTCTTCATCCCCACATACCCTGTCGGTCTCTCAGGTCAGCTGACCAGCTGCTCCTGGAGGTACCGAGATCCAGGAGGAAGCTCAGAGGGGACAGGGCCTTCTCTATCGTGGTTTCAAAATTATGGAATAATTTGCCCTGCACGTTAGAGAAGCCTCTTAACTGTCCACTTTTAAATCACGTCTTAAAACCACTTTTATTCTTTGGCTTTTAAACTCAGTGAGACTTAGTTTCTCTAATGAATTATTTTACTTTGTATTTTATTTGGCTTTTATTTATATCTTATGTCATTTTGTTATTTAGTTCCAATGTACAGAACTTTGTGTCAGCTGTGATTGTTTCAAAGTGTTTTTTAAGTAAATATGATGATGATGATGTGAACATGTGTCCACAGAGGGGAAGGAGTCAAACATCATGACTGTGAGAATCATTCATGACAAACCTTCAGATAAACTCACTGAACACTTACTTTTCTTCAGTGTCGAGGGTTCTCCTCTCAGACAAGCCTGTGATGATTTTCCACCAGGTCTCTGCAGAGGACAAACACAGCAGTGACATCATCAACATGAGAGTGATGAAGAACAGCTGAGGTCAGATCCATAATCTCAGGTGGAAACACACACTTCGGCTGTGTCCCAATTCAGGGTCTGCAGCCTTAAAGGCCACATTTTAAGGCCGATTACATCAGAAACGCGACGAAGGCTGTCCCAATTCAAAGGCTGCTCGAAATGCGTCCTTCATTGCCCTGAATTTTAAGGATGGGTCTGTGTATCCTTCGTTGCCCACCATAGCCCAGACTTCATAGCGCGGCGGTGGGTGTGGATAATTTTGCCGGAAAAAAAACGTGCATGGCTGAAGCAGGGCGGCCGAAGAGTAAACTTTCAAAAGTAAGTACTGAATATTATGTCACTTATTTATGTGCAAATGTTTAATAATGAAGAACATTAAAACATTGCTGTTGGCCACATGTCGGCAAAGTTATGTGACATTAGTGATGTTTGTGGGGCAACCGTAGCTCAGGGGGTTGGGAAGCGTATCTGTAACCGGAAGGTCGCCGGTTCGATCCCCGGGCTCTCTGTCCTGGTCGTTGTGTCCTTGGGCAAGACACTTTACCCTACCGCCTACTGGTGCTGGCCAGAGGGGCCGATGGCGCGATATGGCAGCCTCGCTTCTGTCAGTCTGCCCCAGGGCAGCTGTGGCTACAACCGTAGCTGCCTCCACCAGTGTGTGAATGCGAGAGTGAATGAATAGTGGCTTTGGGTGCCTTGAAAAGCGCTATATAAATCCAATCCATTATTATTATTTGTACTAACTTGGTTTTAAAGCCTTTACTTTAAAATATACGCCGTTCAATAGTCGACCTTAATCTTACAGAGAATGTGATGATTTTGTGGATAATTAAAGTCATATATCCACAAACACATCAAGCTGAAAGTGTGGAGCCTGTGGAGACGGCTTATGGTTGAGAAATGAACATTCAATGCACGGGCGACAGATCTGGTTGACATTCCTGCTGTCAGCATGCCAATTGCACGCTCCCTCATTGCTTGTGGCATCTGTGGCATTTTGCTGTGAGACAAAACTGCACATTCCAGGGTGGCCTTTTGTTGTGGGCAGTCTGAGGTACACCTGTGCACTACTCATGATGTCAGATCAGCATCCTGATGTGGCACACCTGTGAGGTGGGATGGATTATCTCAATATAGCAGATGTGCCCACTACCACACATTTGGACTGATTTGTGACCACTGTTTGGGAGGGATGGTTATATTGTGTATCTGGAATGAATTTTAGGTCTCTATGTCCATCCCATGGGGAATGGGAGCAGTAACAAAGGTGCTGCGTTTATATTTTTGTTGAGTGTATATTATAATAATCTGACAATAACTATAATATTGGCCAAATTATATTTACATTACCAAAGTGAAATGACTTTAGTCTCATGAACAACATTAACTAATTGTTATTTACTAGCTTAAACTGACTGTTCAGTACAGAAATGAAGCCCAACTATCATGTTTTACAGTCCCGTGGTCTCAGCCACAGATATTCAACTGATCAAAGTGATGTCATTAAAAAAATGAATGAACAAAAAATATTTTTTCTCCTTCATTTCTTTCAAACAATGCTGTATGAAACGTTTCTCGTGGTTAGTATCATGGTTGCTAGGCAACCTGAGCAGCATGATGAAGGCCAGACCGTCCCATTTCACAAGCCTCTCACTTCCGGCTTTAGCGGTCTTTGAGTACGTGGCCCTTGTGACCCGTTAGGGCTGCGTACTCTAAGGCTGCAGACCCTGAATTGGGACACAGCCGTCCTCCTTCATCTTACCCAGCATCCTTCACTCACTCACTCTGATCCGTTTTCTGTGTACCTCTCCACTTCCTGTGTTTCCTTCACAATAAATGCAGCAACCAAACAGATTCTAAAGTGTTTCTGTGAATGTCAGTGACTGATCAGAGTCTGTGAGAAGTTCGGCATAATATTAATAATAGTACTAATATCACAGGTGCGTGCAGGTTAATGTGGATGAGCAGTGTTATGACGGTGACTGTGTGTGACTGCAGTGACACTTCATTTTCTGTTTGTCTCAGCTCAGTCTACCTCACAGTCTGTCATACTGACCTTTGACCCACAGCACCACTACTGTCATTTTAATGGCTTTTCCATCCTGGCCGTAGACGACAAACAAGTAAACACCTCCATCATCACAGCGAGGCTTCATCAGAGTCAGGGTGAAGTCTCCTTCAGTCAGCTGATCCATCTGTACACGACCTTTATAAACAGGACCAGACTCGAGCTTCCACTGACCCGTCTGATCCTTCACACACTCACAGATCTCTCCATGTTCGGGTTGTTCACGTGTCCACTTCACTCTGACAGCAGCAGGCGGAACTTCACTCTTATTCCAGAGCAGTTTGATATACTCCGCCCCCTCTGTCACCTTCTCTGCTTTCAGCATGGAGACTGAGAGAAGAGAGCAGAGCTGTGACACTGAACATGAGCTCACTTGTTACAGTACCTGTGTGAGCCTGAAACAATGAGCTGATACATTCACCTCCATCATGTAAAAAGGCTGTTACCATGACAACACCTCAGCTGTCTCTATGGATTACACACTGACAGCTGCCATCCATCAGCGTAACAGTCTGTGACTAAAGGTCACACAGACTACATATTTTAACAGAAAGTTCACATTTAGTTTAAAATGAGCTCTTATTTTGTTATTTTTCTTTGTGTTCTGTGTTTTTTATTTTATTTTGAAAGCTTCCTGTGTTCTTCCACACACCTCTGCGCTTAACATAGTTCAGAGGTGTGTGGACAGCTGATGGAACATCCTCAGCATCATCAGTTATTAGTTTCAGGGATGTTTGGAACCTGCTGCTGTTTGTGGCTGATTCCAGATCAGCAGTTTAAGGACGTGTGAGGTAAAAGGTTGCAGACATCAGCATTAACATACTGGAGGTGAAGGTCAGTGAAGTTACTGTGTCACACACTAACCTGCTCTGTTCTTTACTTTATTATTTGCATGGTACACGAGGGCACCAAAGATAACAGCCAGGAGGAGCACAGGAACCACGAATGCCACAACTATGGGCCAGCGGGGAGGAGGTTCTGTAACACAAACACAAGATCATCCAACATGTTCAATGACATGATTACATGAATCTGTTATTAATATTTTACCTGTGTTACTCAGAGCATCATCAGGTTACTCTGTGGTAAGAACTGAACCACAGGCCGCAGGGTTCAGACACTGTAAAACTCTCTGAGTTTAAACTCTGAGGTTTCGGCCTCACAGAGTGATGTTAGTTTAAAGTTAATGAGGTTCAGTCTGAGCACAAACACACATAAAAGACTAAAGGTCTGTGAAACCAGATGACCTCAGAGCACACACCTTATTATTAGAGCAGATAGGAACCTCTGTGACAGAAACACTCACATCTCACTTTACTTTAACTGAACATGTTCATGCATGAAGTCTGTGTGGACCTCAGGACCTCTGCAGTTGACCTCTGACCTTTGTCCACTCACCTGAGACCTTCAGCTGCACATGGATCTCCTTCAGATTGTCTCCAGTCTTGCGGGCGGTGCAGGTATAGGTTCCACTGTCAGAGACTGTGGGGTTCCTCAGAGGGAGGCTGAGGTCTCCAGTCTGCAGAGCGGTGGCTCTCATTGATGTTCAACCGAGGTAACGAAGGTTTTGGTTTGTAAGATCGTCACTGCTCTGCACACGCTTGTGGACCATTGGGATCGTGAACTCATCACGGTTCCACACCACAGCTGTGGAGTCACTGGAAACATCAGCTGGTACCTGACAGGGCAGCAGGACAAACTCCGCCCCCTCATACACCTGCACCCTAGATGCATGCTGGGAAACTGAGGAGAGAAAGAAACAGCTTTCAGCAGTTATGTGAGCTTTGTGTTGGACATGAACACAGAACCAGCAGAGTGGCCTTTTTAACCTGTTTGGACTCAAACCTGAACACTCAGTCAAACAACACTCAGACCACGTTACATGAAACACACTGATGATGATGATGTTCCTTGAAGCAGAATCTGTGAGCTCCATTAAGCCCACACATTTTAGTCATATGATGCAGTCATGTGACCAATTAAACTAAGATAGTGGAGGGCATTATACAGCAGTTGTTTTGTTTGACAGCCCTGTTAAAGATTAATATTAGTCTGTACGTGCTCCAGAGAGCTTTTCTTCAAATTCTTTAATTCTCACTCACTTTTGCAACTTTGTACTTTTGTGTTACTTGCAGAAACAACTCCACCTCATTGTTAGTCCATTTAAAAAACTCGGTGCTTTTCAAAGAGACTTTTCAACAGTCGCAAAGTAAATAAACGGCAGACAGAAATGAGGCAGGCCTAATCTTCTTGCGTTTCACGCATGCGCAGTACTGGAACATAAGCGCTTTCAATGTGGACGCGCAACTCTGTGAAAACGACTGAAAACGCTAGTGTGGATGCAGAGCGTTTTCAGACGAAAACGCTGTTTTCAAATCTATCCGGGCTAGTGTGGACGTAGCCTTAGTCTAAGGAGCGTGGAAAGAAAAGTGGCTGGACTTCTTTACGTTTCTTGTGACCGACATCTGTTTGACCTCGGCTTGTTTGATTAGGTAGAGGATCATTAGGGGGTCCATGTCCCTCTTGGGGGGACACTCCCCTAGGGCTTAAATCTGGGACCCTCGACCAATTGATCGTAGAACTGAAGAAGCTTCTTGGATGACAGGTGAAATGTCTTCAAGCAACTTAAAGAAGTCCAGTCTCTCCCAAGCTCCTTAGATTCAGTGGGCTGGTTTCAGTCATTATGCCAATCCACTGTTTATAAGGTTGGGGAAATCTGCAGTCAGCTGAGACCGAAGACGTCACCTGGATCAGTGATGAAATGTTTCTCCCACTGAAAAGATCCAGATGAACAGAATCAACCTTTTGGGATTTACCTACATGGATCATTGAGAATAAGAACAAGACAAATTTGTTATTAATAATTACTGACTGATTTAAAATGTCCTTAAATTATTTTCCAGTATATTTCTAAACCCTGAACAATCCATTCATTCAGCTAACCTGCATTCATATTTAAACTAATTTGGTTCTGTACTTCAGATTTATAGTAACTATTTAAAACAACCATAACTTCACTAAACCATAAATGCAGTAAACCACTGTAAAAACTAAAATTTGAGATTCTCCAAACTTGTTTCTGTTTCTTGTCAGTGTGGCTCAGCTTACAGTCCTGTTACCAAACAAGTTTTATTGACAGTCCTGATCTGTGGATTCTTGTCACGCATCACTGACAGACAGACACGCGGAAGCATCCTGCCCTCAGCATGCGCACTAACTTTGTCAAAAACTGCATCAATCTTAGTAATAATATGATCTATTTTACGGCAAAATACGGAAGTTTGTTCAAATTTAATGTTTACGGCACAGCAGAGTCTCAGCTGCTCGTTATTCGAGGTTTGTGTGTCGAGTGTCAGCGCGATTACGTTCAGACACGTCAAAATGAAAGTAAACTTAAGATGACTCCATTGAATCCATTTCCCTGTCTCACCTTTACCCGTGTGCCTACATTTACTCTACACTGTCACGCTGACTTTCAAAGACACTGCAGTAAAGTACACAGTGTAAAACTCCCCACATCTCTCCCCGCAACCAGCAGGTTTATTCACATAGGTACGCGCAGCTTACCTGTACAGTCCAGATGTCGCAACAAACAGAAGAGAAACACAGAGAACGGTGATTTTAACATCCTCTCCTTCTCTTCTGCGACACTTTAACTGTTTTAGTTTCCTGATCAAACTTTCTTTGCTGATAAAGGACATCAGCAGCTATTTAGAGCTGGTACGTTCACCTCAGAGTTTTCTTAGTGGCACTCCCTCCACCTGTAAAAGGTGCTGTGCAGAAGTCGTTGCAGGAAAACCTTTTGCAGCGGATGAACTCGCTCTACCTGTCAGTTTAGTTTAACCGGATTTCTGTGATTGTTCAGAATGTGTGTTGGGTTACACCTAAATAATAACACAGATTGTCTTATATATATATATTTATATGAGACAGTGATTCAGAACATCATTGTACTGGTAACCAGCTGTTTTTAACAGTCATGGTATTAGATTATTAGATTATTGTTAGATAATCATTAGAGAATCACACGTGATCAGCTTATCACGACCAAAGTAACTGACTTTAAATGTTAGTATTATAAAAGCTGTCGGCATTAAAAATAGACATAACAGTGATATTGTGAATAGCAGCGTATCAACAGCAGTATATCAGCGTATCTTTTATTTTGATAACTAAATATAATCATAAAAAAGTTTATGATGTGTTTAAATGTTCAAAAATGCACAATAATGGTTCAAATACAGAGAGAAACTATTTAAAATGTGTTCACATATTCGAAGTTGTATTGTTTACGCTTTAAGTGGAAGAGGTTGTATTCATACAAATGCGTGTAATGCACAGCTGGAGTGGCCAACGGACATAATGGGCATTTGCGTGGTGGGCTGGTGTTTTTTTTTTTTTAATGGTATAAACGATGCTGGATTGGCCAATTGGTCCCAATCGACTCTGGGCTGGACCCATTACAGCCGAGGAGGTGTTCCACCTTTGGGCAACAGCTTTGAAAGCAATCTTATCGCAGACAAACAGAAGAAAGGGAATCGTCCTGCATTCAGAGAAAATATTACACATTTCGTATTGAGCTGAAAAGAAATACAGTTTGTCCCGTCCTTCAGCTAGAATGGAAAAAGACACAAAGGTGGAGTTATTCTGGTTCTTTACGCTGCGGCTGCCTCTCCTTCTCTCATTCTCTCCCCTTCCCTCTCCTGTTGCTACTTCAATCATGAAACTGATCAATGATCAGCTGATCGGCTTTTCTCTCTTGTTTGTTTATCGCCCACTTTGCACCAGAAAGAGGAAACCAGCGGATGGCCAGGATTACTGAAATTGGAGACTCGGCTTCGCACCCTTCATTCACCTGTAGCTAGCCAGGCCCCTGTAGCTGGTGCAGCCAAAGATAGCGTAGGCCCCGCTAGCTGTTCCCCGGCAGACCCCAAGCAGCTGGGGAAAGAGGGCGGCTAGGGGGATGGTGAGGAGGAAGCATAGTCCTAAACAGAAGCCCCACCAACCTGTTCATGTGTCTAACCATTTTTCACCAATCGGTGACACACCCGCCGGGGGTCAAACTCTGGTAATTGGTGATTCTGTTCTCAGACATGTGAAACTAGAGACATAGTCAATTGTCTTCCAGGGGCCAGAGCAGGCGACATTGAAGGAAATTTAAAACTGCTGGCTAAGGGTAAACGTAAATACAGTAAAATCATAATTCACGTCGGCAGTAATGACACCCGGTTACGCCAATCGGAGGTCACTAAAATCAATATTGAATCGGTGTGCAACTTTGCCAAAACAATGTCGGACTCTGTAGTTTTCTCTGGTCCCCTCCCCAATCAGACCAGGAGTGACATGTTTAGCTGCATGTTCTCCTTAAATTGCTGGCTGTCTGAGTGGTGTCCCAGAAACGATGTGGGCTTCATAGATAATTGGCAAACCTTCTGATGGAAACCTGGTCTTGTTAGGAGAGACGGCATCCATCACACTTTGGATGGAGCAGCTCTCATTTCTAGAAATATGGACAAATTTATTAAACCCCCAAAATATGACTATCCAGAGTTGGGACCAGGAAGCAGAGTTGCAGTCTTACACGCCTCTCTGCAGCTTCTCTCCTCCTGCTACCCCCCCAAAAACCCATCTCCATAGAGACTGTGTCAGCTTCCAAAAAGACGAAAAACAAACTAAAAACCAGCAACAAACAACTTAAACATAAACAATTACAAAGAAAGAACAATACAGTATCCACATCTGAACCAAAGAGTAAAACAGTGAAATGTGGATTATTAAATATTAGGTCTCTCTCCTCCAAGTCTGTTAGTACATGACTGAATAATTGATCAACAAATCGATTTACTCTGCCGTACAGAAACCTGGTTGCAGCAGGATGATTATGTTAGTTTAAATGAATCAACACCCCTGAGTCAGTCTTAGTTTGACATTGTTGCACATTCTTGTCTCATATACGCTGAGTGAACTGTGGAGCACAACACTAACTAATAGTGCTGTCAATTCTGTCAATAAAAGCGTTGTTTTCCATGCATACTCTTCACCCCTGTGTGCTGTCTCCATCTGAGTCCATACGTCTTAGCCGTGACAGTGATGTGTGTGGTTTAGACTCACAGCCTTCTTATTGATATTTTGAAGTGCCCTTCATTATTTTCTTTAATTGGCATGTACTAAAGCTCTGGTGGCTCCAGCCATAGTTTTATGCCTCTATCCTGCATGTTTACCTTTAGGAGTTTGTTTTATTGGAGCTCTCAAAGCAATAGTTGATGATTTTACCTCAGCGTTTGTCCACAATCAGCCAACCTAGTTGATAGGATAACTAATCTCTTTATTTTTGTGAGACCGTTAGATTTCCAGAGACATAAGAGTTTGTTAGCACCGTTAGTTTCCATCCTTCTATTTACTTCACCAGAGACACTGGTTTAGGTTTTCAGATCGAGAGCGTTTATCCCAAATGTGATGTTTCTGTATTGTATGTACGGTCGGCAAGGTCAGTCTCTTAATTGCCCCTTGGGGATAAATAAAGTCTTCTGAATCTGAATTGCTATACCGTCTCTTTTTTATTCTTTGTTTAGCCTGTTTTAATGTGCATGGGGTAATCCTGGATCACCACTGCGCCTAGTCCCTGACTAGCCTCTCAATCGAACAAGGTCCTGCACCCACAAAATGGAGAGAAAGATCTGACACCGTTACTTGTTATGCTGTTATTAACACATTGACTATGTGTTAATAGACCTCTCTGCACTGTACGAACAACCTGCCACTGAACATAACAGAGACACTGATGATGCTTCAAACACTCCAACACACATGCACATCTGTACAAAATCAGTCGTAGAGACTTTGTGTTATAAATCAGACACAGACACACAGTTTCTGTGTGCCTGTGTCTGCCTTTTATGTTGATATTAACAGAATATCTTGTGTATGACAGCCAGCTTTCAGGTTAGAAGCTGTAAAACGACATAATCCAGCTACTTTTTGTTCAGCAGCTTTACCAAAGAGATTTCTGATGAAGATACACTCATGCTAGCAAAGGTGAGCTCAGCTAATGACTCTACAAGAAGCTGAAGGCAGAAAAACCCTTTAAGATGTTTGATTGCTCATACACAGCCCAGCAGAGGTTGGAGTCATTTAAAGAATTCACCTTCAGCAGCTACACATCAAAGTTATGAACACATGAATCCAGGAACACTCAAGAACATCCACCATGAAAGCAAACACAACTTCATCGTAAAACAGCCTCTGCAGCTCAGAAGGCATGCTCAGTGGTGATAATAGCAGTAACATCATCACACTTTTCATCCAATTGCTGCAAACGTTGACCTCCATCACGCTGGGTCATCTCCATGGAAACAGGTTGTTTGTTCCGTGTCTTCCTGCTACAGCAGATGGACAGCAGCAGACCAGTGGAGATGCAGTACAGACAGAAGACCACTAGATGGCAGAAGAGTCTAAGCACAGACTCAGAAAAAAGAAGTGGAGGACCTAAAGGAGAAAGACATAGAGGAAGAGTCAAGAGACTCAAAGCCTTGACTTATGTTTCTAATGTCAAATTAATTTACAAAATTCATTACTTTTTCAAGAAATGTGTACATCTGGGATGTGTTACAGATTGTTTATCTGAATCTATCCATCCATCACCGATTCTGTTCATAATTTTCTAAGGACAGGATTTCTAGGTGCAGCCAAGTGGCGGAGGGATTTCAGTTACGTGGCTTTAGAATCTCATCTCTGCCCCAAGTGGAGGAGTTTAAGCATCTCGGAGTCTTGTTCACGAGTGATGGGAGAAGGGAGCCGGAGATCGACAGACGGATTGGTGCTGTGGCCGCAGTGATGCAGACACTGCACAGGTCCGTCGTGGTGAAGAGAGAACTGAGCGAAAAAGCAAAGCTCTCAATTTACTGGTCAATCTACGTCTCTACCCTCACCTATGGCCACGAGCTGTGGGTAGTGACCAAAAGAACGAGATCGCGGATACAAGCGGCAGAAATGAGCTTCCTCCGAAGGGTGGCTGGCCTCTCCCTTAGAGATAGGGTGAGAAGTTCAGCCATCCGGGAGGGGCTCAGAGTAGAGCAGCTGCTGCTCCACATCGAAAGGAGCCAGCTGAGGTGGTTCGGGCATCTGACAAGCATGCCTCCTGGGCGCCACCTGGGTGAGGTGTTCTGGGCATGTCCCACCAGGAGGAGGCCCGAGGCAGACCCAGGACACGCTGGAGAGATTATATCTCTCGGCTGGCCTGGGAACGCCTTGGTGAAGATGGAACTTCTTTTCTTTCCAAGCTCCTTACACCACAATGAACTGGATGACTGAGAACCGTCACAGACACATAACCAGAAAAATAATTGAATGTTTTTACTGTCACTCACCTATAGAAAAAATAAAAAAAAACCTCACCAGCAGCACACACACACCTGCAACAGAAGGACAGGGGTCACTAAAGGTGAGAGATCACTAAAGTTCACCAAAGGTCAGAGGTCATGATGAGGACAGACAGGTGTAGGAATATCAGCTCACCTGCAGCAGTCAGCAGAAACAGGCCTGAAAACAAAGAACATACTGATCAGAGATCAAATTTTCACATGACCAAAGAGAACCATTCATACTGCAGTGATTGGTTACTGTTCCCACACATCAATAATCCACAGCGCCCTCCAGTGGTGGAAACACAGATGATACGTGAAGAAACATGAACGAGACTCACAGAAGAGGGAGACGCTCCGTCTCAGACAGCCGTCACCACCACACCTCCACAGGTCTTCTCCCCGAGCTCCTACATTACACAGAGTCTCATCAGCACAGGAGGAGTTCCTAATAAATTAACTAATAATTTATGGCAAAAGGGTGGGATTAAATAGGTGTCTACTTCTTCCCACTCCCGTTCAACATGTAAATGAATCAGAACGGTAGCAATATTGAAATGTATTGACTTTTGTATAGAATTTTTTCACCCTCTTATTTTCTTTACTAAATGTACCTGAATATTTTTTTTTACATGTTTGAAATAAATTAACAAACAAACAAACAATCATCATCTTCATCAGCACAGGAGGAGCTCTCCACTGACGTTAATTAAACCACCGCAAAAGCACCAAAGGAGGAAACAACTCACTGAGGATTATTAAACATTAGGTCTCTCTCCTCCAAGTCTCTGTTAGTACATGATTTTATAAATGATCAACAAATCGATTTACTCTGCCTTACAGAAACCTGGTCACAGCAGGATGATTATGTTAGTTTAAATGAAGCAGCTGAGTCATTCTAACTACCAGAAACCTCGATTTCTCAAAATGTAAAAGAACCATGTTAATGACAGACCAACTCTTGTTCTTACATATATCATAAAAACTGAGCAGTATTCCCTAAAAAACCTCTTTTTTCTTATCATTATCTGGCCTTATTTTCATACACTAAATTATATAAAGGTGCTGTGTTCCGTTGGAGGTTTCTTCCTGGGAGTTTTTCCTCCCACTGGGAGTCAAATGATTGTTGGGATTTCACTGTATGTATTATTGTAGGGTCTACCTTACAATATAAAGCACCTTCAGGAGACAGTTGTTGGGATTTGATGCTGTGGAAATAAAACTGAATTGAATCAAATTGTTTAATTCAAATATACAGTTCATTCTAAATGAATTTTTTAAAGTGACAGGACTTTTACTTCTGTCCAGGTTTATCACCTTTTATTTCCCTGCAGAAGAACAGAACTCCACCCACAACTAGAATCAGGAGAACCACAGAGACGAGACTTGCTACAACTGTGACCAGGAGAGACGGGGGGGGGGGGGGGGGGGGGGGGGGAGGCTGGGTGGTGAATGGAAAGAGTAAAAAAAAGAGGAGAGTTTACAGGAGGAGAGGAGGGAGATGGTGTTTGAGGAAGATGAGGATCTGCAGGAGAGATGATGAAGATGATCCAGTCACTTTATTATCAGCTCAGCAGATTAATTCATGGCTTTAAACAGGAAGTGATGTCAGTGATCTGACCTCTGACCCTCAGAAAGCTCTGAGGAGACTTTCCACCGTCATCAGTAGAGCACCAGTAGAGGCCTTCATCAGACTGCTGGATGTTAGTGATGCTGTGCTCTCGTTTAGGACCAACAGAAGTTCCTTTGATGGAGAAATAACCCTGAACTGTGCCACCATTCCTTTGTCTGCAGCGCAGTGTGACATCACTTCCTGTCCTCACAGGAAGTGCAGGAACCTCAAGGATAAGATGTTTTTCTGACCAATGGAGACAAACAGAGTTAATGAGAGTAGAGTCATATCCAGATGCTGTACCAGCAGATGGAGCAGTGAGTTTGTGTACCAGTTACAGTGATGTTGATCTGATCACTCCTCTGTCCAGAACTGGTTTCACACCAGTAACTTGCAGAGTCTGGCTCGGAGATGTCTGAGAGGATGCAGTTGTAACTTTTAAACTCCCCAAAGCCTGCAGCTGCTCCACAGTCCTCAGTAAGTCCTCCTCTGGTCCTCTTCACTGTCCATCCATAAACTATCTGTCCATCATCAACACAAGTCAGATACACTGAAGAAGGTCCACTGAAGAACTGCTGAAGGTTTGGGCTGACAGACAGAGACACTGGAGGACACACACACACACACACACACACACACACACACACACACACACACACACACACACACACACACACACAGAATAAATGTATTCGTGTTGTTGTTGGAGTCTCACTGAATGTTTTCACTTCCACCAACTCACCTGCAGAAACAGTCAGTGCAGACTGCAGCAGCACACACACACCTGTAACAGGAGGACAGAGGTCACTGAGGGTCAGAGGTCACTAACAGGCAGACCACAGTTGGGACCCAGAACCTGTTACACAAGGGTCCAAAGACAAAACTAAACCAGATTTTTAAACGTGCATTCAACTAATGTGACCAACGTGGACCTGAAGACGCACCTGCAACCATTGTTTACACACAGAGAGAGACTTTAAGATCTGTGACACAAACATTATATTAGTACATGACTTAATAATTGATCAACAAATTGATTCACTCTGCCTTACAGAAACCTGGTTGCAGCAGGATGATTATGTTAGTTTAAATGAATCAACACCCCCGAGTCATTCTAACTACCAGAAATCTCGAAGCACAGGCCGAGGGGGAGGTGTGGCAGCAATTTTTCCACACCATCCTATTAATTAACGAAAGACCAAGACAGACTTTCATTTGAAAGCCTGATGCTTAGCCTCGTCCACCCCAGCTGTAAAACTCAGAAACCAGTCTTACTTGTTATCATCTATCATCCACCTGGGCCTTACACAGAGTTTCTCTCTGATTTCTCTGACTTTTTATCTGATTTAGTTCTGAGCTCAGATAAAATAATTATTGTGGGTGATTTTAACATCAATGTAGATGCTAAAAATGACAGCCTCAACATGGCATTTAATCTGTTATTAGACTCAACTGGCTTCTCTCAAAATGTAAAAGAACCCACCCACCACTTTAATCACACTCTAGATCTTGCAGGACTGCAGGAATGTCTTAAAGACATAAAGACCTGGATGGCCGCTAACTCTCTGCTTCTTAATTCAGATCAAACTGAGGTTATTGTACTCGGCCCTGAAAATCTTAGAAATATGGTATCTAACCAGATTCTTACTCTGGATGGCATTACCTTGGCCTCCAGGAACACTGTGAGGAACCTTGGAGTCATTTTTGACCAGGACATGTCCTTCAACGCACATATTAAACTAATATGTAAGACTGCTTTCTTCCATTTGTGCAACATCTCTAAAGTTAGAAATATCCTGTCTCAGAGTGACGCTGAAAAACTAGTTCATGCATTTATTACTTCCAGGCTGGACGACTGTAATTCATTATTATCAGGATGTCCTAAAAACTCCCTGAAAAGCCTTCAGCTAATCCAAAATGCTGCAGCAAGAGTCCTGACAGGGACTAGAAAGAGAGAGCAGATTTCTCCTGTTTTGGCTTCCCTTGACTGGCTTCCTGTTAAATCCAGAATTCAAAATCCTGCTTCTCATATACAAGGTCTTAAATAATCAGGCCCCATCTTATCTTAATGACCTTGTAGTACCATATCACCCTATTAGAGCACTTCACTCTTGCACTGCAGGCTTACTTTTTGAGATTTGCTTGTTATTGCATATAACCTTAAAAATATTCAGCAGTAGATCAGAGGTATGATCTGCAGTAGAGGAAAGCATTTTGCAATTTGGCATAATTTGTGAAAGTTTAAATTTCTTCAGTATTGAACAGCAGAAATTTGGCGAAGTTATTTTTGAAAGAAAAACAGGCAACAACACTGTACACAACGGTAGACTGGTGCATAAGAAGCAGAAAATAATGCAGAAAACAGAGATATGGGTACACTGGGAGAGAGAAGGGCAATAGAGCTGTGGAGGAGTTAAAAACTAAAGTAGGAGGCAATCCATGACGATGTTTTTCAAATCTGAAGCGTAGTTTTGATCTTTGTTTGCTACTGATTTGGTGAATTTTGGTCAGACTGATGAAACCTGCAGCTTCAGAATCTGTGAGATGTCGTCTTTCAGCACCCACTAGTATGTCCGCATATGTGGCGCAAAAGTGAATGGGGGGATCCGTGCTTTGTGTTTACGTCTTTGTGTGAAATCAATTACCTGCTCTTATTTGCTGTTTTACCTGTTTGGTGGTTGTTGAAATAGTTTGTGAGCTTTAACCTGAGATTCTAGCAAAATATATCTATATTTAAAAATCGATTCGGGATTTAATGGATCTATATCACGTTATTCAACCTAAAATTAATTTGCATTGGAGAGAGTTTTTAAACAAACCCCTACTATGCCGTGTCAAGTGAAAATCTTGTCTGAATGTTGCTATGTTCCTTTGGTGATAAAAGGCAGTCCTTGTTGTCTTTATGGAGAGCTTTCTTAAAACACGCCATTTCCTCTCCAGCTTACGAGTCATCTGCTTTAGGGTACGTGTTTGAGAATTATACCACAGAGGCAGGTACTTGAGGCCTTAGATTTCACTGGAGCTACAGTATCCAGAGTCGTACATAGTGAGGAGGTAAAATTATTAACAAGATAATCGGCCTCTGTTGGAGTAGCGTTCAGATAGTTGCTCTGCTCTGTGTTGGTACAGGGCATTGAAGATGATAACAGTGGGTGGATTATATTCTTAAACTTAGTTACAGCGCTTTCAGAAAGACATCTACTGTGATAAAGTCTACTCTCCACTGCTGTGTAATCAATTATTATAAATGTAAATGTTATCAGGAAATGATCAGACAGGAGAGGGTTTTCAGGAAACACTGTTAAATGTTCAGTTTCTATGCCATATGTTAAAACGATGGGGGAACAATGGACTTAAACTAACATAATCATCCTGCTGCAACCAGGTTTCTGTAAGACAGAGTAAATCGATTTGTTGACCAATTATTAAGTCATGTACTAACAGAGACTTGGAGGAGAGATACCTAATATTTAACAATCCACATTTCACTGTTTTACTCTTTGGTTCAGATGTGGATCCTGTATTGTTCTTTCTTTGTGTTTTTTTGTTTAAGTCATTTTTGACTGGTGCAGATGTGGATACTCCATAGAAGCAAGATGGTCTAGGGAGATACATGGTCATAATAGATGGGGGAACGTGGAATGGCACACACAAGGGGAAGACATGGGCAAAGAGGAGGGAAATAAGGCACAAGGACTAACACACATAAACATAGACACACAGCAGGGGACACAGAGGGAAAAGACACAACAGGAATTCTTAAAATTCAAGAATCTAAACAGGAAATGAAAGAATAACTAATACCATAAATGAATTTGAACATAAGCAATAATACAAAATATTACTATAACACAAGAAACTTAAAATGCTGGGTCAAAAGGACACAGAACCATGACAATTTCTAGAAATGAGAGCTGCTCCATCCAAAGTGGGATGGATGCCGTCTCTCCTAACAAGACCAGGTTTCCTCCAGAAGGTTTGCCAATTATCTATGAAGCCCACATCGTTTCTGGGACACCACTCAGACAGCCAGCAATTTAAGGAGAACATGCGGCTAAACACGTCACTCCTGTGAATTTAATTAGCGAGTACACACAGTGTCCTTTGGGTGAATCACGTGAAGTTGTGACACCCAAAGGGACCGGGAAATAACAAAGGTTTGCAGTTTAGAGGACAATATCAGCAATATAAATTTAATCTGTGTAATATACTGTGATATTGATAATTGAGCTATTTTGATATATTCCGTAACTTTGCCATATATTGTATTATTTAATTAATTTTAGTCAGTTAATTTTCTTGTAGACTTGAGCAACTATTACCACATAATTTCCTCAGGGATTAATAAAGTATTCTAATTAGGTCAGCTTTGCTGTGTTTCAGACTGAGCTGCTGTGAACATCTATCCTGGAAACAAATGAGGGACTCACCGAGGAGGACGCGCAGAGGGGCCCACTTCATGGTGTCTGGATGTCGACTGGGCATGTGTGGTCTGAGCAGCAGACAGAGACCTCGGGCTATGATTTCATCACTTCCTGTTGTCATGTCTCTACATCAGCATGCTGCTGTGTGTCCGGCTCACAGAGGTTCTTCGTAAAGTCCATCACAGCTCCATGAAGCTCAGAGAGGAGAGGCTGACTCTGCTCATTATGGAGTTACAGCAGAGGACAAGCTGCTGTCACAGCCATCCACACAGAGCTCATCCACTCTTTCAGCTCATCCAGCTCTGGTTAACTCTGTCATTGGAGCTGAAGGAGCTCCAGAGTCACAGACTGGCCTCACTGACTGATTTACTGATGCTCTCAGGCTGTTTACACATAACTGCAGCCTTGAACGTGAGTTTAATGAGACAATACAAATGTTCATGTTGTTTAGTGGAGATATTCAAACAGTGGTCCACAGTCTGTGTGAGAGTAAAGCAACTTATAGTTCCTGTACAGACAACACGTCTCACTGTTTCCTGCTATGTGCAACTTCACACCTTTTCCAGACTGGGTAATGGGGGGTTTGGGTGCTGCATGGGATGCACACTCTATGCATCTCACGATGCACTGATTGTTTCTTCTTCACTCGCTACATTTTTATACACATCTCTGCATTTAAGTTTAAGTTATTATTATTAATCTCTCTTCCACAGCGTGTCTTTGTCCCGTCTTCCTCTCCTCACCCAAACTGCTCTCTCGGATGGCCATCCATTTATACTCAAATTCACAACTATAGACAATATATAAAACAATATATAAAAGACAATATATAAAACGAGCTGGCCCCAGTGTTTTCTGGAATTTTCAACTCCTCACTGCAGGCATGTCATGTGCCTGCCTGCTTCAAGTCCTCTACCATAATCCCTGTCCCCAAGAAACCTAGGATCACTGGACTAAATGACTACAGACCCGTGGCTCTGACATCTGTGGTCATGAAGTCATTTGAGCGCCTAGTTCTCTCCCATCTCAAGACCCTCACGGCCCCCCTCCTGGACCCCCTGCAGTTTGCATATAGAGCCAACAGGTCTGTAGACGACGCCATCAACATGGCCCTACACTTCATCCTGCAGCATCTGGACTCCCCAGGAACCTACGCCAGGATCCTGTTTGTGGACTTCAGCTCTGCCTTCAACACCATCCTTCCAGACCATCTCCGAGGCAAGCTTTCCCAGATGAATGTGCCTGATCCCATCTGCCGGTGGATCACTGACTTCCTGACGGACAGGAAGCAGCATGTGAGGCTGGGAAAGAATGTCTCGGACTCCCGGACCATCAGCACCGGCTCCCCTCAGGGCTGTGTTCTTTCTCCTCTGCTCTTCTCCCTGTACACCAACTGCTGCACCTCCACCCACCAGTCTGTCAAGCTAATCAAGTTTGCAGATGACACCACCGTTATTGGGCTCATCTCGGACAGGGACGAGTCTGCCTACAGGAGGGAGGTTGAACGTCTGGTGTCCTGGTGCAGCCATAACAACCTGGTGCTGAATGCCCAGAAGACAGTGGAGATTATTGTGGACTTCAGGAAGCACACAGCCCCACTCCCCCCCATCATCCTGACTGACACCCCCATCACCTCTGTGGACTCATTCCGCTTCCTGGGTACCACCATCACCCAGGACCTGAAGTGGGAGCCCACCATCACCTCCGTCATCAAGAAAGCCCAGCAGAGGATGTACTTCCTGAGGCAGCTGAAGAAATTCAACCTGCCAACACGGACGATGATGCAGTTCTACACTGCAATCATCGAGTCCATCCTCACCTCCTCCATCACCGTGTGGTACGCTGGAGCTACTATCAGGGACAAACAGAGACTGCAGCGTGTTGTGCGCTCTGCTGAGAAGGTGATTGGCTGCAGACTCCCATCTCTGCAGGACCTGTACACCTCCAGGACACTGCGGCGTGCAGCTCGGATCTCAGCTGACCCTTCTCACCCTGGACACAGTCTGTTTGACCTGCTCCCCTCAGGCAGGAGGCTCCGGTCCATTCGCACCAGAACCTCTCGCCACAAGAACAGTTTCTTCCCCTCTGCTGTTGGACACATGAACAATAACCATATGACTGTTCCCGCCACTAACACATGACCCTACGCTGTGTCACTGCATCATTCCATGTTTGGCACTGATCACCACCTGCACTCATGTATATATCTTTCTACGTAGCACTCTTAATTCTTATTCTCATGTATATATCTCATGTATATCTCATGCACATATCTTTCTACGTAGCACTTTTAATTCTTATCCTTACTTTTATTTTTTCATGTCTATTTAAGCGCAATTTATGACACTATGTTTGCACTGAAGCACCGCAGCAATTTCCTAATGTTGTAAACCTGCTCAACATTTGGCAATAAACCCCTTTCTGATTCTGATTCTGATTCTGAAAAAATTTAGAATAACCAATTACCTTAACTCTGCTAATGTTTTTCTGCATGTGCAATCATCCAGGTTAGTAAATCCCCAAAAAGTTGATTCTGTTCATGCAACTGATTCTGGATGCAGCATTGTAAAGCAGATAACTTGTAAGCTAGAGAGATAATGGAGTATAAGAAATTCAGAAGATCATCATTTAGCCTGGAGAAATTGTTTACTGCTTTATCAGAAAGCCCTCCGTAATACTTCTGGTATGATTCAATGCTGTGGTTTGTAATTACATGCTGCCTGTTTTGATGTGTGGCTCTTCCCATTGGGATGTTTGGCCCTGTCTCAATATGCATACTTGTGTGTACTTGTGGTAGTGCAGACTCGTGATACGTCATCAGTTGGAGACCAAGTACTGTTCCAATTCAAAGCAGCAAGCTGAGAACACAAAACATTCCTGGATGTGTTCTCACTCCGCCCGTTTTATCAAGCATGCATTGATGGTGACTTATGTGGACTTGGAACAGCTAAATATCCCAGAATGCATTTCGTCCAAAACTCAAATGCGGCAATAGCGGAGAAACATGGCTAAAAAGTTTGAAATATTACTCTTTCTGGGTCACAAAATAAACTTTTAAGATATTTTCAGGCGATGCATGTAGCTGTGTAAGCTTCAAATATCTGCTCGATTTATCAAGACATCGCATGTTTACAAAAGTGCTCAGACATTTTCGGAAATGCCTGTTACCCACCAGCTCGATAGCTGACAACGACGGCGAAAAGAGCCGACTCCCGGCACATTGTTTTCAGACCGCCCGCAGTCAACTGATCACCACCTGGTGGTGAGTTGGATCAGGTGGCGGGGGAGGACGCTGGACAGACCTGGTGCACCTAAACGCGTAGTGAGGGTGTCCTGGGAACCTCTAGCAGAGTCCCAGTCCGCGCGATCTTCAACGCACACCTCCGGCAGAGCTTCAACAGCATTCCGAGGGAGACTGGGGACATTGAGTCCGAATGGACCATGTTCAGCGTCTCCATTGCCGAAGCTGCTGCATTGAGCCAAATGGTGGACACCAGACGTGAAGGGAGCCACCAGGCTGAAGAAGGAGTCCTGTCGGGCTTGGTTAGCCTGTGGGACTCCGGAGGCAGCCGACAGGTATCGACAGGCCAAGCAAAAACTCGGGTGTGGGAGGAGTTCGGAGAGGCCATGGAAAAAGACTTTCGGACTGCCTCAAAGAGATTCTGGCAAACCGTCAGGCGTCTCAGGAGGGGAAAGCGGTGCTCTACCTGCACTGTGTATAGTGCTGGCGGAGCGCTGCTGACGTCGACTGAGAAAATTGTCAGGCGGTGGAAGGAATACTTCGAGGACCTCCTTAATCCCACTGACACGTCTTCCGAGGAGGAAGCAGAGTCTGGGGATGAGGGGAATGACACGCCAATTTCCGGGGGCGAGGTCACTGAGGCAGTTAAACAACTCCTTGGTGGCAGAGCCCCTGGTGTTGATGAGGTCCGCCCCGAGTTCCTGAAGGCTCTGGACGTTGTAGGGCTGTCCTGGTTGACACGCCTCTGCAATGTTGCGTGGAGATCAGGGGCAGTACCTGTGGACTGGCAGACCGGGGTGGTGGTCCCCATCTTTAAGAAGGGGGACCGGAGGGTGTGTTCCAACTACAGGGGGATCACACTCCTCAGCCTCCCTGGGAAAGTCTATGCCAGGGTGCTGGAAAGGAGAGTTCGTCCGCTAGTCGAACCTCGGATACAGAAGGAACAATGCGGTTTTCGTCCTGGTCGCGGAACACTGGACCAGCTCTTTATCCTCTCCAGGATACTTGAGGGTGCATGGGAGTTTGCCCAACCAGTCTACATGTGTTTTGTGGACTTGGAGAAGGCATTCGACCGTGTCCCTCGGGGTGTCCTGTGGGAGGTGTTGCGGGAGTATGGGGTGTCTGGCCCATTGCTACGGGCCATTTGATCCCTATACAACCGTTGCAAGAGCTTGGTTCGCATTGCCGGCAATAAGTCGGACTCGTTCCCGGTGGGTGATGGGCTCCGCCAGGGCTGCCCTTTGTCTCCGGTTCTGTTCATAATTTTTATGGACAGGATTTCTAGACGCAGCCAAGTGGCGGAGGGCTTTCGCTTTGGTGGCCTCAGAATCTCATCTCTGATTTTTGCGGATGATGTGGTTCTGTTGGCTTCATCGGGTGAGGGCCTCCAGCTCGCACTGGAACGGTTCGCAGCCGAGTGTGAAGCAGCGGGAATGAGGATCAGCACCTCCAAATCTGAGGCCATGGTTCTCAGCCGGAAAAGGGTGGAGTGCCCACTCCGGGTCGGGGATGAGTTCCTGCCCCAAGTGGAGGAGTTCAAGTATCTCGGGGTCTTGTTCGCGAGTGATGGGAGAAGGGAGCCGGAGATCGACAGACGGATTGGGGCTGCAGCTGCAGTAATGCGGACGCTGCACTGGTCCGTCGTGGTGAAGAGGGAGCTGAGTGTAAAAGCGAAGCTCTCAATTTACCGGTCGATCTACGTCCCTACCCTCACCTATGGCCACGAGCTGTGGGTAGTGACCGAAAGAACGAGATCGCGGATACAAGCGGCAGAAATGAGCTTCCTCCGAAGGGTGGCTGGCCTCTCCCTTAGAGATAGGGTGAGAAGTTCAGCCATCCGGGAGGGGCTCAGAGTAGAGCAGCTGCTCCTCCACATCGAAAGGAGCCAGCTGAGGTGGTTCGGGCATCTGACAAGGATGCCCCCTGGGCGCCTCCTGGGTGAGGTGTTCCAGGCATGTCCCACCGGGAGGAGGCCCCGGGGCAGACCCAGGACACGCTGGAGAGATTATATCTCTCGGCTGGCCTGGGAACGCCTTGGTGTTCCCCCGGATATGCTGGAGGAGGTGGCTGGGGAGGGGGAGGTCTGGGCCTCTTTGCTTAGGCTGCTGCCCCCGCGACCCAGCCTCGGATAAAGCGCATGAAGATGGATGGATGGATGGAAAATAAAAGCATTCTAGCATTTCGCCTGCTTGTTTTTATTCAGGCATACATGTATAATAAATAAAATAAATTAAGAGGGGATGGCAGTAAAACCTCCGGAAGGTAATATCATCAAGTATGCTGCTGTTCCAATTGTACAAATCACAAGTACAGACTCGCGTACTTGAAAAAGGGCTTGAATCTCCTCCCTCCAGGCTGGGTGTGTGCTTGTCTCAGTGATTGGCAGACTCAAACAGGCTCCTGAGGTTGGGATTGGATGATTGACTGGACAGCAGACTCTTAACCTCCAGCTGACAGCCACCTCTCCTCTCTCCTTGTCTCCTCTGCAACCAACAGAGTGCCAGCTGGTTGTTCGTAGTTTTGATCTTTTGTGTGGAAAAACCCTGAGCTGTAGTGTTTTTGTAATGTGTGAGCTGTCAGTAATTGAGAAATGTTGTGTGAGCCGAGAGCACCTCTGTAATTGGTTGTTTTAAACATTTCTTGTAATTTTGCATTCATTGTATTTACTGAGCACCGCAGCATGTTAAATAGGAGTGAGAAGCCCCCTTTTTTGTTTTGCCCTTTTTCTCAACTGTCTTTTCTTTGGTTTTGTTTTAAAGGAAAGCTTAGGGAAAATTAGAAACCTTGCTGTTTGTTATATTGGGCACTGCTCACGTCACGTCTCAAATCAAATCAAATCACTTTTATTGTCACATCACATGTGCAGGTACACTGGTACAGTACATGTGAGTGAAATTCTTGTGTGCGAGCTTCAAAGCAACAGAGGCGTGTAAAAATACAATAACATAAGAACAAGCAAAATATAAGAAGGGGTAAATCTGAGAATTATATGAATAAATATATGTACAATATAAGAGTGTATGCATATTACTGAATGTGTATACTAAATATGTATATCTACGTGTGTGTATATGTGTGTGTGTGTGTGTGTGTGTGTGTTTGTGTGTGTGTGTGTGTGTACATATTTTACAAATTAAATAGACTAAACAATAAAATAAAATATATAAAATATACAGAGGTTGGTAGTTGGATATTGTGCAAAACAAGTGGCATTAATGTACAGTATGGAGTGCATAATGTTGAAGTTCCAGTAGTAAGGGTGAGGTATCTATGAAGTGTTCAGCAGTCTGATGGCCTGATGGAAGAAGCTGTCTCTCAGTCTGCTGGTACAGGACCGGATGCTGCAGAACCTCCTTCCTGATGGAAGTAGTCTGAACAGTTTATGGCTGGGGTGACTGGAGTCCTTGATGATCCTCCCCGCTTTCCTCAGGCACCGCTTCCTGTAGATGTCCTGGAGGGAGGGAAGCTCACCTCTAATTATCCGTTCAGAACACCGCACTCTCTGGAGAGCTTTGCGGTTGTAGGTAAATCAGTAGGTAAATTGTTGCTAGCACCTTCAGTTGCCTTTTTGCCAGCCTTTCTTGGGAGTGGTTGGAGTGGGGAGTAGCACATTCATGTTGAGTCCCAGTTACCCCTAGGTCGGGACGTAATACTACATAATATAATTAGACTTTATTACTGTAGTTGCATGTGTGGTAATTTAGATATGATTTATTCTGCAGAGACTGAGCCAGCTGTAATCAGCAGTGAGAATGAAAATGTTATTAAAAAATGTTATTTAATTTTTTATTTTTTTGCCCATCCCGTTTGGTTCGTTTGCCATCAGAATTATTGTCTAAAGGCAAAGAAAGATGCCCAACGGATTTACTTTACCAAATGGACCATCTCAGCCTTGCCGTAATGGTCTATTTGATTCATCTTTTATTGTTTATTTTTATTTTTTATTTTCCCTTGCTAGATACGGGACAGACTTGAATGAGGAAAAGAGAAGGGAGAAAGAAAGAGGGAAAGAAAAACAGCGGAGAAGAGGGACGGGGGATAAAGGGCAAAAAACAAAAACCAACAAAATAAGCAGACAAAAAATACATATATCAATCACCTGGATCACCTGGCATTATAAGCCAGGCACGTATAAGCTTAAAAACACTACAAAAGACCAAGGATAGAGGAGGATTAGAACTACCTAACTTTCAGCACTACTTCTTAGCCAACAGGCTTCAGTTTATCTCAGGATGGCTAAAACATACCCTCTTAGATGAACCTTGGCTAGATGTAGAACAAGCACTTTGCAATAATCTAGAGATTTCAGACCTACCAATTATCAGCTCAAACATCCAATGACATGAATGCTTTAAAAGCATCAACATCAGCTCTTCTCTGACAGCATGGTGGGGGTTTCTAAAATTGACGGCGTCTTCATTAATCCCATGCAAACGTACACCTATCTGGAACAACCCTGACATATTACAAAACAATAATATGATAAACTTTTCAGATTGGAGTGGTAAAGGAATCAAATATTTAGAACATATACTAGAAGGAACAGAATTTATTTCATTTGACAGACTAGTTACACAATATGGGATCAACAAGAAAAGATTTTTAGAATATCAACAAATTAAATCCATAGTAAAAAAGAAATTTAAACCGGGTCAAGTTGAACTACAAACACCACCAAGTGTGGTTTAATTTCTTACTCTTAAAACCCCCAAATTACTATCCAAAATATACAGAATGCTTTCTAAAACAGATGAATCA
This sequence comes from Astatotilapia calliptera, assembly GCF_964374335.1. Taxonomy (NCBI): domain Eukaryota; kingdom Metazoa; phylum Chordata; class Actinopteri; order Cichliformes; family Cichlidae; genus Astatotilapia; species Astatotilapia calliptera. Next base: position 37,485,758 of record NC_137442.1, on the reverse strand, counting down.
ATATCACTTTCTATTGCAAAATGGGAAGTGGATTTATCAGTTAACTTAGACCTAAACTTCTGGTCTCAGATTTGCTTAAAAACCTTTCATCTAATTAGAAATCCCAGTCTTCAATTAATTCAATACAAAATACTACAGAGAGTGCACTGTACAGGTCATCGGATGTTCAAGATGGGCTTTACGTCTACCAACAACTGCTCACACTGCCAAACCAATTCACCGGACAATTATATCCACGCTCTTTGGTTCTGTCCACCAGTGCAAAAGTTTTGGTGCGAGATATGTGAAGACTTATCGAAGTGTCTGAAATGTAACATTCCAACTTCCCCCTTAGTGTGTTTGTTGGGCAGCTTAGATAATGTCACTACAAAAAAGAATATAGCCCATATGGTTTTCACTGCCCTATGCATAGCCAAGAGAACAGTCCTCATGAACTGGAAAAATAAAAATAATCTTAATTCTAACCAATATAGAAATTATCTATTAGATTACATTAGTCTTGATACAGCCTCTGCCACCACATCAGATCAATTGCTCTGGGCTCCTTTGATCAGCTCCATCACCTAGTGGGGGTGGGGGGGTCATAGTTTGGTCCCGCCTTCACCGTTGTGATTGGTGTGGGGGTAGGGACAGGCTTAGGGCGTCGGGGGGTTCCCCGGAGGCATCTTCCTTGGGGGGCTCAACCCGGGGTAGCGGTCATGTCCGGTTAGGGGTTCTGTTGGCTCTCAGGTGACTGTTTCCTCGTGGCTGCGTGCAGCGGGGCTAGGGGAGGGTCTGTGCTGACGGACGTGGGTTACTGACCTGGTAGCCTGGCTGCGCCTGGGTGGGTCCGGGATGGGCGTGAGGTTCTGGGGGCGCTCCGTCTCTGGGCTGGGGCCCTGGCCGGGCCTCGGGGGCTTGGGTCCTGGTTGGTGTGTTGCTGGGGTTGTGGGCGGGTGGGTGCATGGGGGCCCAGCCCTGGCGCAGGGTGCCGCCGGTGCGTCGAGCCATCTGGGGGGCACTTCAACTGGTGGGGGAGATTGTCACATCTTGCAGGAGCTTTCCTCTCTTCAGGAACTCTCTCTGCAGGAGAGGGAGATACAGGAGAGGTGGAGGAAGATCTCAGCCTGGGCGTATATTGTCTTATGTAGTCTGGAAGATGAGTGGATGGTGGGGTGGGTGCAGTTTTCTCTGTGGTGGGGTTGGGTGGACTGTCCCGGGCTCTGTGGGGCTGGGAGGCGCTGCTGCACTGGGCCCCGGTCTGGATGGGCCGGGGCCCCTTTCCCTGGCGGGTCGCGGAGTATGGGGTGCCTACTGGGGTCAGCGGGGGAGCTGGCCCCAGGGAGGGGTCACTTGCCCCTCCCTTCCTTCCCTCCCCATCTCCAGCTGCCTCCCTCTTCCCGCTCCACCACAACCACCCACACATGCAGGGCCTTGGAGTAGGGGTATGTCACCAGGGTGCAGGGGAGGCTACCCCCCTCTGTGCCCTTCTAGCTGCCTCTGCCTCAATTTTATCCCACAACTTAGACATTCACATTACTCACACTCTCATTACACATACATATAGGATCTTGGGGGTGGGCACGATACACGGAATCCAAAGTACCATCAGGGTGTACACCTCACCCCTGGCGTCGTTGCCCACCTCTCAATTTTAAATACACGTAGACATGGAGGGCTAGCAGGAGGGACTATGCGCTTACCTGCTGCTCTCTGGCAGGTAGCTCCATGCCCTCCTGGGTTTTAATTGCACCTTAGAACACACATGCATCAACACTACAATGAGCGGGTGGAGGGAGGTTTGGAGTCTTCTCTCACCCCCATTCTCTGCGGCCTGCTGGAGCGGGGGGGCTAGGAGGAGGAGTTGGCCGTCCGACTGCGGTCTGGAGTGTGGGGCCTCCCTGCTGCTGCGGAGTCGGGGCGGTCTGCCTCTCCCCACCGCAGGGAAAAGGGTAACACCACCTGGGTCTGGGTGCAGTTCCCCCCTCCAGGGGCAAGGGTACCTAGACCCGATTCGTAGAGTACGCTTGGGGAGTGTGATCGTGTGTACAGTGTCTCTTTATGTCTGTCTCCACGTTGGTTGAGTGTGGAGTAAGTGCATATGAGAGCATGAGGGTGGGAATGGATGTTTGTATCTGTGTGTGTGCCTGTATGTCTGGGTCTATATGTCAGGTTGGGTATCAGACGCCACCTCTCTGGGGACATTTCAGGCCCTCCAAGGTTTGGAGGCCTATCTTCCCCCACCATCACTTCCCCTGCCAGTGGCGGACTCCCTCAGACATCGGTGCGTTGGTGGTTCTTTGTGTCTGGGGATGGGCGTCCAGGTACACACCGGCTCACTCCTTGGCGGCCGCTTATCGGGGCCTGGAGCCTGGGGCTCGCTCGGGCCACTTCGGAGGTGGGGTGCCCCAGGCACAGCTGGCTGCCGGCGGAGCTCACGGGCGCGTCACTGCAACTCCCCCTGGCTTCTGCTCCGCGGCTGCTGAGTGAGCCCTCATCTGGGACTCTCCTCAGCTCTTTCTGGGACAGTGGCGCGGCTGCCCCTCTGTTGGTCTTCCTTGGTCTCTTGTGTTCTGGGGGCCTCTGGATGTCTGGAGTTTTGATCTCCTCCATACCTGCTTCATGCCCTGGAGGACGGGGCTGTGGCCCCCCCACACCCTCTAGCAGATCATTACATGAAGGAACCTTTTAAAAAACAAAAAACAAGCGCGTCCATGCTCACAGGTGTACACACGGGTGATCACACCCACAAACTACACCCTTTTTGGCTCCTACCTCAAAGCACACTGTGTTCTGTTGATCTTATGTGCTGCACAATAATGTTTAATATTTAGTATTTATTGTCGTATTCCCATATATCATTGTGATGTTGTTTATTCTATTACTCTTGTTCTCTTCTGCTTGTTTTCTTTTTTCTTTCTCAACAGGTGATCCAGGTGATCGATATATGCATTTTTTTTCTTTTTTTTTTCTGCCCATTCTGTTGGTTTTTGTTTTTTGCCCTTCTCCCCCGTCCCTCTTCTCAGCTGTTTCTCTTTCCCTCTTTCTTTCTCCCCTTCTTTCCCCCAGTCAAGTCTGTCCCATATTCAGCAAGTGAAAATAAAATAAACAATAAAAGGTGAATCAAATGGACCATTATGGCAAGGCTGGGATGGTCAATTTGGTAAAGTAAATCCATTGGGCATCTTTCTTTGCCTTTAGACAATAATTCTGATGGCAAAAGAGCCAAACGGGACAGGCAAAAAAAAGAACAAAAAAAGAACAAAAAAACCCCAAAAAAAACAATGAGAAGAGGGATGGGGATAAAGGGCAAAAAACAAAAACCAACAAAATAAGCAGAAAAAAAATACATATATCAATCACCTGGATCACCTGTTGAGAATGAAAAAAGAAAACAAGCAGAAGAAAACGAGAGAAATAGAATAAACAACATCACGATGATATATGGGAATATAACAGTAAATACTAAATATTAAACATTATTGTGCAGCACATAAGATCGTCAGCGCACAGTGTGCTTTGAGATAAGAGCCAAAAAGGGTGTAGTTTGTGGTTGTGAGGGTGTGTGAAGACTCCAAACCTCCCTCCGCTCGCTCATATGTAGTGTTGATGCATGTGTGTTCTAAGGTGCCTTTAAAACCCAGGAGGGCATGGAGCTACCTGCCAGAGAGCAGCAGGTAAGCACATAGCCCCTCCTGTTAGCCCTCAGTGTCTACATGTATTTAAAATTGAGAGGTGGGCAACGACGCCAGGGGTGAGGTTGTACACCCTGATGGTCTTTTGGATTCCGTGTAGTGTGCCCACCCCCAAGATCCTATATGTATGTGTAATGAGAGTGTGAGTAATGTGAATGTCTAAGTTGTGAGATAAAATTGAGGCACAGGCAGCCAGAAGGGGACAGAGGGGGGGATGCCTCCCCTGCACCCTGGTGACACACCCTTACCCCAAGGCCCTGCATGTGTGGGTGATTGTGGTGGAGCGGGAAGAGGGAGGCAGCTGGAGATGGGGAGGGAAGGAAGGGAGGGGCAAGTGACCCTTCCCTGGGGCCAGCTCCCCCGCTGACCTCAGTAGGCACCCCCATACTCTGCAACCTGCCAGGGAAAGGGGGCCCCGGCCCTTCCGGACCAGGGCCCAGTACAGCAGTGCCGCCCGGCTCCACAGAGCCCGGGACAGTCCACCCGACCCCACCACAGAGAAAACTGCACCCACCCCGTCATCCAATCATCTTCCAGACTACACAAGACAATAGATGCCCAGGCTGAGATCTTCCCCCACCTCTGCTATATCTCCCCCTCCTGCAGAGTGAGTTCCTGAAGAGAGGAGAGCTCCTGCAAGATGTAACAACCTCCCGCACCAGTTGAAGAGCCCCTCAGGTGGCTCGATGCACTGGCAGCACCCTGCGCCAGGACTGGGCCCCCATACACCCACCCGCCCACAACCCCGGCAACACACCAACCAGGAAAGCGGTCTGGACCTGGAGCCTTATTATTGGGCATACTTATCAGGGCTTCCTGGAGTTCACCTGATGTCAGTGGTGAATCCAGTGCCACTGTTTGAGTGTCTAATAATTTTGGAAGAGTTATGTTGTCTAAAAACTGATCAATTTCCTTTTTAGATGAGTTTGGGGCAGGGATAGCTCAGTAGGTAAAGTGGTCGCCCCATGATCGGAAGGTCGGCAGTTCGAACGGCTACCCTGAGGTACCCCTGAGCAAGGTACCGTCCCTACACACTGCTCCCCGGGCGCCTGCTTAGTGGGCTGCCCACTGCTTCACTGAGTGAATGGGTCAAATGCAGAGAAAAACAAGTAATTTCCCCATGGGGATCAATAAAGTATCCATTATTATTATTATTATTATTATTATTATTATTATTTGTGGTGAATACAACGTTTTATAGAAATCCCTGAAGATGTTGTTTATTTGTATCGGTTCTTATATTGTGTTCCCAGATGAATCTTGAACAGCACATATAGTTGTTTTTTCTTTATTTATTTTTAGCTGGTTTGCTAGAAATTGACCGGATTTATTACCATGTTCATAATTTTGTAAGCGTAGTCTTTGTACTAAGAATTTTGTTTTTTTTATCAACTATCTCATTTAATTCTAGTTTTGTTTTGCGTATTTTGTTCAATGTTTCCTGATCTTGGTGGCACGCGTAGGCTTCTTCTAGTTATTTGATGGTTTTTTCTAGTTCCTGAATATTTTTGTTTTCTTCTTTCTTTTTATGTGATGAAAAAGAAATTATTTTACCTCTCATCACAGCTTTCCCTGCTTCCCATAGAACAGATGCTGAAGTTCCAGGAGTGTCATTATAGTCTAAATATGAAGTCCACTCTTTTTTAAAATATTTAATAAAGTCTTCATCTTTAAGCAGTGATGTTTTAAATCTCCAGTTTTTACTTGGCGTCGTATTATTCTTGTGTATTAGTGTTAAAGATACAGGAGCATGATCGCTGACAGCTATAGGGTGAATCTCAGTGTCTGAAATGTCACTCAGCAGTGAGCTGCTGACCAGAAAATAATCCAGACGAGAGTAGGAGTGATAGACATGTGAGAAAAAAGTATATTCCTTACTGGTGGGGTGAAGGGAGCACCATGCATCGCAAAGACCAAAGTCGCTCATGTCATTTATAGACAAATAGCCGTCAGATCAAAGAGGGCCACAGAACATCAGAACATCAGAAAGTTCTGTGGTTATACCAAGTATGGACAGTTTTGGTGAGATACCAAATCTCCTTTTTAAAACACTGAAAATTACCTCCATTATATTTTCCCACCAATCCCGAAGTGCCGAACAGCTCCATAAGATATGTAAAATCGAAGCATTTTGACCATCACATCTCCAACATTCGTCCGTAGAGGCCAGGTTCCATTTATACAATTGTTGCGGTGTTTGATGCCACCTATGGATTATCTTAAGTTGAATAAATCTGCCTGTTTCTTTATACATACACTCAACAAAAATATAAACGCAACACCTTTGTTACTGCTCCCATTCCCCATGGGATGGACGTAGAGACCTAAAATTCATTCCAGATACACAATATAACCATCCCTCCCAAACAGTGGTCACAAATCAGTCCAAATGTGTGGTAGTGGGCACATCTGCTATATTGAGATAATCCATCCCACCTCACAGGTGTGCCACATCAGGATGCTGATCTGACATCATGAGTAGTGCACAGGTGTACCTCAGACTGCCCACAACAAAAGGCCACCCTGGAATGTGCAGTTTTTTGCGCTATTGGGGGTCTGGGGACCCAGAACCGGTCAGTATCTGGTGTGACCACCATTTGCCTCATGCAGTGCAACACATCGTCGCATGGAGTCTATCAGATTGTCAATTGTGGCCTGTGGAATGTTGGTCCACTCCACTTCAATGGCTGTGCGAGGTTGTTGGATATTCGTGGGAACTGGTACACGCTGTCGTATACGCTGGTCAAGCACATCCCGAACATGCTCAATGAGTGACATGTCCGGTGAGTATGCTGGCCATGCAAGAACTGGGACATTCTCAGCTGCCATCTGCCCTGAACAATGTGAACCATGATTCATCCGTGAAGCGCACACCTCTCCAACGTGCCAGACGCCATCGAATGTGAGCATTTGCCCACACAAGTCTGTTACGGCGACGAGCTGGAGTCAGGTCAAGACCCCGATGAGGACGACGGGCATGCAGTTGAGCGTCCCTGAGACGGTTTCTGACAGTTTGTGCAGAAATTGTTTGGTTGTGCAAACCAATTGTTCCAGCAGCTGTCTGGGTGGCTGGTCTCAGACGATCTTGGAGGTGAATCTGCTGGATGTGGAGGTCCTGGGCTGGTGTGGTTACACGAGGTCTGCGGTTGTGAGGCCGGTTGGATGTGCTGCCATATTCTCTGAAACGCCTGTGGAGACGGCTTATGGTTGAGAAATGAACATTCAATGCACGGGCGACAGATCTGGTTGACATTCCTGCTGTCAGCATGCCAATTGCACGCTCCCTCATTGCTTGTGGCATCTGTGGCATTTTGCTGTGAGACAAAACTGCACATTCCAGGGTGGCCTTTTGTTGTGGGCAGTCTGAGGTACACCTGTGCACTACTCATGATGTCAGATCAGCATCCTGATGTGGCACACCTGTGAGGTGGGATGGATTATCTCAATATAGCAGATGCGCCCACTACCACACATTTGGACTAATTTGTGACCACTGTTTGGGAGGGATGGTTATATTGTGTATCTGGAATGAATTTTAGGTCTCTACGTCCATCCCATGGGGAATGGGAGCAGTAACAAAGGTGTTGCGTTTATATTTTTGTTGAGTGTAGTATATACATAGCCCAGTAGCCCTTAACTTTAAGGAGAGGGTCAGCTGACCATTCTTGCAATAAGTGATAAATCTTAGAGGTAATGCCTTTACCCAAGGGTGATCTTGAGAGCAGGACTTCCACAGGGCTGCCCACAGGACAACTCAAGGGGGTTCCCAGTCACTTCAATAATTAACTATGTATTTGGACATATCTCCAGAATTGATTATGCTTCAACTTATATAACTCCACAATTTTATCAAAGCTTAAAAAACATTTAGTCCCACAGTCAAATAAATCTGATACATTAAGGATGCCTGCTTTACGCCACTGTAACCAGTCAACCGATGTAAAATTGATTTAACCCTTTAAGACCTACCATAGAACCAAGTCCGCCAGAGCTTACTTTATATTTTTACATGTTATAGTGCCATTTTTGTGAGCATTTCAAGTTGATATACATCAATACAACTGTTACAGCCCATATTTTAATAATATGTATGCATTAGGTTTTTACATATATTTCTACTTGGAGAAATTTAAGAGGCTTATCCCTAAAAAACTTTAGATACAAAAAAGTTGCAAAAAATAGTTTACAACAACAGGAAATTTATTTTGAGTGTCTTCATAGTTTTACTTTTGAGATATACCAATTTTTATATACTGCAGGAAAAACGAAAAACAATCCTACGATACAAATTTGCAAAGAAAACAGCATGTACATCAAAATAAACTTTCCAGCAGTGCAAATCGAGTTCTAAGCATCCCAGAAACCATTCAGAAAAGCATAAAGTCAAACATGACTTATAAAAACTCCAGTATAGGCTTTTAAGGCCTACAAGCAAAAAAACTACATTTTCCGCAAAAATGACATCACTTCCGGTTTCGGGCAGGAAATGGCGGACATGCGATCGTTCGTGCTGATGTCTGCTTCAATGTGTGAAGTGTTACGAACAGCTGATCAGATCGGCAAAGCATGTTTCTGGAATATTATGTTTTTGTTCCTGCAAGCGCTTTTTATGCAATTTTTGCAAAGCTTTATGTGGAAGGAAACCGTGACCGAGGACAAGCTGATGGCATAAGATGTAAGTACAACTCCTCCGGTTTCATATGGAAAAAAATTATTGCATTAGCTTACGCAGTTCTGGTTCTACAGGGATTTAAAAATAGTTACACAAAACGGAGCGTGCCCGCTCCGATCGGCTTTAAAGGGTTAATAAAGTCCCAGCGACCTGCCCTATGTAATTTACACGACAATGTCTTCGCATTTGCAATTATAGGATGGGTAGTTTTATGACTGGTATCAAACAGCTCCCTCCAAGGAGAAATACCGCCATTAACTTCCGTCTCTATATGGGACCAGATGGGTTTAACTGGCGCAGTAGGTAACCAAGTTCTAAGTTGTTTCACGTTCATCACCCAATAATACCATTGGAAATTAGGCAATGAAAAACCTCCTTGTTTTGCACTCGCTTGAAGTTTCTAAATACTTAAACGATGCGGTGAGCTACCCCAAAGAAATTGCCGGATCAAAAAGTCTAGATCTTTGAAATACTTATCTGGAATGTGTAATGGAATATTAGATAAAATATAAAAGATCATGGGTGCAGTCATCATCTTAATACAACTAATTTTGCCCCATATTGTGAGACGCACTCTGGACCATCTACAAAATTCTATTTTTATTCTTTCAAACATCGGCTCCATATTTGCTCGAACCACCTTAGTGTAATCCGAGGTAATTTGTATCCCCAAATACCTCAAATCATTCACAGACCACCGAAACTCCCACTGTTTAAATAAAGTATGGGGCAGTGTCCTGACATAGGCATTGCCTCTGATTTATCCCAGTTGACGCGATACCCTGAAAGCAGCGTAAACCTTTCTATACATTCTAATAGGGCTGGAATTTACTTCCCAGGCTGGGTCATAAGTAACAATATATCATCTGCATATAGTAGAAGCTTATGTTGACTATTACCCATCAAAATTCCAAATATATTTACATTATTTCTCAGTTTTTGTGCCAGAGGCTCTATAGCAATTACAAAAAGCCCAGGGCTAAGGGGACAACCCTGTCTTGTGGATCTCTGTAAAAGAAATAGGTCTGATGTGAGCCCATTTGTCAATACTCGCACTGAAGGCGAATCATACAATATCTTTATCCACCTAATAAAGTTATCACCAAAACCAAACTTTTCTAATGTCTTAAACAGATAATCCCACTCAACACAATCAAAAGCCTTTGCAGCATCCACCGATAGGGCCACTGTTGGATATACTGAATCATATACATAATTTTGCAAATTAACCAACCGCCTAATATTATTTGAACCATAGCGGTTTGGAACAAAACCAGATTGGTCTGCATGAATTATTTTCGCCATTACTACTTTTAATCGACCCGCTAAGACCTTTGCCAAGATTTTTTGGTCAGAATTCAGCAAAGATATGAGGCGGTAACCACTTGGGTCTAAAGGGTCTTTCCCAGTTTTAGGAATAAATGTTATAAGTCCAGAGTGCATTGACTGAGGTAATGAGCCTACTTTGAATGCCTCATTATAAACATCAAGCAACAGGGGACTTAACACATCCTCAAATGCTCTAAAGAAATCCAATGGTAACCCGTCTAATCCTGGAGCTTTATTAAGTGGCATACTGTTAATTGCACGGGTAATCTCCTCCATAGTAACTGGAGCATATAATCTGCTGGTCAGTAGTAGAAAGCTGTGGCAGGTTTAAATCAGTAAAGAATGCTTCGAATTTCTGTTCATCTAAACTACCTTGTGTAGAATAAAGATTATTGTAAAAGGCCCTGAATCCGTCATTTATATGTCTAATAGAAGTTGAAATAACCCCATCTGATTGTCGTATGCCTGGGATATGGTTCATACTGTCTTTCTGTTTAAGACGGTATACTAATAAACGACTCGGCTTTTCTCCCATTTCGCAATATGCTTGATTAATGCGAAATAAAGCGTATTCTGCCTTTCTGTTGTACAGTACATTCAACTTATATTTAACTTTAATGATTTTATTCAACGTAACTCTGTCTTTTGTATGGGAATGTACTGCCTCAAGTGCCTTTAATTTGGCTTCTAACGTAATGATATTCTTGTTAGCTGCCTTCTTTTTAAAGGAAGCGTAAAAAATTATCCTCCCCCTTAAGTATGCCTTCATAGCATCCCACCAAGTAGCCAATGTAGTGTCCTCTCGATTATTTGTCTATTTGTAAAATTGTATTTCATCTCTTATCAATTTAATAAACCCAGAGTCTTGAATTAAAGACACATTTAAACGCCATCTGCGACTTTGAGGAATCTGTAAAATATTTCCAAGACATAGAAAAATTGGCGCATGGTCCGAGAATACCATATTACCAATACTTGAATCTATAGAGTTATTCACTAAGGCTTCAGAAATAAGAAAGTAGTCGATTCTAGTATAAACATGATGAGGCGGAGAGTAAAAGGAATATTCCCTGCCTTCTGGATGCATTGTCCGCCAAAAGATTTTACCTACCCAGGAACATTTAAGTTTTAAGGCTTCTGACTTACACATGTGCGTTTCTTGAATAAAGGCTACATCAACTCTTGATAACTTTAAATATGTTAATATTTTCTTCCTCTTAATTCTGTTATTCAACCCTTTAACATTCCAGCTGGCTATTTTGAAATCTGTCTGTCTATCCATGTTACAATGTGGAATTCCATATAATACTCCAATTCATAAATATATCCATTGTAGAGGGTGGTTTTATGTGAAGATAAACCAATTTATGAATACAAGCATTCAAAATAAATAGAAACAAATTGAAAACAGCTCCAGCAAAACTCCAGCCAGAAAAAAGGTAAAAACAAAAAGCAAGACTAATTCTTGCTAACACTGGAAAACCCAGGGTTGGTGGTCACCGGTGCCCGGCTAGCAACCCAGCACATAACTAGTAGTTTATAGGGATATTTAAATTAGTCGAGTAAAAAGAAAAAAAGAAAATCCCTGCACCAAACCCATCTAACAGCACGTTAAACACACTTACATATGGTAAAGTACTTCACCATCCCCGATCACAAAACCAAACAAAAAAAAGGCAGAAAGTGTCACTTATCTTAAGGGAACATATTCTTAATAAATTTTGCAGCCTCCTCCGGTGAAGAAAATCTGTGCCTTGCTCCATTGCGTTTTATTTCTAGAGTGGCGGGGAAGAGCAGCGAGTATTCCACTCCTTTTTCTATCAACTCCAACTTGATTTGTTTAAAAGATATGCACCGGTCCATGGTTCGTCGGGAGTAATCCGGAAAAAACATTATCTTCGCCCCACGCCATAGAATCTGGCCTTTCTCTCTGGCCGCCCGAAGGATGTCTTCCCTATCCCGGTAATGGAGTAAGTTAACCATAACAGGCCGCGGTCGTTCTCCCTCTCTCCTACTCCGTTTCGGCGGACCCATAGGAACATGATGCGCTCGCTGTATTTCTAGCGTACGGGGCTCCAAAGTTAAATCCAACATTATGGGGATATCCCGCTGTAAGAACTTGATCATATCCTCTCCTTCTATTAACTCGGGTATACCAATTATCCTGATATTACAGCGTCATCCTCTGTTGTCCAGATCTTCAATATGGTTCCCTAAGTTCTCAATTTCTTCTTGAATAGTGGGTAATTGTTGCTCTGACGCACGGGTTGCCTCCTCAAGAGTTGCAACCCAACTTTCCACTTCTTCCATGCGGGCACTAAACGCATTAATTTTACCTTCGATCTCCTGAACAGTCGTTTTTATCTGTTTCGTGTCTTTTTCAATATTATTTGTCGATGTCCGAATGATTCTTAACTCAGCAACCAACTCGTTTAATGTTAATTCTCCTCCCGATGCTACACACGTCGCAACGGCTGGGTCTTCCTGAGGCCTGCTGACATAGGCATCCATTTTCTTAGTAGTTTTAGCTTGTTGTTCAGGCGGAGGGTCTTTAGCACGCTGCGCCCTTCTAGTTTGCCGTTTCCGCATTAGTTCACGGGGGCTAGTTATTTAAAGGCATTTCACATACATGTGCCAGTACACAGTGTTCCAAAAAAGACGGTGCATGCTATTACTATAACTATTTTCAGTGTGCAAGTTGCAGAGCAACTCTTTTCAAGCTGCCATCTTGTCGGGAACCACAGCGCCACCCTCTCATTCAGCGTGATTGTCTGGATTTGATCAATTGTAGGATGACGTAGAACCGCAGAGATTTGCAACATGCTTACACACATCACAACTGCTAGTGAGTAGCAGGTGATTGTCGGGTCAGGGAATCCAAACAAGACATCCAGAGTTGGGAACAGTCATGGTATTAGATTATTAGATTATTGTTAGATAATCATTAGAGAATCACACGTGATCAGCTTATCACGACCAAAGTAACTGACTTTAAATGTTAGTATTATAAAAGCTGTCGGCATTAAAAATAGACATAACAGTGATATTGTGAATAGCAGCGTATCAACAGCAGTATATCAGCGTATCTTTTATTTTGATAACTAAATATAATCATAAAAAAGTTTATGATGTGTTTAAATGTTCAAAAATGCACAATAATGGTTCAAATACAGAGAGAAACTATTTAAAATGTGTTCACATATTCGAAGTTGTATTGTTTACGCTTTAAGTGGAAGAGGTTGTATTCATACAAATGCGTGTAATGCACAGCTGGAGTGGCCAACGGACATAATGGGCATTTGCGTGGTGGGCTGGTGTTTTTTTTTTTTAATGGTATAAACGATGCTGGATTGGCCAATTGGTCCCAATCGACTCTGGGCTGGACCCATTACAGCCGAGGAGGTGTTCCACCTTTGGGCAACAGCTTTGAAAGCAATCTTATCGCAGACAAACAGAAGAAAGGGAATCGTCCTGCATTCAGAGAAAATATTACACATTTCGTATTGAGCTGAAAAGAAATACAGTTTGTCCCGTCCTTCAGCTAGAATGGAAAAAGACACAAAGGTGGAGTTATTCTGGTTCTTTACGCTGCGGCTGCCTCTCCTTCTCTCATTCTCTCCCCTTCCCTCTCCTGTTGCTACTTCAATCATGAAACTGATCAATGATCAGCTGATCGGCTTTTCTCTCTTGTTTGTTTATCGCCCACTTTGCACCAGAAAGAGGAAACCAGCGGATGGCCAGGATTACTGAAATTGGAGACTCGGCTTCGCACCCTTCATTCACCTGTAGCTAGCCAGGCCCCTGTAGCTGGTGCAGCCAAAGATAGCGTAGGCCCCGCTAGCTGTTCCCCGGCAGACCCCAAGCAGCTGGGGAAAGAGGGCGGCTAGGGGGATGGTGAGGAGGAAGCATAGTCCTAAACAGAAGCCCCACCAACCTGTTCATGTGTCTAACCATTTTTCACCAATCGGTGACACACCCGCCGGGGGTCAAACTCTGGTAATTGGTGATTCTGTTCTCAGACATGTGAAACTAGAGACATAGTCAATTGTCTTCCAGGGGCCAGAGCAGGCGACATTGAAGGAAATTTAAAACTGCTGGCTAAGGGTAAACGTAAATACAGTAAAATCATAATTCACGTCGGCAGTAATGACACCCGGTTACGCCAATCGGAGGTCACTAAAATCAATATTGAATCGGTGTGCAACTTTGCCAAAACAATGTCGGACTCTGTAGTTTTCTCTGGTCCCCTCCCCAATCAGACCAGGAGTGACATGTTTAGCTGCATGTTCTCCTTAAATTGCTGGCTGTCTGAGTGGTGTCCCAGAAACGATGTGGGCTTCATAGATAATTGGCAAACCTTCTGATGGAAACCTGGTCTTGTTAGGAGAGACGGCATCCATCACACTTTGGATGGAGCAGCTCTCATTTCTAGAAATATGGACAAATTTATTAAACCCCCAAAATATGACTATCCAGAGTTGGGACCAGGAAGCAGAGTTGCAGTCTTACACGCCTCTCTGCAGCTTCTCTCCTCCTGCTACCCCCCCCCCCCCCCAAAAAAACCCCCCATCTCCATAGAGACTGTGTCAGCTCCCAAAAAGACAAAAAACAAACTAAAAACCAGCAACAAACAATTTAAACATAAATAAAAAACATAAAAAAATCGTCTGTAATCCAGTTTTGAGTTCCCTCACCAGAAGCCTTAACGCCCACTCACATCCTAGGCCATCTGACCTCAGGAATTCGCATAAGGTGGGGCCAGGTTTCACAATGAGCTCACCCGAAACCCTGGCTGATTGGGACCCACACCCATTTTCACACCTTGGCTCAGGCGATTAGAGGATCATCAGAGGGTCCTTTTGTCCCTCTGTGGGGGGTCACTCCCACTAGGTTCAAATCTGGGACTCCCCACCATTTGACCTTAGAACTGAAGAAGCTTCTCGGATGAGAGGTGAAACATCTTCAAGCAACTTAAAGAAGTCCAGACGCTTTTCTTTGCACAGTATCCACATCTGAACCAAAGAGTAAAACAGTGAAATGTGGATTATTAAATATTAAGTCTCTCTCCTCCAAGTCTCTGTTAGTACATGACTGAATAATTGATCAACAAATTGATTCACTCTGCCTTACAGAAACCTGGTGGCAGCAGGATGATTATGTTAGTTTAAATGAATCAACACCCCCGAGTCATTCTAACTACCAGAAGCCTCGAAGCACAGGCCGAGGGGACGGTGTGGCAGCAATTTCTCACACCAGCCTATTAATTAATGAAAGACCAAGACAGACTTTTAATTCATTTGAAAGCCTGATGCTTAGCCTCGTCCACCCCAGCTGTAAAACTCAAAAACCAGTTTTACTTGTTATCATCTATCGTCCACCTGGGCCTTACACAGAGTTTCTCTCTGATTTCTCAGACTTTTTATCTGATTTAGTTCTCAGCTCAGATAAAATAATCATTGTGGGTGATTTTAACATCCATGTAGATGCTAAGAATGACTGTCTCAACATGGCATTTAATCTGTTATTAGACTCAGTTGGCTTCTCTCAAAATGTAAAAGAATCCACCCACCACTTTAATCACACTCTGGCTGGCTGTGTGGAGGCAGATGAGGACCCAAACGCAAAACTCACAGAGGCAGGAACTGAACTCAAAATCACTGCTTTATTGCAGGGTTCACAACGAAACAGAACTAAACTGGGAATACTAACAGAAGACCGAGGGAACACAGAAAGACACACAGGTTCGGGGAGGAGACATTGACGACGCGACACTGACCTGATGGAGACATGCACATAAATACACAGAGGGTTAACGAGGGAAGTGGGAGCACACGGGGAACACAGCTGACACAGATAATCATAACGAGACAGGGCAGGAGTGAACACAACATGACGCATACTGACGAGAGACTGTCAAAGTAAAACAGGAAGTACACAGAGGTTCAGACAGGAGGAGAGAGAGCACGGGGAGAACACAGACATAACAGGCTGGGGAAAACATGGAATAAAACACAAGGAGAGACTAGGGTTCACAGATACACAGGGGCACACAGGAGGTAACCAAATAAGGAACATCTTAACTAAATAACCTAGGAACCAAGGCATAAATAGGGAACAAAATACAAAAACACAAAAACTAAGAATACTGGGCCAACATGGCCCAGGACCATGACATAACTAGTAATGACTTCATGAACTTCTTCACAAATAAAATTTTTATCATTAGAGAAAAATTACCAATAATCATCCCACAGATGTAATATTATCTACAGCTACTCTTAGTACCATTGATGTTAAGTTAGACTCTTTTTCTCCAATTGATATTTCTTGTCACGGCGGGGTGCGCCGATGTGTGCGGAAACAGGACCCAAAAGCAGATGATGACGAGGAATAGTAATGATTAACAGAAAAGTGAACCTTTATTGCGATGACGGCAGGAAATGAACCAAGAGACCAAAGCAAACAGGCAAAACACTAAGAAACAAAACACTGAACTGGCAAAACACTAAGAAACAAAACACTAAAGGTACTAAGACCAAAAACTATAACTATGACCGAGGTGGAAAATAAACAGGCTAAGACTATGACTATGACTGTAACTCTGGTGAGAATAAACAGACGAACTGACAATGGCATGAAGAAAACAAAAGGCTTAAATACAGACATGAGGTGATCAGGGGAAGTGGCGACACATGGGGGAAAACAGCTGACAGACATAAACCTAATGACAGGACCAGGAGAGGAAAGCTAAATACAATGAACAAAGCACACATGACATTGTCAGAATAAAACAGGAAATGACAACACAACTTAACAGACCTAATACGTGATGAAATAAATAGAAAACCCCAAAACATAGAAAACCCAGGAACAATAACTGCCTAAACTAAAAGGCAAAATAGGAAATAACACAAACTAATAACATATCAAAAAATACAAAGAAAACTCAGAGTGCTGGGTCGGAGACCCAGCCTGTGACAGAGCCCCCCCCTTAAGGGCGGATTCCAGACGCCCTAAAACCTCGAAAAACAAAACCAAAAACAACCCACCAAGGGCGGGCGGTGGGGGTCCAGGACGGAGGGCCAGAAACAAGGCCAAAAAAAACCAAAAACAAAACGTCCATCAAAATCACAGGAGCGCAGGGAACAGTTCATGACTCCTCAGGGGGCCGACCCGGAGGGTGACGGTCCAGAAAGTCATAGTCCATGTAATCAGGGGGCCGTCCGTGCGGACGGCAACGGGGGCGACACGGAAACGGTTCAGGGGGCCGACCTCGACGGCGGTGACGTGGAAACAGTTCAGGGGGCCGGCCGTGCGGAAGGCGACGGGGCGGGAACCGTTCAGGGGGCCGGCCGTGCAGAAGGCGGCGGCGGCGCCCAAGTGTCAGGCGTACCGGCCGAGGCTTGGAGGGCAGAGGACCAGGTGACGCTGAAGCAGAGGCTGAGGCCGGACCAGGCGTAGCAGAAGCACAGGCTGAGGCCGGACCAGGCGTAGCAGAAGCACAGGCAGAGGCCGGACCAGGCGTAGCAGAAGCACAGGCTGAGGCCGGACCAGGCGTAGCAGAAGCACAGGCAGAGGCCGGACCAGGCGTAGCAGAAGCACAGGCAGAGGCCGGACCCGGCGTAGCAGAAGCACAGGCAGAGGCCGGACCCGACGAGGCTGAAGACTCTGACGAGGCCGGACCAGACGAGGCTGAAGACTCTGACGAGGCCGGACCAGACGAGGCTGAAGACTCTGACGAAGCCGGGCCAGACGAGGCTGAAGACTCTGACGAAGCCGGGCCAGACGAGGACGAAGACTCTGAGGCTGGGCCAGACGAGGACGAAGACTCTGAGGCTGGGCCAGACGAGGACGAGGACGAAGACTCTGAGGCTGAAGCCGGAGCCGGACCAGGTGGAGCAGGAGCAGCTGATGCAGAGGCCGGACCGGGCGAGGATGAAGGCCCTGAGGCTGCAGCTGACGAAACACAGGCTGGAGCTGCGGCTGACGAAGCACAGGCTGGAGCTGCGGCTGACGAAGCACAGGCTGGAGCTGGACCGGGCGAAGCACAGACCGGAGCTGGTCCTGGCGTAGCAGAGGCAGAACCAGGTGACAGTGAGGCAGCCACAGGTGGTGAAGCAGAAGGTGGCCAGACGGGCTCCTCAGGCCCTCCAGCTGACGAAGCATGAGGCTGAACGGGCTCCTCGGGCCCGCCAGCTGACGTGGCGTGAGGCTGGACGGGCTCCTCGGGCCCGCCAGCTGACGTGGCTTGAGGCCGGAAGGGCTCCTCGGGCCCCCCAGCAGACGTGGCTTGAGGCCGGAAGGGCTCCTCGGGCCCCCCAGCAGACGTGGCGTGAGGCCGGAAGGGCTCCTCGGGCCCGCCAGCTGACGTGGCGTGAGGCTGGACGGGCTCCTCGGGCCCCCCAGCAGACGTGGCTTGAGGCCGGAAGGGCTCCTCGGGCCCCCCAGCAGACGTGGCATGAGGCTGGATGGGCTCCTCGGGCCCTCCAGCTGACGAGGCATGAGGCTGGATGGGCTCCCCGGGCCCTCCAGCTGACGAGGCATGAGGCTGGATGGGCTCCCCGGGCCCTCCAGCTGATGAGACATGAGGCTGGTGTGGTTCTCCTGAACCTTCAGCAGACGAAGCATGAAGCTGGCTGGATTCTCCTGAACCTCCAGCAGACGAAGCATGAAGCTGGCTGGATTCCCCTGAACCTCCAGCAAACGAAGCCTGAAGCTGGCTGGATTCTTCTGAACCTCCAGCAGACGAAGCATGAAGCTGGCTGGGTTCTCCTGAACCTCCAGCAGACGAAACATGAGGCCGGACGGGCTCCCCGGGCCCTCCGGCTGACACTGAAATTGGCTGCACCAGCTGTACCTCCGTCTCCGGCTCCAAACCGGCCTGGATAGCAGTCCCACAGCAGCTTAGCTGAGCCTGATGGCTAGCTTTTCCAGGGCAAACAGTCTCTGTATAGCCGGGCTCATTAACCGGAAAAGTAGTGTCAATTTCAACAACTTCCTGAGAGAAAACATGAGGAGCCAAAATGTAATCACTCACTTGCGTTTGTGATACGGAGCGTCGGTGGCGCGCACGCCGCTTTTTCTTAGGAGTGGAAGACGGCGGAGCGATGGGTGGAAGTCCCTGGTAACTCCGAGGTCCCCCGAGAGCCAGTCGAGTTCCCCGGAAAGAGTGCTCGTGCTCCGGAATGAGCCACGGCTTCCACCGGAGCTCCTCCTCCAAGAGAGCGCAGAATATAGACTGGCGCTCGTCGTCGTCCAAGTCTATGGTGTGCGGCGCTTCCCCGCGCTGAACTGTGACAGGAGTATGGCGAGACTGTGATGAGGGCATGGAAACTGGTGAGCTGAGAGGTGGTGACGCTGCGGCGAATCTCAGCGAACCGACACGAACACACTCAGGTTCCGGAGGCAGCAATGGAGATGACTGATTGTGGGGTTGTTGTGACTGGTGGGTGCTGGAAGCCATTTCCTGACTCGACAGTCCCTGGGCCTGCAGCATCTCCTTTATCCTCGTAAAGGCATCAACTATGGCAGGTGAGTCCGGGAGCTGGAGAAGGCGGGGATCCCTCTCCATAATAGCTTCAGCAGCGTTAATCATTACCAGCTTGCTCTTCAAATCGGGCGCTGTAAAGAAGCGGTCGAGGATCGCTTGGATCCGAGCAGTCTCCTCCAGACACTCGGTGAGAGCAGAATCCGCTGGGTCCATGACTGGTCAGTTCGTTCTGTCACGGCGGGGTGCGCCGATGTGTGCGAAAACAGGACCCAAAAGCAGATGATGACGAGGAATAGTAATGATTAACAGAAAAGTGAACCTTTATTGCGATGACGGCAGGAAATGAACCAAGAGACCAAAGCAAACAGGCAAAACACTAAGAAACAAAACACTGAACTGGCAAAACACTAAGAAACAAAACACTAAAGGTACTAAGACCAAAAACTATAACTATGACCGAGGTGGAAAATAAACAGGCTAAGACTATGACTATGACTGTAACTCTGGTGAGAATAAACAGACGAACTGACAATGGCATGAAGAAAACAAAAGGCTTAAATACAGACATGAGGTGATCAGGGGAAGTGGCGACACATGGGGGAAAACAGCTGACAGACATAAACCTAATGACAGGACCAGGAGAGGAAAGCTAAATACAATGAACAAAGCACACATGACATTGTCAGAATAAAACAGGAAATGACAACACAACTTAACAGACCTAATACGTGATGAAATAAATAGAAAACCCCAAAACATAGAAAACCCAGGAACAATAACTGCCTAAACTAAAAGGCAAAATAGGAAATAACACAAACTAATAACATATCAAAAAATACAAAGAAAACTCAGAGTGCTGGGTCGGAGACCCAGCCTGTGACATTTCTGAGTTAACTTCAATAATTACTTCCTCCAAACCATCAACGTGTCTTTTAGACCCCATTCCTACAAAACTCGTCAAAGAAGTCCTGCCATTAATTAATGCTTCAATCTTAAATATGATCAACCTATCTCTAATAATCGGCTATGTACCACAGGCCTTCAAGCTGGCTGTAGTTAAACCTTTACTCAAAAAGCATCTCTAGACCCAGCAGTCTTAGCTAATTATAGACCAATCTCCAACCTTCCTTTCATATCAAAAATCCTTGAAAGAGTAGTTGTCAAACAGCTAACAGATCATCTGCAGAGGAATGGCTTATTTGAAGAGTTTCAGTCAGGTTTCAGAGCTCATCACAGCACAGAAACAGCTTTAGTGAAGGTTACAAATGGCGCGGCCACGTCCAGACGCCTTCCTGACCGCTCCGCTCCGACTATCCACTTTTCTTGTTTTTTTACTTATTTTTTGCTCTGGTTTACATCCCAAAATCCTCTAGTCTTATAGTATACGACAGAGGATCACTTGTAAACATTGGTGCCAAGGTTGCACATCTAATCTTGGACACTTTTAAACCTGACCCTTCCTGGCCGCCAGAGATTCTACGCGGCGCGGAGAACAACAAAGGACGGGCCGCTGGTATTAGGAACAGACTGAGACAGCAGGCGCATCGCGCACCACTGCCCAGTATCCTACTGGCCAATGTACAATCCATGGAGAACAAGCTCGATGACCTAAGAGCAAGGGTCACCTTCCAACGTGACATGAGGGACTGCAACATTCTGTGCTTCACGGAGACATGGCTGACCCCCACCGTGCCGGACCAGGCCGTAACTCCGTCGGACTCATTCTTTGTGCTCCGCGCGGACAGAACGGCAGAGTCGAACAAAACCAAAGGTGGAGGAGTGTGTTTCATGGTAAACAGAAAGTGGTGTGATGCCAGGAGCATTTCTACTCTCTCTAGCGGCTGCTCGCCACATCTGGAGTTCCTGAGCATTAAGTGCCGCCCTTTCTATCTGCCCTGTGAGTTCACCTCAGTCATCGCCACGGTGGTCTACATCCCACCCCAAGCGGACACAGGTATGGCTTTGTCCGAATTACATGATGTGCTGAGCTCGCTTCAAAACAAGGACCCGGGCGCAGCCCTCATTGTAGCAGGAGACTTTAACAAAGTGAACCTCAGACAAGTCATGCCAAACTTTTACCAGCATGTCTCGTGTCCAACGAGAGGGGATCGGATTTTGGATCACTGCTACATGCCATACAAGCTGGGCTACAAAGCTGTCTCACACCCGGCTTTTGGGAAGTCTGACCACAACGCCATCTTCCTCATTCCCCAGTATAAACAAAGCATACGGAGGGAAGACGTGACCACGAGGGAGGTAAAACGGTGGACTGCCCAATCAGAAGCTACGCTACAGGACGCACTCAACGACGTCGACTGGGACATGTTCAGAGCATGCGCAGTCGACATCAACGAGTTTACGGAAGTAGCAGTATGCTTTGTCAATATGCTAGCGGAGGAGATTATCCCCACTGCGAGAGTCACCACATTCCCATGGATGGACAGATCGATCCGCACTGCAGTAAACGCCAGGACCGCCTCCTACAACGCGGGTCTCGCCACTGGCGATATGAGCGCCTACAAAGCGGCCTCATACGGCATGCGGCGCGCGGTGAGAGATGCCAAACGCCGGTACCGGGAACGTGTGGAGTCCCGCTTCCACCAGGGCGACACACGGAGTATGTGGCACGGACTACGCACCATTACGGACTACAAAGCCAGGGACACTGCGCCGATCAACGCCGACTCTGCATTCACCAACGAGCTGAATCGGTTCTACGCCCGTTTCGAGGCTAGCCAGGCGGCTAATGCTATCTACCGCCTGACTACCGAGGACAGTGACGTCATCAGCGAGAGACCGGTGACCAGCATCGCGGAGCATGACGTCCGAGCGGCACTGAGGAGAGTGGTGTTGGGTGCCATCTCCAACAACGATGAGGCGGCCTACATGGATGAAGTGAAGAATCTGGCATCGTGGTGCCAGGACAACCACCTCCAGCTGAATGTCAGCAAGACCAAGGAGCTGGTGGTGGACTTCAGAAGGGGTCAGCACAGAGACTACAAGCCCATTATCATCAATGGAGCTCCAGTGGAGAGGGTGCAGTCCTTCAAATATCTTGGTGTCCACATCTCCTCAGACCTGACATGGGCTGCCCACATTCAGGTCCAGACCAAAAAGGCTAGGCAGCGCCTGTATCACCTACGACAACTGAGGAAGTTCAGGGTCTCTCCAAAGATCTTCAGGATTTTCTATACAGGCGCTGTGGAGAGCATCCTCACACAGAACATGACATCGTGGTTCGGGAACAGCTGTGTGAAGGACCAAAAAGCTCTCCAGAGAGTGATCCGTACAGCAGAACGCTGCTGCAGGATTGCTCTCCCCCCGCTTCAGGAAACCTACACCAGGAGATGCCGGACTAGAGCAGCGCAGATACTGAAGGACCCGTCCCATCCTGGCAACAAACTGTTCCAACTTCTGCAATCTGGTAGAAGGTTCCGCATCATCCGGGCAAGGACAGAGAGACTCAAGAGGAGCTTCTATCCCCAAGCCATCCGTGCCCTAAACACACACACCCGCCCTCTCACATCATCTATAATTGACTGAGACAGGACTCTCTTCCAGACACTCTAAACCAAGGCACAATGTACATTTCAAATTCCTTTAAATTTAAATATGTTTATATTGTCTATCCTGTAAAATAGTCAGATGTCTATTCATATTAATGTACAGAATTCACCTGCTTGCTGCTACTACTGCACATTCACCCAGTGTATATACTATATGTATATGTATATATATATATATATATATATATATATATATATATATATATATATATATATATATATATATGTGTGTGTGTAGAGGAATGGGGGTGTAGAGGAATGTTCTTCCTCTACACCCCCCCCCCCCCCCCCAATTTTTGCACATGTCGAGGAGCGTGTCAGGCTACATTTCACTGTGTGTTATACTTGTATAACTATGCATGTGACAAATAAAGAACCTTGAACCAAATGATCTTCTTATGGCCTCTGACAGTGGACTCATCTCTGTGCTTGTCCTGCTAGACCTCAGTGCAGCGTTCAATACTGTCGACCATAATATCCTATTAGAGCGATTAGAACATGCTGTAGGTATTACAGGTACTGTGCTGCAGTGGTTTGTATCATATCTATCTAATAGACTCCGTTTGTACATGTAAATGGAGAGTCCTCTTCACACACTGAGGTTAATTATGGAGTTCCACAGGGTTCAGTGCTAGGACCAATTCTGTTTACACTATACATGCTTCCCTTAGGCAGCATCATTAGAAGACATAGCATACATTTTCACTGCTATGCAGATGACACCCAGCTCTATCTGTCCATGAAGCCAGATAACACACACCAATTAGTTAAACTGCAGGAATGTCTTAAAGACACAAAGAAATGGATGGCCACTAACTTTCTGCTTCTTAATTCAGATAAAACTGAGGTTATTGTACTCGGCCCTGAACATCTTAGAAATATGGTATCTAACCAGATTCTTACCCTGGATGGCATTACCTTGGCCTCCAGTAACGCTGTGAGGAACCTTGGAGTCATTTTTGACCAGGACATGTCCTTCAATGCACATATTAAACAAATATGTAAGACTGCTTTCTTCCATTTGCGCAACATCTCTAAAATTAGAAATATCCTGTCTCAGAGTGATGCTGAAAAACTAGTTCATACATTCATTACTTCCAAGCTAGACTACAGTAATTCATTATTATCAGGAAGTCCTAAAAACTCCCTGAAAAGCCTTCAGCTAATCCAAAATGCTGCAGCAAGAGTCCTGACAGGGACTAGAAAGAGAGAGCATATTTCTCCTGTTTTGGCTTCCCTTCATTGGCTTCCTGTTAAATCCAGAATTGAATTCAAAATCCTGCTCCTCACATACAAGGTCTTAAATAATCAGGCCCCATCTTATCTTAATGACCTTGTAGTACCATATCACCCTATTAGAGCACTTCGCTCTCACACTGCAGGCCTACTTGTTGTTCCTAGAGTATTTAAAAGTAGAATGGGAGGCAGAGCCTTCAGTTTTCAGCCCCTCTTCTTTGGAACCAGCTTCCAGTTTGGATTTGGGAGACAGACACTATCTCTACTTTTAAGATTAGGCTTCAAACCTTCCTTTTTGCTAAAGCATATAGTTAGGGCTGGACCAGGTGACCCTGAATCCTCCCTTAGTTATGCTGCAATAGACGTAGGCTCCCGGGGATTCCCATGATGCATTGAATTTTTCCTTTCCAGTCACCTTTCTCACTCACTATGCATTAATAGCCTGGTTCTAGCCCTCCCTGAGCCTGGTTCTGCTGGAGGTTTCTTTGTGTTAAAAGGGAGCTTTTAACACCCGGTGTGCCGGGTGGCGGCCAGGAGCGGAGGCCCTGGCGGACTGACCCCCGGCTGCCAAGACTGGCAATAGGGACATGGAATGTCACCTCTCTGGTGGGGAAGGAGCCTGAGTTAGTGCGTGAGGTTGAGAGGTACCGGCTAGATATAGTCGGGCTCACCTCTACGCATGGCTTGGGCTCTGGAACCAGTCTCCTGGAGAGGGGCTGGACTCTGTCTCAGTCTGGAGTTGCCCCTGGTGAGAGGCAGCGGGCTGGGGTGGGTATTCTAATATCCCCTCGGCTTGCTGCCGGTACGTTGGGGTTTTTCCTGGTGGACGAGAGGGTTTGTTCCCTGCGCCTTAGGGTCGGGGAATGGGTCCTGACTGTCATCTGCGCTTATGCGCCGAGTGGCAGTTCAGAGTACCCAGCCTTCTTAGAGTCCCTGGGGGGGTGCTGGAGGGTGCTCCACCTGGAGACTCTGTTGTCCTGCTGGGAGACTTCAATGCTCACGTGGGTAACGACAGCGAGACCTGGAGGGGCGTGATTGGGAGGAACGGCATCCCTGATCTGAACCCGAGCGGTGCTTTGTTATTGGACTTCTGTGCTAATCACAGTTTGGCCATAACGAACACCCTGCTCGAACATAAGAGTGTCCATAAGTGCACGTGGCACCAGGACGCTCTAGGCCGTAGGTCGATGATCGATTTTGTAATCGTATCAGCAGACCTGCGACCATATGTTCTGGACACTCGGGTAAAGAGAGGGGCTGAGCTGTCAACTGATCACCACCTGGTGGTGAGTTGGATCAGGTGGCGGGGGAGGACGCTGGACAGACCTGGTGCACCTAAACGCGTAGTGAGGGTGTCCTGGGAACCTCTAGCAGAGTCCCAGTCCGCGAGATCTTCAACGCACACCTCCGGCAGAGCTTCAACAGCATTCTGAGGGAGACTGGGGACATTGAGTCCGAATGGACCATGTTCAGCGTCTCCATTGCCAAAGCTGCTGCATTGAGCTGCGGCCGCAAGGTGGTTGGTGCCTGCCGCGGTGGTAATCCCCGAACCAAATGGTGGACACCAGAGGTGAAGGGAGCCACCAGGCTGAAGAAGGAGTCCTATCGGGCTTGGTTAGCCTGTGGGACTCCGGAGGCAGCCGACAGGTATCGACAGGCCAAGCGGAATGCGGCTCGGGCAGTGGCTGAAGCAAAAACTCGGGTGTGGGAGGAGTTCGGAGAGGCCATGGAAAAAGACTTTCGGACTGCCTCGAAGAGATTCTGGCAAACCGTCAGGCGTCTCAGGAGGGGAAAGCGGTGCTCTACCTGCACTGTGTATAGTACTGGCGGAGCGCTACTGACGTCGACTGAGAAAATTGTCAGGCGGTGGAAGGAATACTTCGAGGACCTCCTTAATCCCACTGACACGTCTTCCGAGGAGGAAGCAGAGTCTGGGGATGAATGGTAAATGGTAAATGGCCTGTATTTATATAGCGCTTTACTAGTCCCTAAGGACCCCAAAGCGCTTTACATATCCAGTCATCCACCCATTCACATACACATTCACACACTGGTGATGGCAACTACATTGTAGCCACAGCCACCCTGGGGAGCACTGACAGAGGCGAGGCTGCCGGACACTGGCGCCACCGGGCACTCTGACCACCACCAGTAGGCAACGGGTGAAGTGTCTTGCCCAAGGACACAACGACCGAGACTGTCCGAGCCGGGGCTCGAACCGGCAACCTTCCGATTACAAGGCGAACTCCTAACTCTTGAGCCACGATCGCTTGGATGAGGGGAATGACCCGCCAATTTCCGAGGGCGAGGTCACTGAGGCAGTTAAACAACTCCTTGGTGGCAGAGCCCCTGGTGTTGATGAGGTCCGCCCCGAGTTCCTGAAGGCTCTGGACGTTGTAGGGCTGTCCTGGTTGACACGCCTCTGCAATGTTGCGTGGAGATCAGGGGCAGTACCTGTGGACTGGCAGACCGGGGTGGTGGTCCCCATCTTTAAGAAGGGGGACCGGAGGGTGTGTTCCAACTACAGGGGGATCACACTCCTCAGCCTCCCTGGGAAAGTCTATGCCAGGGTGCTGGAAAGGAGAGTTCGTCCGCTAGTCGAACCTCGGATACAGGAGGAACAATGCGGTTTTCGTCCTGGTCGCGGAACACTGGACCAGCTCTTTATCCTCTCCAGGATACTTGAGGGTGCATGGGAGTTTGCCCAACCAGTCTACATGTGTTTTGTGGACTTGGAGAAGGCATTCGACCGTGTCCCTTGAGGTGTCCTGTGGGAGGTGTTGTGGGAGTATGGGGTGTCTGGCCCATTGCTACGGGCCATTCGATCCCTATACAACCGTTGCAAGAGCTTGGTTCGCATTGCTGGCAATAAGTTGGACTCATTCCCGGTGGGTGATGGGCTCCGCCAGGGCTGCCCTTTGTCTCCGATTCTGTTCATAATTTTTATGGACAGGATTTCTAGGCGCAGCCAAGTGGCGGAGGGCTTTCGCTTTGGTGGCCTCAGAATCTCATCTCTGATTTTTGCAGATGATGTGGTTCTGTTGGCTTCATCGGGTGAGGGCCTCCAGCTTGCACTGGAACGGTTCGCAGCCGAGTGTGAAGCAGCGGGAATGAGGATCAGCACCTCTGAGGCCATGGTTCTCAGCCGGAAAAGGGTGGAGTGCCCACTCCGGGTCGGGGATGAGTTCCTGCCCCAAGTGGAGGAGTTCAAGTATCTCGGGGTCTTGTTCGCGAGTGATGGGAGAAGGGAGCCGGAGATCGACAGACGGATTGGGGCTGCGGCTGCAGTAATGCAGACGCTGCACCGGTCCGTCGTGGTGAAGAGGGAGCTGAGTGTAAAAGCGAAGCTCTCAATTTACCGGTCGATCTACGTCCCTACCCTCACCTATGGCCACGAGCTGTGGGTAGTGACCGAAAGAACGAGATCGCGGATACAAGCGGCATAAATGAGCTTCCTCCGAAGGGTGGCTGGCCTCTCCCTTAGAGATAGGGTGAGAAGTTCGGCCATCCAGGAGGGGCTCAGAGTAGAGCAGCTGCTGCTCCACATCGAAAGGAGCCAGCTGAGGTGGTTCAGGCATCTGACAAGGATGCCCCCTGGGCGCCTCCTGGGTGAGGTGTTCCAGGCATGTCCCACCGGGAGGAGGCCCCGGGGCAGACCCAGGACACGCTGGAGAGATTATATCTCTCAGCTGGCCTGGGAACGCCTTGGTATTCCCCCGGATAAGCTGGAGGAGGTGGCTGGGGAGAGGGAGTCTGGGCCTCTTTGCTTAGGCTGCTGCCCCCGCGACCCGGCCCCGGATAAAGCGGATGAAGATTGATGGATGGATGGATGGATGGATGGATGGATGGATGGGAGCTTTTCCTTCCCACTGTCGCCAAAGTGATTGCTCATAGGGGGTCATATGATTGTTGGGTTTTTCTCTGTATCTATTATTGTGCGATCTACTGTACAATATAAAGCACTTTGAGGCGACTTTTGTTGTGATTTGGCGCTATATAAATAAAATTGAATTGAATTGAATCCTGAATGGAGCCTTAGTATCAGCAGAAGAACAATGGATAATAACATCATCAAGGCTAAGCAGGGAGGTGTTCTTATATTGTCTCTTACAGAGGAGGGAGCAGATACGAGGTGAGACGTGGACGGAGGAGGATTATAGCAGACTGCTATGTTTATGTTGGGAGAAAAGACCCATAATAATCACTTGTTATTGTCACTCTATAAAAACCTGTAAAGCCCATCTCAGGGTTTTCTTTGGTGTGACTGAACGCTGTTTCACATCACGGTCCACAACGCTGTGTAAACTTGTAATTTTAACTGAATTAAATGACAGAACCTTCTCCCGAATTCCTTCTGCAAAATTTGAACACAATATTAATGCAGTAAATCATTGTCATTTTGTTAGAGTTCTGCATTTAAAACCAGAGCAGCTACTTCCTGCTGTTGATTCCATTTGACATGTATTCTCATACTACAGAGACAACTCACCACAGAGTGCATTGGTTTGGCCAGTAACAATCTTCATGTTGTGAGAAAGTGTTCACTTTGTGCTTTGCGGTGAAATGTGTGAGTTTGCAGTGGAAAAAAAGAGGTCAGCTTTGTGGTTGTCTTTGTTTTCTTCTCACCCAGTTCTTTGTTTCACAGCAGAGGTGTTCAGAGGTTGGAGGAAAAAACTGAAAACCTCTTAACAACTATTATTTAATGTCACCTTAAACAGAAAGATATTTTGCCTGAGTGCTACTGTAATACTATAACAGTACTGTAGTTGTGGTGGCCGTGGTAATTTATCTATGTTTTTTTGTACAGTGTGATCCAGCTGTAATCTTGTCAGCAGTGATAACTGAAGATATCACAGGGTTCACAGTGCACCTAACCCTTTTCCTTAGGTGCACCAGCACAAAAGTTAGACGCACCCAAATTTTTCAACCTTAGCGCTTTACATGTTCACTTAAAAAGAGAGAGAGAGAGAGAGAGAGAGAGAGAGAGAGGAGAAAAAGGAAGAAAAAATGCTGTCCATTGCTGACAATATTGATTTGTAAATGATTAATTAACAATCTTGTTAATACAAAGTTTTTTATTTGGAGCACATTTCTACAAGAAAGGTAAGTTACGGTATTTTTCGGATCACCAGATTATAAGGCACATTAAGCAAAACAAGACAGATAAGTTAAACTTTACTCAATTCATTCTTGCTTCCTCCAGCTCCGTACCATTGATTCATTAATGTTGAATTCTCTCACAGCTGCTCTATTCCCATGTTCTACTGCCTGACTGACAGAGTTTAAGATCCACTTTGTAAGCATGTTTCTTAACAGATGCCATTTCGGGGTCCTTATAAACACACAATACGGTAATATTATGTTGAAGCACAGTATGTATTACTCCGCGAGGCTCCTGACTATGCTCCAACAATCCATGAAGCGGTGTGGCTTACTAGTATACCAAAGTCGTACTAAAACATTTTTTGACAGATTTATGAGCGCTGTGTGCCACATAAAATTGATTTGAGATATGTAAGCACAACCATATCAAAAATCCTTGAAAGAGTAGTTGTCAAACAGCTAACAGATCATCTGCAGAGGAATGGTTTATTTGAAGAGTTTCAGTCAGGTTTCAGAGCTCATCACAGCACAGAAACAGCTTTGGTGAAGGTTACAAATGATCTTCTTATGGCCTCTGACAGTGGACTCATCTCTGTGCTTGTCCTGCTAGACCTTAGCGCAGCATTCGATACTGTTGACCATAATATCCTATTAGAGTGATTAGAACATGCTGTAGGTATTACAGGTACTGTGCTGCAGTGGTTTGTATCATATCTATCTAATAGACTCCAATTTGTGCATGTAAATGGAGAGTCCTCTTCACACACTGAGGTTAATTATGGAGTTCCACAGGGTTCAGTGCTAGGACCAATTCTGTTTACATTATACATGTTTCCCTTAGGCAGCATCATTAGAAGACATAGCATACATTTTCACTGCTATGCTGATGACACCCAGCTCTATCTGTCCATGAAGCCAGATAACACACACCAATTAGTTAAACTGCAGGAATGTCTTAAAGACATAAAGACCTGGATGGCCGCTAACTTTCTGCTTCTTAATTCAGATAAAACTGAGGTTATTGTACTCGGCCCTGAAAATCTTAGAAATATGGTATCTAACCAGATTCTTACCCTGGATGGCATTACCTTGGCCTCCAGTAACGCTGTGAGGAACCTTGGAGTCATTTTTGACCAGGACATGTCCTTCAATGCACATATTAAACAAATATGTAAGACTGCTTTCTTCCATTTGCACAACATCTCTAAAATTAGAAATATCCTGTCTCAGAGTGACGCTGAAAAACTAGTTCATGCATTTATTACTTCCAGGCTGGACGACTGTAATTCATTATTATCAGGAAGTCCAAAAAACTCGCTGAAAAGCCTTCAGCTAATCCAAAATGCAGCAAGAGTCCTGACAGGGACTAGAAAGAGAGAGCATATTTCTCCTGTTTTGGCTTCCCTTCATTGGCTTCCTGTTAAGTCCAGAATTGAATTCAAAATCCTGCTCCTCACATACAAGGTCTTAAATAATCAGGCCCCATCTTATCTTAATGACCTTGTAGTACCATATCACCCTATTAGAGCACTTCGCTCTCGCTCTGCAGGCCTACTTGTTGTTCCTAGAGTATTTAAAAGTAGAATGGGAGGCAGAGCCTTCAGTTTTCAGCCCCTCTTCTGTGGAACCAGCTTCCAGTTTGGATTCAGGAGACAGACACTATCTCTACTTTTAAGATTAGGCTTCAAACTTTCCTTTTTGCTAAAGCATATAGTTAGGGCTGGACCAGGTGACCCTGAATCCTCCCTTAGTTATGCTGCAATAGATGTAGGCTGATGGGGGATTCCCATGATGCATTGAGTTTTTCCTTTCCAGTCACCTTTCTCACTCACTATGTATTAATAGACCTCTCTGCATTGAATCATATCTGTTATTAACCTCTGTCTCTCTTCCACAGCATGTCTTTATCCTGTCTTCCTTCTCTCAGCCCAACCGGTCGCAGCAGATGGCCCCGCCCCTCCCTGAGCCTGGTTCTGCTGGAGGTTTCTTCCTGTTAAAAGGGAGTTTTTCCTTCCCACTGTCGCCAAAGTGCTTGCTCATAGGGGGTCATATGATTGTTGGGTTTTTCTCTGTATCTATGAAGCGCCTTGAGGCGACTTTTGTTGTGATTTGGCGCTATATAAATAAAATTGAATTGAATTGAATTGAACCAGAATTCATACATAAGGTGCACTGACGATTTCTGAGAAAATTTAAGGATTTTAAGTGCGCTTTATAGCTAGAAAAATATGGTACTGAAAAAGTGCTTGTACTTAAAGTGCTTCACTGCAGAAAAAGAAAATCTAAACTAGAAAAATTTGCATTATGGCGAAAATGCTGTGTGGATGCTGTGCTGAAAATAGCTGAAAATAGCTGAATAAGCTGAATAAGCTGAAGTCAGTATCTGAAAAGTTCTTGATGAAAGATTTTTAATTTTGTGATTAATGCTTAGTTGTAGCTTCATTTAAAGGAAGAAGAGGTTGTGAATTGGAGCCAACACAGGAAGAGAGATTGAAGCCATATGTGTAGAGGAATGCGGTGACATACGACACTTCCTCTTATTCTTACAGACAAGCTGGCGTTCTCTCTCTCTTTCTCTCCTTTTATGGGAATGTCTGCATTTCTATACATACCAAGTTATCTCCTATTTCAGCTGACAAGCGAACAGTCTCTCCTTTTATGGAAATGTTTTTGCCACTCCTACTTCCTTGAAAGCTCGTTTTAAGTATAAATAAAGGACGTTCTGGATGCCCTGCGCGGTTTTTCTGTGTCTCATCTGTTGTGCACGTCAGTGCAAAGCAGATCGGACCGTTGACTGCCCATGCGCATGTAAAAAATAGATATCTGAGTTGTGAGTTTCTTTATCTTCTAAATAATTTTCTCTTCACATTTTCTTGGTCCTCCGAGCCGGATAGGAAGCATCGGCCGCTGTGTCCTGGCGTCGTGGAAGCTGCACTGAAAAGCCTGTCGACAGCCTAGGAGTCAAAGTCCAGAGACGTGAAATTCGGGTTCTGGCCAGTGTCATTAAGTCGTCCACGACGCTGGGATCCAGTGGCTGACTTTCAACATAGCCAGAGAGTTTTGGGAAGGTAAAGAAACCACTCACTTACACTCGCGTAAAACGAACCTAGGTCTTATCCGAAAGGATGTAATTAGTCTGATCCACTGCACGGATCTGTAAAAATAGGACTAATCCGCTGAAAGGATTTTCAAAATAAAAGCTTAAGGACTAATCCGCCGAAAGGATTTTCAAAATAAAAGCTTAAGGACTAATCTGCCGAAAGGATTTTCAAAATAAAAGCTTAAGGACTAATCTGTCATGGTCTCCGTGCCTGCCCGGTCGGCCCCACAAGGCTACATTTGCTGTTTCTGTTCTCTCCCTCTCTGCCTGGGCGGAACTCACTGTGGGCTCCTGCCCTTGGCCCACACACACACCTTACAACAATCACTGGTCATCACCGGGAGCACTATTTGAGGCTGAAACATAGATCCTGTCGTCGCTGGATGATTGTACTCCTGACGTTAGTGTTCTCACAGCTCTTGTGCTTCGTAATTCGTGATTTTTGATTGGTTGGTGACTTTCCTTCTCTTCTGCCTCAGATCTCCCCCCCCCCCCGGACCTGTGATCCCTTCACTGTACATATATTGCACTGGCACTGTAAATAAACTACACCTTGGAGATACCTTACCGCTCTGCGTTTGAATCCCTGTACCAGATCGTGACAGAATCATCCAGACACGGAAATGGATTCAGCAGACCCAGCGGTCTCGACTCCCACCCTCGCCACTTTGGCCGCGATGCTGGCACGCCACGAGCAGATGTTCATTCACCTTCGAGCAGAGCTCGCGAACCTCACACAGGCCGTGGCCCGGCTAACACCGCTACCGGCCGCTCCACTGGTCGCCGCTCCTCCGTCGGAGGCGCCAGTTCCAGCAGTAAGTGTCGCGCCACCTGCTCCCTCACCTGTTCACGTTGACAGATTCCTCCCTACTCCCAGGGCTTTCACGGGAGAGATTGATAAATGTGCTGGTTTCCTCACTCAGTGTGCCCTTCAGTTTCGCCAACAACCGCAAGCCTTTTCTACTGATGGTGCGAAAATCGCTTATATCGTCCAGTTACTCCAGGACCGTGCTCTAACCTGGGCTCAAGCTCCGATGTGCGATCAGGTGCGCGCACATCGGAGCGCACGCGCGCGTTCGGGGCATGCCCCGCTGGACTTTTGTGGGACCCCTACTGCAGCCCATGGGTCGTGTGATGCCGACACCAATGATGGGGAAGAGCCCATGCAGCTTGGGCGCTCACGGCTGTCGCCCGCGGAGCGCCAGCACCGCCTTGCCTCCGGTGAGTGCGTTTATTGCAACCGTAAAGGCCACTCTGTCTCCTCCTGCCCAACGCTGGCAAAAGGGCACGCTCACCAGTGATCGTGAGGGTGCTGGTGGGCGATCTGTCGAGTGAAAGCCCTCTCCCCAGACTTCTTTTGCCGGCTACACTGCGTGTTTGGACTGTTTCTCATTCTCTCTCCGTTCTCATTGACTCTGGGGCTGAGCAGAACTTTATTGACACCTCACTCGCCGCCAAACTGAACATCGCCTTGGAGCCTCTGTCACGCCCCCTCTGCGTTCACGCACTGTCGGGTCAGCGCCTGCCTGACATCACTCATGTTTCTGAATTCCTTTCATTATCTCTCTCAGGCAATCACGCAGAAAGGATTTGTTTTTTTTCGTTTAAGGCTCCTCTCACTCCGCTGGTTCTGGGTCACCCCTGGCTTGTCTTCCACAACCCGCATATCGACTGGGAGAAGGGTGCCGTGCTGGGTTGGAGTGTGGCCTGCCACATGAACTGCCTCCGGGCCACGGCTTCCCCCGTTCCGCTCCCGCCCGCGGCCTCGCCGTCGGACGCCCCGGACCTCTCGATGGTTCCGCGGGTTTATCATGATCTGCGGGATGTTTTTTGTAAGGATCGGGCGCGGTCCCTTCCCCCGCACCGCCCGTACGATTGTGCCGTCGATCTTCTTCCTGGAGCTCCGCTGCCGTCTAGCCGCCTGTACAGCCTCTCCCAGCCTGAGAGGGATGCTATGGAGCGCTACATCTCGGAGTCGCTGGCGGCAGGGTTGATTCCCCCCTCCTCTTCCCCTGTCGCGGCTGGGGGTTTTTTTGTGGATAAGAAGGATGGTTCGCTGCGGCCGTGTATTGACTTTCGGGGCCTTAACCAGATCACTGTTAAAAACAAATACCCTTTGCCGTTGCTTTCCTCCACCTTTGAACTGCTTCAGGGCATGACCGTCTTTACCAAGCTGGATCTGCACAACGCTTACCACCTGGTGCGCATCAGAGAGGGGGATGAGTGGAAGACCGCGTTCAATACGCATCGGGGCCACTTTGAGTATCTCGTGATGCCGTTTGGGCTGGCTAACGCCCCCGCAGTGTTTCAGGCGATGGTTAATGATGTCCTTCGTGATTTTGTTAACCGTTGTGTGTTTGTGTACTTAGATGACATCTTGATCTTTTCTAAGACACTCGAGGAGCACAAGGTCCATGTCCGGCAGGTCCTGCTACGCCTTCTGGAGAACCGGCTCTTTGTGAAGGGGGAGAAGTGCGATTTCCACATGACGTCAGTGAGTTTTCTGGGCCACATTATCGAGAAGGGGGACTTGCAGACTGATCCGGAGAAAGTGCGGGCTGTGGTGGAATGGCCTACTCCTCCTGATCGCCGCCAAGTGCAACGTTTTTTGGGATTCGCCAACTTTTACAGACGGTTCATTCGCGATTTCAGCAGAATCGCTCTCCCTCTCACTAAACTCACCTCTCCCAAAGTTCCCTTCCAGTGGGATTCTGCCGCTCAGCGAGCCTTCGCCCTGCTCAAGGACAGGTTCACCACTGCTCCCATACTCCGGCAACTGGACCTTACACGGCAGTTCGTTGTGGAGGTGGACGCGTCGGACTCCGGGGTTGGGGCAGTTCTGTCTCAACAGACGGACGGTAAGCTGCACCCGTGTGCCTTTTATTCTCGCCGTCTCTCCCCAGCAGAGTGTAACTATGACATCGGGGACCGGGAGCTTCTGGCCGTCAAGCTGGCCCTGGAGGAGTGGAGACATTGGTTGGAGGGAGCGGCACAACCATTCATCGTCTGGACAGATCACAAGAATCTGGAGTACCTGCGCTCGGCTAGACGTCTCAATTCCCGGCAAGCCAGGTGGGCGCTGTTTTTCGCTCGTTTTGACTTCACTATCACCTACAGGCCAGGAACACGGAACGTAAAGCCAGACGCCCTGTCCAGGCAATTCTCCATCACTGGGGAGGACTCGGACCCTGAGCCTGTCCTCCCGGCCACCTGCGTAATTGGAGCCATCTCCTGGGAGATCGAGGGGCTCATCCAAGAGGCGCAGGAGACCGAACCGGATCCTGGCACTGGTCCACCTGGTCGCCTCTTCGTTCCTTCAGCCGTCCGCTCTCAGGTTCTCCAGTGGGCTTACACTGGAGATCCTGGGGTCCTCCGCACCTACTCGTTCCTCTGACGTTACTTCTGGTGGCCTGCTATGGCTAGGGATGCCAAGGAGTACGTAGCGGCCTGTTCGACCTGCGCCTGGAATAAGCTTTCGAACCGCCCTCCACCGGGTCTTCTGCAGCCTCTCCCTACACCAGCCCGACCGTGGTCCCATGTTTCTTTGGACTTTGTCACGGGCCTGCCGCCCTCCGCTGGTAACACCGCCATACTTACCATTATCGATCGTTTCTCCAAAGCTGCACACTTCGTCGCCCTCCCGAAGCTCCCCTCTGCCTTGGAGACGGCCCGGCTCCTCACCTCCCATGTGTTCCGTCTTCACGGGATCCCCGAGGACATCGTCTCGGATAGAGGGCCGCAATTCACGTCCCGTGTTTGGAGGGAGTTCTGCTCCGCACTGGGGGCCAAGGTCAGTCTGTCTTCCGGTTTCCATCCACAGAGTAACGGGCAATTGGAGCGGGCCAACCAGGAGCTGGAAGCTGCCCTCCGCTGTGTCGCTTCGCACAACCAATCAACCTGGAGTGAACAGCTTCCATGGATCGAATACGCCCACAACAGCCACACGTCCTCCGCCACAGGCAAGTCTCCCTTCGAAGCGTCCCTGGGCTATCAACCGCCTTTGCTCCCGGCCATCGAAGGTGAGCACTCCGTTCCTTCTGTAAAGGCTCACCTCCGCGGGTGCCGTCGTGCCTGGCGGGCGACTCGGGCTGCCCTACTCCGTACTAAGGAGCGGAACAAGACCCTCGCTGACCGTCGCCGGACACCGGCCCCCGTGTACACCATCGGTCAACAGGTATGGCTGGCTACCCGTTTTGTGCCGCTACGGACTGAGTCGAAGAAGCTGTCTCCTCAGTTTGTTGGCCCTTTTCCCGTTGAAGCCATTGTGAACCCTGTGTCTGTCCGCCTCAAGCTGCCGCGCAACATGCGCATTCACAATGTCTTCCATGTGTCTCAGGTCAAGCCGGTGCTCTCCAGCCCGTTGTGCCCTCCCTCCAGGGCCCCGCCACCCCCCCGGCTAGTGGATGGTCAGCTGGTCTACAATATCACCCGCATCATGGACTCCCGGCGCCGGGGTCGGGGTTTTCAGTACCTGGTTGACTGGGAGGGCTACGGGATAGAGGAACGCTCCTGGGTGCCTCGAGCTGCTGTCCTGGATGGGGCCATGCTCCGGGACTTCCACCGCAGGTATCCAGGCAAGCCTGGTGGGTCACCGGGAGGCTCCCGTTGAGGGGGGGGGGTACTGTCATGGTCTCCGTGCCTGCCCGGCACCACAAGGCTACATTTGCTGTTTCTGTTCTCTCCCTCTCTGCCTGGGCGGAGCTCACTGTGGGCTCCCGCCCTTGGCCCACACACACACCTGACAACACTCACCCATCATCACCGGGAGCACTATTTGAGGCTGGAACACAGATCCTCTCGTCGCTGGATGATTGTACCCCTAACGTTAGTGTTCTCACAGCTCTTGTGCTTCATATTCGTGATTTGTGATTAGTTGGTGACCTGCCTTCTCGTCTGCCTCAGATCTCCCCCCCGGACCTGCGACCTCCCTGCTGCGGGAACGTGTGTGAGTGTGAGCAAAGAAGACGTGAGCGAGTTACCCTGTGATTCCCCCGGAGTTTTGGATCCCTTCACTGTACATATATTGCACTGGCACTGTAAATAAACTACACCTTGGAGATACCTTACCGCTCTGCGTTTGAATCCCTGTACCAGATCGTGACACCACCTGGGAAGGAAAATGTAGCCCATCTGCATTATCACAACTTAAAGGAGCATTACTGAAACAAGTAGGAGAAACAAAAGATTTAAAGAAAAAAGGAAAACGCATGCAAGAATTAAATATTTCCAAGTATGGAAGCGAGAGGCAGATAGACGATGTGAGAATAAAAAAAAGAAACAAGAAAAGAAAAATGAAAAAGGCAGAGGTAGTCAACCCCCACTCCTGCTGCTGTGAGGCAAACCCCCACTCCCGCTGCTGCGACCCCCCTTAAATTATCATCTGATCCGATTAGACCTCAGCCTGGTTCTTATGCAGAGGCACAAAACATGTTAGATAAAATGGCACTAGGTGAAAATCTACAGGAAAAAATAGGAAAACATCGCTACGGACGAGATATGGGAGGTGATGTCGATCCACCTGGTCCTCCCAGCATTTTTCCCATGATAGCAGTACCAAACCCCAGATATGGCCAACCCACGGGGGAAGGTAAAGAAGGTGGAGAGGCACAACGTGATAATAACCCAAATATATTCATGTTCCGGCCGTGGTCACAAAAAGATTGGTGAAGTGAAACAAAAAGAAAATGAAATAGCGTCCGATTTTTTAGATCGCCTGCATCCGGTTTTTAGGCAACATTCAGGAATGGATTATAATGAAGGTCCCGACGGTCCTTACCAACAGCAGCTAAAAAATGCATTCCTGAATCGCCTGCTACCCGCAGTGAAATCCCACGTTGGAAAACACTAGGTCACAATGAATGACCACTAGCCGACGCATTGCAATATGCCGAGCACGCGCTCCGTGTAATATATAAAAAACTGCAAGCACAGGTACTTTCACATTAGATCCAGAAACAGAGTTTATCGCATTTTCAGGAGGATTTAGAAGGTAACAGACAGGGACAGAGGAGAGGAAATAGAGGCAGAGGAAGAGGAGGATTTAGAGGAAAGGGCCAGAGATATGTAGGACAGACAGACTTACGCGAAAGAAGTGAAGAAAGAGATAGTACGTGCTGGAATTGTGGCAAGGAAGGGCATTTCACCAGAGATTGCAGACATAAAACAGACAAACGGCAGTATTTAAATGAATGACTAAATGAGAAAAAAGCCAAATGAAAATGACAAAAGTGACGCAGAAGTATTTAATGTCTATCAATTAGTGTCTGAAGTAAAAGGCAAACCTACACTGACAGTATATGTCAATGGCAAACCAGTGCAGATGTTACGTAATACAGAAGTATGTAAAACCGTTTTGAACAGAAAACCACAGGAAGTACAACTCTCAGAAGATAGTTTAATAGTAAAATCAGCATCAGGTCACACTACAGTGCAGTGAAAACTAGAGATCAAAGTAGTTTAAAAAGGTTGGAAACAGACCCCAACGAATAGATATAAATATAAGAAGTACAAAAATAAAATAAACAAAGACAAAATTACATTAGAACTTATTTTTAACGTATTGAAACTAATAATAGGAAGGATAACAACCTGTAAACTGATATTAACAATGAAACATAGTTGGCATGACGTTCATGCCCAGAATGTATAAAATAAATAAAAGGAAATAATTCACATGAAAACCTTTTAAACAAAATAGAGAGATGTATAAGGTACATTAAGGCTGTGTCATTGTTCAGCCAAGGAAAGTGTGTGAAAAGGTAAATGTCTCCAGCTTGGGAAAGGGTGAAACTGCAGATCACCCGAAGCCCTTGATGGATACAAAATAAAATATAAAATATATAATAATAAATTACTTGGTTTGACATGCAACAGAGAGAATGAATGTGACTGAAGGTTGGATCTGAGATGAGGCAAACAGAAGACCAGTCTAAAAAGTAGGCACAAACCTGTTCAGAGAAAAAGCAATTTGTACAGATTGGATGAATTCTAAATTATCTGTTTGCTGAGTAAGATGATCCTAACTATTAAATTGGCTCAGTAGTAGTATAGTGATATACACTAATAAAATATTGTAATATACTATTGTTATTATATAGAAAGAAAAAGATGATAATATTAATAATGATATAATATTAATAACAAGAAGTATCCTAGTCAGTATGATGTGAGATGGACAATTGTTATGAAGTAGTCTGCATCAAGCTTAAGGTTTGCTCAAACTCAGTATAATGACATATGAGATGAAGAAAATAAAGGAAATATCTAAACCAATTAGGTGCATAGAGGCACTTAACCTGCTTGAAAACCTGTCATTTATCCTAGATAAAATATTACTGAGATATAGAGCACATCAATAATAACAACTAATAAGCCAAACCCTGTAGATAATAGCTAAACCTACAGGATTGAGAAGCTGAATTAAATATGTGGACACCGCTAAGTTGATGAGCATGTTACACATTTCTTTTATTTTTTATTTATTTGTTTTTTTAGAACAGAGGCTGCATGCTATTAAAGGCCAACAC
Organism: Astatotilapia calliptera; assembly: GCF_964374335.1. NCBI lineage: Eukaryota > Metazoa > Chordata > Actinopteri > Cichliformes > Cichlidae > Astatotilapia > Astatotilapia calliptera. Next base: position 37,446,062 of record NC_137442.1, on the reverse strand, counting down.
ATGCAGCTGTCTGTGAGCTCAGTTTTCCCTCACACTTCTGCTCTGTTTCAGTAGCAGCATTTTTCTTTTTGTGTCCTGACTCATGTATGCTTTCAGTTTTGTTTGATTATTTTATTTTGTTGGTTTGGAAACAAATTTGTGACCATACTTGTGGATCACAGTGACACATAGTGATTAGGCATATGATTTACAAATGCCTAGTTTTAGAGCTGTAAGCTATGAACTGTGAGCAATGCAAAGTTTAAAAAAAAAAAAAAAAAAAAAAAAAAAAAAATATATATATATATATATATATATATATATATATATATATATATATATATATATATATAAAACAAAACAAAACCCTAACTTCGAAGTTTGAAATATGTAAGATGTGTGAGTTCTTTGAAAAACTAGAAATTATCTAAAAATGCCTCAAGTGAAAATGTAATGTTTCATCTATGGAGAGGAAAAAAGAAGAAGAAGCGTTCAGTTATTTAAAAATAGGCATTACAGACAGATACAGTTTTAGCCTTGCCTAACTATGATAAGCCTTTCTACTTACGTGTAGATAGAGGAGCAGGTTATATGACAGCTGTGATAACACAGGCGTTTGGAGGAAAACAATGCTCATTAACATTCCTGGTGAAACTTAGACTCGTGTAAATTAGACTCTGTTGCGTCAGGCCTGCCTGCATGTGCAAGGCTGTGTAGCCGCAGCAGAGGCAGTAAAAAAGTCAGCTGCACGTACGCAGTCATATGTGCATATGAATTGCACACAGGCCACAATATAAATATATACACTGACAGCCAGTTTGTTCTTTCAGCAGTGCACCACTTTGCAAAAATTTGACATAACAGAGGTATGGTTACCTCTATGGGTAACCCAGTGAAACACGGCAGCTTTTTAAAATCTTGCTGGGAGTGATCACCTTGCCAAAACAATTGGCACTTTGCAAATGTGCAGCATATCAAGAAGACAATTTTATTGTCACAAAAGGTAATAATTTTGCAGATCAAGTAGCAAAACAGGCTGCACAACAATTGGCAGAGCTACTAGTATCCGACTGCTGCCCACAAATACCACTTGATGTACTAAAAACCGAACAAAAAGCTGCAACAACCACTGAACAAAACAAGTGGCTGAAATGTGGAGCACAACTGAAAGATGACTTAATGGTCTGTGATGGAAAACCAATATTACCAGAGTCGTTACACAGGACAGCGGCTGTAGTGACACATGAAGTAATACATGTGTAAACAGGAGGGAGATATAGTATAGATAAACAATACAATACACACTTTTACACTATAAATTTTGAAACTTTAATTTGTAAGAACATGCCTATTCTGTCAAAAACACAACTCACAAAGAAACTTAAGACCTAAGAGAGGCCAGTTTTCCACACCATCCACATGGATTTTATTGAATTGAATGAATGTCAAGGATCAAAATATGAAATTATTGTGTGAATGACGCTACATTTTAGATCAAAAGTTAGTAGAATTACAAAGGGTTTGTAGATTGTAAATGCAAAATGAGTTTGATTAGCCTGTAGAAACACAAAAGAGAGTAACAGGAAGTGTGTGTGTGACAGGACCTTTGCATGCCCATAGAAGGAGTGAGCACCCAGAGAGAAAAACAGAAGAGACAGACTCTAGCCAGATGAAGCAATGGAGGCTTTAAGAAAAGAAATGAAAATGATATTAATGGTATGGTTTAGTGTGTTAATATATAGGCCACAAATAGATAAAGGTGGACTTTTCTCAACCTAGAATTTTGAGCATAGCAGCAAAACCATAGATTAACATAATTGGGAGAAAACAGGCCAAAGTTTGGCTTAAAATTTTACAGCTTGACCTCCCACTTGTCCCGATCCTGAGAAGAAGCTCAAAGGACAGTCAATCTCCTGATGAAGACCAACAGAACCAACAGAATCGTGAACCTGAAGAATTAACAGCAGGCTGGTAAGAACAGTGCGACATAACTGTTTAAAGGCACTGAATGTGATATTTTGCCTGGCTGGGACTTAATCTATAAGGAAAATACTGAAAAGAAACGGAGAAGAAACAGATTGTGTTTGCTGGAGATTTAAGACAACAAAGGACACTTTGAGAAGGGTACAGGGGCCAGTGGGAAGGTGAAGCCCAGAGGAGTATAATTGGGTTGAAATTGAAGCCTGAACTCATGATGGTGTTTAGAGATGTCCACCAGATCACAACAAAGAGGTAAATAAAAATAGAAAACACACATATATAAATTGTTACATGTGAAATTATTTTTGGAAAGAATCAGTAGTCAGATAGTTTGAATCAGACCTCAGTGAAAAGATGCATGAATTGATACAAGTGAACCCATAGATAAATCTGTTAGAGAGACAACTTTAGTAGAAAATAGGGATATTGTTTTGAACTGCTGTGCGACGCTTCTCAAGTCTCTTGCAGATTAAACCCAGGCGATAAGGTCCATGCCAAGTACTCTTGACGACACCAACAGCTTGCAAAATCGCTGAGAGGCCCTTTTGGATCCACCAGAGCCATTGCAAAAAGGTGGAAGTGAGTGACAACATAACCTAAAAGACACCACCACCCCAACTCTTTGGTGATCTACAGGTGAAGGGAGGGCTGATTGGGTATATCCCGCCTTCTACTTCTCGCCTGTAGTCTACTCACCAGAGCAAATCGGTGTGTCTGGTCATCATGAAGATTATTCTGTTTACCACCTTGGCCCTGCTGCTTACAGCATGGACTCTGATGCACTTAATGGATCAAGAAGCCAACTTGTATAGAAGGACATGGACATATGACAACTCACACCTGGTCGAAGTGACACAGGACCACATCCATCCCTGGATGAACAACGCCTGATACAAATATATATGCTCACACATGCCTACTACAACACAGTATGCTATATTATATGGCAAACCTATGAATATGACTCAAGTGACATGCACAGCAAGCGTTGCCAGTCCAGATTATCAATATTCAGGAATTGTCCTAAACCACAGTGACCCCCTGACTATTGGATTATCGTTTTGGGCTGTTTTTAAATGCATCAACCACCATCAACAATGAGCAAAATCAGGAAATTGATGCCATAAGAATGACTGTTATGCAACACCGAGTCGCCCTGGACATGATCTTGGCAGAAAAGGGCGGTCTGTGTGTTTTGTTCGATACGACTTGTTGTACATATATTTTAGACAATGTGCATTCTGATAATATGACAAATGCTCTACAATTACTTAGAAATGTTCAACAGGCACAGGTGACCGATTGAGCGGCTCATGGAGAACATTGATGTTTAAGGTTTTGATGTTTATTGGCCTAATACTTATCATGTTTTGTATCTTTACTACATGTATTATTCCCTGTGTAAGAGGAATGATATCAAGAATGATATCCTAATCTCTCGTTGCATATGTCACTGTGCCAGATGAGGAAGAAGGAGAAGACGATGAGTATGAAACTAATGTGATGAATGATTATGTTTGAATGATACACATTTTATGACGACCAGACCGAAAGCACTCACAATGTAGGGTCTGTGTCTGAAACACATTGATGTATATTCTTTAAATTCGCGACAACAGGAGGGAATGAGGAAAGATTTTTAATTTTGTGATTAATGCTTAGTTGTAGCTTCATTTAAAGGAAGAAGAGGTTGTGAATTGGAGCCAACACAGGAAGAGAGATTGAAGCCATATGTGTAGAGGAATGCGGTGACATACGACACTTCCTCTTATTCTTACAGACAAGCTGGCGTTCTCTCTCTCTTTCTCTCCTTTTATGGGAATGTCTGCATTTCTATACATACCAAGTTATCTCCTATTTCAGCTGACAAGCGAACAGTCTCTCCTTTTATGGAAATGTTTTTGCCACTCCTACTTCCTTGAAAGCTCGTTTTAAGTATAAATAAAGGACGTTCTGGATGCCCTGCGCGGTTTTTCTGTGTCTCATCTGTTGTGCACGTCAGTGCAAAGCAGATCGGACCGTTGACTGCCCATGCGCATGTAAAAAATAGATATCTGAGTTGTGAGTTTCTTTATCTTCTAAATAATTTTCTCTTCACAGTTGTTGAAATAAGATAAGATAAGATAAGATAAGATAAGATAACCTTTATTAGTCCCACACGTGGGAAATTTGTTTTGTCAATTGTAATAATGTTGCAGATGAATGACAAATTAGCAAAAATATAATAACTTTGCAGAAATGCAGTTACTTAGAAGACACACAATTACTTTGCAAAAATACTACATTAAAGGAGAATTTAGCAGAAATATTGTAACTTAGTAGAAACATAGTAACTTGGCAGAAACAGTACAACATGGCAGAGGTATTGTAATACAGCAGAAATGTTAATATTTAGCACAAAAATAACAACTTGGAAGAAAATGTGTAAGAGTACAACTTAATATAAAGTAGTATAATAGTATAACTTAGTAGAAATGCAACATAGTAGCAGAAACACTATAATTTAGCAGAAAAGTAATAACTTAAGCAGAAACATTAGAAAAGCATAATGGCCAGCTGAAAAAAGCTGAACTACTTGTTGTTCAACTGTGAAAAATTGGCAGAAACATTAGAAAAGCAAGAAGGAAGAGCCAGCAGGTACATAAGTGTAAGGCAAAAATGACATGCCTAACGATGTTTACAAATACAGGGAGTGCAGAATTATTAGGCAAATGAGTATTTTGTCCACATCATCCTCTTCATGCATGTTGTCTTACTCCAAGCTGTATAGGCTCAAAAGGCTACTACCAATTAAGCATATTAGGTGATGTGCATCTCTGTAATGAGAAGGGGTGTGGTCTAATGACATCAACACTCTATATCAGGTGTGCATAATTATTAGGCAACGTCCTTTCCTTTGGCAAAATGGGTCAAAAGAAGGACTTGACAGGCTCAGAAAAGTCAAAAATAGTGAGATATCTTGCAGAGGGATGCAGCAGTCTCAAAATTGCAAAGCTTCTGAAGCGTGATCATCGAACAATCAAGCGTTTCATTCAAAATAGTCAACAGGGTCGCAAGAAGCGTGTGGAAAAACCAAGGCGCAAAATAACTGCCCATGAACTGAGAAAAGTCAAGCGTGCAGCTGCCAAGATGCCACTTGCCACCAGTTTGGCCATATTTCAGAGCTGCAACATCACTGGAGTGCCCAAAAGCACAAGGTGTGCAATACTCAGAGACATGGCCAAGGTAAGAAAGGCTGAAAGACGACCACCACTGAACAAGACACACAAGCTGAAACGTCAAGACTGGGCCAAGAAATATCTCAAGACTGGTTTTTCTAAGGTTTTATGGACTGATGAAATGAGAGTGAGTCTTGATGGGCCCGTGGCTGGATTGGTAAAGGGCAGAGAGCTCCAGTCCGACTCAGACGCCAGCAAGGTGGAGGTGGAGTACTGGTTTGGGCTGGTATCATCAAAGATGAGCTTGTGGGGCCTTTTCGGGTTGAGGATGGAGTCAAGCTCAACTCCCAGTCCTACTGCCAGTTTCTGGAAGACACCTTCTTCAAGCAGTGGTACAGGAAGAAGTCTGTATCCTTCAAGAAAAACATGATTTTCATGCAGGACAATGCTCCATCACACACGTCCAAGTACTCCACAGCGTGGCTGGCAAGAAAGGGTATAAAAGAAGAAGAACTAATGACATGGCCACCTTGTTCACCTGATCTGGACCCCATTGAGAACCTGTGGTCCATCATCAAATGTGAGATTTACAAGGAGGGAAAACAGTACACCTCTCTGAACAGTGTCTGGGAGGCTGTGGTTGCTGCTGCACGCAATGTTGATGGTGAACAGATCAAAACACTGACAGAATCCATGGATGGCAGGCTTTTGAGTGTCCTTGCAAAGAAAGGTGGCTATATTGGTCGCTGATTTGTTTTTGTTTTGTTTTTGAATGTCAGAAATGTATATTTGTGAATGTGGAGATGTTATATTGGTTTCACTGGTAAAAATAAATAATTGAAATGGGTATATATTTGTCTTTTGTTAAGTTGCCTAATAATTATGCACAGTAATAGTCACCTGCACACACAGATATCCCCCTAAAATAGCTAAAACTAAAAACAAACTGAAAACTACTTCCAAAAACATTCAGCTTTGATATTAATTAGTTTTTCAGAATCAGAATCAGAATACTTTATTGATCCCTGGGGGAAATTATTTTTTGTTACAGTGCTCCATTTTAAACCAACATTAAGACAAGACAGACAATACGCTAACTAAGAATAGTACAATATATACATATACATACATACATACATACATAAGTCACTTATAAATAAATATTTGGAAAAGAAACATGTGTAGCTGTAGCAGCAAACAGTGTGTTAAGTGGATGCGTTGTACAGGGAGATGGCCACAGGCAGGAATGATTTCCTGTGTCGTTCAGTGGTGCTTTTCGGTAATCTCAGTCTCTCACTGAACGTGCTCCTGTGACTGACCAACATGTCATGGAGTGGGTGGGAGGTGTTATCCAACATTGTCTTTATCTTGGACAGCATCCGCCTCTCCGACACCACCTTGAGGGAGTCCAGCTCCATCCCCACAACATTGCTGGCCTTACGGATCAGTTTATTAAGTCTGTTGGCATCTGCGACCCTCAGCCTGCTCCCCCAGCATGCAACAGCATAGAGGATCGCACTGGCCACCACAGACTCATAGAAAATCCTCAGCATTTTCTGGCAGATGTTGAAGGACCTCAGTCGCCTCAAAAAATAGAGACGACTCTGGCCCTTCCTGTAAAGTGCTGTGGTGTTTTTAGCCCAGTCCAGTTTATTGTCAATGTGTACTCCAAGGTATTTATAGTCCTCCACAATGTCAACACTGACCCCCTGGATTGAAACAGGGGTCAAGTGTTTCCTGGTCTTCCTGAAGTCCACGATCAGTTCCTTGGTCTTTGCCACGTTGAGCTGCAGATGATTCTGCTCACACCACGTGACAAAGGAGTCGACCACAGCCCGGTACTCTGTCTCATCATCCCTGCTGATGCATCCAACCACCGCAGAGTCATCAGAAAATGTTACAGGAAAAATGATTCTATGTTTCTTTACCTTCTTTTAAATGTACAAAGATGCCTTTTGTCTGCCCTTTGTCTATGGTTAGATTAGTTTAGAATTATCTTTTTAGACTTTCTCAGCAAAGACATACTGTTTTGGGACATATTGTTTTAGATTGTTTTATCTCTCACAGCCTTCTCCCAGCTCTCTGCTGACGAGACTAGCGCCACATATGGAGTTGTTTATTTTATTTGTTTTGTATTTTCTTATCCTGTTCTCACTGTCTTTCCTATAAAAATTACCAAGCCACTGTGCATGGTGTGAGTTGTTCTTAGCAGCTCACCCGTGTACACGTTTGATAAAGAAAGTAACTTTGTCTCATTGTGTCTTTATTTCTCCTGGGTTTTTTTACAGAGTTTTCCCCCAACATTTCTTGGTCCTTCGAGCCGGAGCGCCTCCATCGTGTCCCATCTCCGTGACCAGTCCACGTTGCTCGTCTGTCGACAGCCCACATACTAGGTGTGTGGTCAAAGACCAAGGGCGTTAAATTCGAGTCTTGGCCAACGTTCTTAGAAAGCGACCCACGGTGGTGGGGCCCGATCGAGGTGGACCAGACCCGGCGACACTGACCAGGTAGATACAGACACACTGACACAATCTTGCGTAAAATCGCATTTTGAATTCAGGGAATTTAAAATAGCGGAAGTAGCTCGTCGACTGGTAGCTTTGGAAGCTCGTCGACTGGTAGCGTAGCTCGTCGGCTGGTAGCTCTGGGAGCTCGTCGACTGGTAGCTTTGGAGCTCTGGGTAGCTCCCCCAGCTGGGTCTAGACTGGGTCTAGGGAGTAAGTAGCTCTGGGAGCTCCCCTTATTATAAGGGTTCCGGTCGCGCGCGTCAAAGCTGTGAATGTGAATGTGTGTGTGTGTATTGTTTTAATTAACGGAGCAAGCTGAATTTTCACGGTCCAATAAGAGACTGAGCCGCTCCTACTGTGTTTTTCTTTCACTGCTGTTCGCTGAAGTGCTGGTGGCTTGGGAGAACGGTCGAGTTCCGCCTCGTAAAGTTCACACCGCTTTTGGAAATAGTCCGAAAGTAGAAGGGCGTGTGAACAACCACTCTCATTCCTCATACCAGCGAAGGTGGATAGCAGCTGTATTGCCAGTGTATAAATAAATAAATAAAACTAAATAAATAAATACATAAGTAAGATACACTAAATAATAAAAAATTGAAAAATGGGGAATAAAACCTCTAAACCTGTTGCCAATAATGGGCAGTATACACAAAAGTTCATTAATGACGAACAGTGGATAGAAAATAAATATCCAGGTGCAGGAAAAATCAGCGCAAGGAGATGGCGTAATCCTAAAAAGACGTCATGTCCTGGGTGGGAGGGTACGTGCAGCCCCGCAGCTTTAACACAGCTCAAAGATAGCTTATTAAAGGAAATAAGTGCAACCACAAATCTTAGAAAGAAAGGAAAACGCACAAATGAATTAACTTTCCTAGATGCATGGAAAAAAGAGCAACAGAGACGTGCTGAGAATAGAGAAAAGAGACAGAATAAAAAACAAAAGCAAAGCTGTGAGGTGCCTGAAGCAACGGCTGCAGCCCCTCCCCCCTATGTTACTGCCTCTGCATCAACTCCCAAGCAAACAGACAAAGATGCAGCTGTGAATAACCCTTATGGTTCAGTGCAGGCAGATTTAGCTAAAATGTCATTAACACCTGCACCTGAAGCAGATATAGGGGAAGATCATATAGGCAGGGAAATATGGCCTGACCCCCCAAGCCCCCCAGGAGTATTTCCATTAATAAGTTCACCTAACCCCAGATATGGTCAGCCGATTGGACCTATGGGGCAGCAAGACGCACACCCCACAATTCTTGTGTTTAGACCATGGTCACATGAGGATCGCAAAAATGTTCTTAAAGATGTCCCGCCCCTGCATGACGGTTTTGACATATGGAAGAGAGCAGTTGAAGCAATTAGGACTCAGTGGTATTTAAACGGTCATGAAATGTACCAGGTACTTCAAGATCTTTTAGGTTTGAAGTTTGGCTCAGTGAAAGGCTCTTTCACTGGGGGGGCAATCAATAATCCTTTAGATTCTTTAGTGGTCGGCAACGGACCACAACCCCTGCGTGCAGGTGACCCTGATTTAGAAGGCCAACTACATAACTTCTATGAACGTGTGAAATTACAGCTGGCCCCCAAGCCAAACTACAATAAAATAGGAGAAGTGAAACAGAAAGAAAATGAAACTGCATCAGACTTTTTAGACCGCCTGCGCCCAGTTTTTAGGCAGCATTCAGGTTTAGATTATGCCGATGGCGATGCAACGCCATTCCAGCAGCAGTTAAAAAATGCATTTCTAAATGGCCTACTCCCACCAATAAGAGCACATGTAGAGAAACATTGGGTCACAATGACCACTGGCAACCTGCCGGATGCCCTGTTACATGCTGAACACGCCACAAAAGTGCACAAACAGAAAAATAAGGCTGACGTCTTCACCATAGATTCAGAGACAGGTTTCCTTGCATTTTCGGGAGGCTATCAGAGGCAGAGAGGGAAGCAAGGCAATCGGCAGCAAGGCCACAAACACCCAAACAGAAACAGCAGATATTTCAAAGACAATGCCTGTTTTAACTGTGGGAGAGAAGGTCATTTTGCACGAGATTGCAGGAGCAAGCCACAGACACAAAATAAGAGGAGAAACAATGACAGGCAAAACAGTGGCGAATCTATGGAGAACAGCGACATGTGACTAGAAAACACACAAGACATGAACGTTGATGAGGGAGGGGAAGTTTTTAACATAGAACAATTGCTATTAGGGTCAGAATACAAACCAATGCTGCTAATTCACGTGAACGGGCAACCAATCCAAATGTTGTGTGACACCGGAGCATGTAAAACGGTTCTAAGGCAGCCGCCTAAAAACTTACAGTACTCAAAAGACACATTAGTTGTGAAGTCAGCCACAGGCCACACCACTGTACAACAACTAACTGCCCCGTTAGAATTAATGCATACCGAAAGTGGCCGCAAGTGCTTCATTAAATGCATATATGACCCCTCATGCCCAGTAAACCTACTAGGAAGAGACGCTCTGACAGAACTCAAGATAGGCGTGGTACCGGAAGAGAATGGCATGATTGCTGAATGCATGCTAAATGACAACACACCAGAGCCAGATAGCATTAACACGGCACACAGCAGCAACGTGTGTCTCTCTCAAGGCTACGGTGTCCCACATTATTACTGGACTCTTGAGTTGCCCGAGCTCACAAAACTACACAATGTGGCCCGCAAATACACACCCCCCACATCCTATTTCCAGAAACCCACATATGGCATCCCAGCTTTGATACGGTCAGACAACGGCACTCATTTTGTAAATGATGTCATCACTAAGGTCTCTGAAGCACTCGGTTTCAGCATAAAACACCACTGTGCTTATCACCCTCAGAGCGCAGGCCTTGTAGAGAGAACTAACGGCACTATAAAACAAAGGCTCAGGAAATGCATGGCAGAAACAGGAAGGCCGTGGCCTGAATGTTTGGGTTTAGTGAAAATGTGGATGCGCTTAACACAAGGCTCCCATAAACTAACTCCATTTGAAATCATTCATGGCAGGCCGTTTCCACTGCCTATTACCAGTCAACCAATAGACAAAGCAATCAGAGAAAACACATTAGCAGAGTGGATGTCTAAGCTGTTAGAAAACAAAGAGATCGTTGTACATAATCAACAACCTGATGATGTTTCTCCAGTGTCTTGCAGGCTAAAGCCCGGTGACTGGGTTCTGATCAAGGTGCTCCAAAGGAAAAACTGGAGCACACCCAGGTGGGAGGGGCCATACCAAGTCCTCCTCACTACGCCCACCGCTTGCAAAATTGCGGAACGACCATCCTGGATCCATCAGAGTCACTGCAGGCGAGTAAGTGAAGCCATCTAAACTCAGTCGACACAGGCTCGCCCAATTGTTGTGATCTCGCCCGGTGGAGGGAACAGCCTTTCTGGCCGGGGGGTCTACTCACGACAGGAGGGTGTGTCCTGTTGTCATGAGGTGGTGGCTCCTAATAACTGCAGCGGCCCTGACCCTGGCCGGGCTCCTCACCTTTGCTTCCATGAGGGACAACAAGTCACGCTACATGGAGAAAAGGCAGACACTGTATGACAAAGGAAAGTACACCAAGTTTCCCCATGGCTACGCCACTAACTTCTGGTGGCAGTTTATGAACACTACAGCTCACTTGAATAACAAAACTGACTGCTATGCATGTACCCATATGCCCCTATCCTCGCAGACGTCTGGCCTGTGGCCGTACAGCATACCTGAAGATCGCAGTTGGTGTCTGTTGGGCCTGGCAACACATCCAGGCTACGGTACTCTTTGGTCCAAAGCCAACTACAGCATCCCAGCAAAAGCAACCTGGAGGTCATCATCACTCACAAATGTGAACTGTTCCGGACAGACCTACCTACTGACCTGGCCCCAAGTCTCAGACCCACTGCCTGATGTAATTCTACTGAACAAACTGAACGCATCACAACTGCCAGTATGTGTGATGAACAATGGATCGCGGGCAGTGGGGGAGCTGCCTACTCACCTATGTAAGTCCATATACACTTTCTGCCCACCAAGGAACGAGAGGAAGTGTATGGCCTGTTCAATCAACGCCACCTGTGCCAGTAACACGACGCTGATGGGCCTAAACTGTCGCTCCGACTACAGCTACCGAATGCCACTACAAACAAAGACTCAGTACCAGACAGGATGTGCACGGACGGCACCCAGCAGCAGAGGAACCAGAGTTTTGGCTGACTGGTACTTCCTATGTGGCAACAAGGCTTATCTGTCACTCCCTGAAGGTTGGGGAGGTCTGTGCGCCCTGGTGGAATTATCAGATCACGTTTTCTTCATGCAAAGTGTTGCACATCACCCAAGCAGCCGGCAGAGACGCGAAGTGGACATCGCCTCCCCCAATTCTTTCGGCATTACAGTGGACACTGGAGTGCCGGGAGAGTTTCGCATCTGGGGAGGAGGAGTGAAATTCTTACAGAGCTTGATCCCCGGCATTGGAGTTGCCGAGGTGCGGGATCACGTGGAGATCAACCGATATGCTCTGCTACGACACATCAACTTGACTAAGACCCTGGGAACTGCCTTAGCAGGAGAACAGCAGGCCATCAGAACGATGGTGCTGCAGAACAGACTGACACTAGACCTGCTAACAGCATCACAAGGAGGAGTTTGCAAGCTGATCGGGGAAACATGTTGCACTTTTATCCCTGATGGATACGAAACTGGAGGAGACATTTATGAAGCTTTGCAGAATTTGACCGCTCTGCAAAAATATGTCACTGACCACACACCTGGAGCAGCTACAGCACAAGGCTGGCTTGACTGGCTGTTCAGCGGTTCATGGCTGGCTGCTGTAGCAAAGCCATTTTTCCTTCTAGGTCTCATCATGATAGCACTGCTCATATTAGTGTTGTGTGTGTTGCCATGCCTAAGAGTAATGATTTCAAAGATGATAACAACTACAATGACTGCTTATATTGCCGTGCCTGAAGAAGAACAACATCCCGTTGCAATTCTGTTAGAGGAGAACTTGTACTAGCTGCTAATAAATGACGTGGTGATTAAAAATGACTTGTCAAGTGATCATGCACTGATTAAAACATTAGTAGGTTATGCAAGTTTTCATGCTTTTATTTTTTTCTTTTTTTGAAGTCTTGACTTTTAAACATAAAGTTTTTCATTTTAAATATAAAGTTTCCATGCTATTATTTTTTTGAAGTCTTCAGTTTTAAACATAAAGTTTTCATTTTAAATATGAAGTTTTCATTATTTTACATATAAAGTTTTCAATTTAAGGTTTGCATCATTTTAAATATAAGGTTTTCATCCTTGTATTTTTTGAAGTTTTCATTTTAGTTTTCATCCTTTTATTTTTTGTAGTTTTAGTTTTATTATTTTTCTTGTTTATTCCACTTGTTATTTCATTTACTATGATTTTCATTTACTATGTTTTTCTTTTTATTATTTTCTTTTGTTTTATTCTTTAGACCAAATGACTGCCATTTCTGCTATGCTGACATTTTGAAGATTTTTGGAAATTAAAAATTGCCTAAGATACTTAATAAATAATTTTCATAGACAATTGTTGTATACATTTAAAATAAGTTAAACAGGGGGGAATGTTACAGGAAAAATGATTCTATGTTTCTTTACCTTCTTTTAAATGTACAAAGATGCCTTTTGTCTGCCCTTTGTCTATGGTTAGATTAGTTTAGAATTATCTTTTTAGACTTTCTCAGCAAAGACATACTGTTTTGGGACATATTGTTTTAGATTGTTTTATCTCTCACAGCCTTCTCCCAGCTCTCTGCTGACGAGACTAGCGCCACATATGGAGTTGTTTATTTTATTTGTTTTGTATTTTCTTATCCTGTTCTCACTGTCTTTCCTATAAAAATTACCAAGCCACTGTGCATGGTGTGAGTTGTTCTTAGCAGCTCACCCGTGTACACGTTTGATAAAGAAAGTAACTTTGTCTCATTGTGTCTTTATTTCTCCTGGGTTTTTTTACAGAGTTTTCCCCCAACAGAAAACTTCTGAAGATGGCAGGTCTCTGTGCAGTGGCTGAAGTCTGTGGTGTAGAGGGTGAAGAGGAAGGGGGAGAGGACAGTCCCCTGTGGTGCCCCTGTGTTGCTAATCACCTTGTCAGACACACACTGTGGGAGACGTACATATTGTGGTCTTCCTGTCAGGTAATCAACAATCCAGGACACCAGAGAAGCATCCACCTGCATCGCTGCTAACTTATCACCCAGGAGGGTCGGCCTGATGGTGTTGAAAGCACTGGAAAAGTCAAAAAACATGACCCTCACAGTGCTCGCCGGCTGGTCCAGATGGGTGTAGACACGATTGAGCAGGTAGATGATGGCGTCCTCTGTTCCGAGACGAGGCTGATAAGCGAACTGAAGGGGATCCAGATGTGGTCTTACTATGGGTCGCAGCTGGTCCAGGATGAGCCTTTCCAGGGTCTTCATGATGTGGGAGGTCAGTGCCACGGGCCTGTAATCCTGGGGGCCACTGGGACGAGGCGTCTTTGGTACAGGGACGAGGCATGATGTCTTCCACATCACCGGGACCCTCTGCAGACTCAGACTCAGCATAAACAGTTTATGAAAGACTCCACACAGCTGGGGGGCACAGGCCTTGAGGACAAGGGGACTCACTCCGTCTGGTCCAGCAGACTTGCCTGAGTGAAGTCTCCTCATTTGCATCTCAACCTGGTATTGAGTGAAGGTGATGGGTGGGGGAGGGGTGTCAGGAATCTCACAGGAGGCAACATGTGAAGAGAGAGGCTGGCACAGTGGTGTGGCTCTGGATTCCAGGCTGACTGCAGGTGAGGTTGTGGGGGTAGGAGCAGACACTGTGGTGTCGAATCTATTGAAAAACAGATTCAACTCGTCGGCTCTATTCTCACCTCCCTCAGCTCCCCTGCTGTTGGTTGGCCTGAATCCAGTGATGGTCTTCATGCCCCTCCACACCTCTCTCATGCTGTTCTGCTGGAGTTTCCACTCCAGCTTCCTCCTGTAATTGTCCTTAGCCTCTCTGATCTTGTCCTTTAGTAACACCTGGACCTTCCTCACCTCCTCTTTGTTGCCCCCTCTGAAAGCCCTCTTCTTGTTGTTGAGGAGGGCTTTGATGTCCTTAGTCACCCACGGCTTGTTATTTGGGTAACAATGAACAGTCTGAGCTGGAACAATGGAGTCGGTGCAGAAAGTTATGTAGTCTGTGATACACTCAGTAAGCCCATTGATGTCCTCGGCGTGAGGCTCACAGAGTGTTTCCCAGTCGGTCACCTCGAAACAGCCCTGTAGTTCCGCTATTGCCTCCTCTGACCACCTCCTAACAGTCCTGGTGGTCACAGGTTCCCTCCTCACAATTGGCACATAGCGGGGGGTGAGGTGAATCAGGTTATGATCTGACCTACCAAGTGGGGGGAGGGAGGAGGAGCTGTATGCATCCTTGACGTTAGCATACAGTAAGTCTAAAGTTTTCTCTCCCCTGGTGGGACAGTCCACATATTGTTTGAATGTTGGTAGTGTATTGTCCAGTGATACATGGTTGAAGTCACCCGAGATCACAATAAAGGCACTCGGGTGCTGAGTCTGTAGCCGAGCTATGGCAGAGTGGATAGTGTCACATGCAGCTGTGGGGTTAGCAGAGGGGGGAACATAAACAGCCACCAAGATGACGTGAGAGAATTCCCTGGGTAAATAATACGGCCTGAGTCCAACAGCACACAGTTCAGTGTCCGGGCAACAAATCCTTTCTTTGATTGTTATGTTGGCAGGGTTACACCACCGGTTGTTAACTAAAACAGCAAGCCCACCTCCTTTACGCTTGCCGCTAGCGATGCTGTCCCTGTCCGCCCGAACAGTGTGGAAGCCTTCCACGGAAGCATTCTCATCGGGAATGACCTGGTGCAGCCATGATTCGGTGAAACACATCAGGCTACACTCTCGGTATTCCCTCTGACTCCGTACCAGTGCTGAGAGCTCGTCGATTTTACTTGCCAACGATCGTACATTTCCCATCACGATAGACGGCAGACACGGTTTAAACCTCCTCCTCGCTTCGAGCCTCCGCTGTCTCACCGTCACCTTTTTTCTTCTCTTCTGTCCTTGACCTCTGCATCCCCGATGTGTTTTCCTCCAAATTTCAGCTGGTACTTCTGCGGGCACTTCTGCGGGCCTGGCCAGCGAGCCGGCCGGCATCAGGGCAATCAGCTGATCTCTGGAGTAAACAGTCCGTGCGTGTAGGAGATGTGCCGCGGTCCCGTTCCATGATAAAAGTAACAGTTCCACGGCCACCAGAAGAACAAAAACTCTCTCAATCCACATGATTGAGTAAGAGATAGAAAACGGAGGAAAATACAAGTCAGAAAAAAAAAGAATACGTAAGAAAAAAGAGCTAAACTAAGAGAAAAGCAGGAGCGACTGTAACAGGCTGCACGCTGGTTGGCGCATGCGCACTATTTTGGGTTCATTGAGAACATGGTTGTTGTTCAATAATAACATTATTCCTCAAAAATACAACTTGCCTAATAATTCTGCACTCCCTGTATGGACAAAGACACGCAGTGACACATAAGCCACGTCCAGAAAACAATGTGTATGAACATGGATTCAAAGATGAACACAGACATGCAAACATATACACACACACACAGTCACACAGAGACACAAACAGCATGGAGTGTCCTATGTGTTTCTATGCCAGTCAATCAGGCTGAATCTGCTCACTTTGAATCCAGTAATGGGATGCTGCCCCCCACAATTGGCTGTCTGGCGACCTGTGGTGCTTAAAAAAAGCTGAACATGGTTAAGTTCCTGCAAAACTACTTGTTGTTAACCTGTGAAAAAATGGCAGAAATTAAAAATAAATAAATAAAAATAAGAAAGAACAGCCAACAGATACACACAATCACAAATATGGACACACAGATGCACAGAGAGAGAGAGACACACACACACACACACACACACACACACACACACACAGGATCTATGCCAGTCAACCAGTCTGAATATATGGCAGCACGGTGGCACGGTGGTTAGCACTGTTGCCGCACAGCAAGAAGGCCTGAGTTCAATTCCAACATCAGGCTGGGGTCTTTCTGTGTGGAGTTTGCATGTTCTCCCCGTGTTTGCGTGGGTTCCCTCCGGGTACTCCGGCTTCCTCCCACCGTCCAAAGACATGCACTTAGTGGGGATAGGTTAATTGGTTAACCCAAATTGTCACTAGGTGTGAATGTGCGAATGAAAGTGAGTGCGAATGGTTGTCTGTCCCTGTATGTTGGCCCTGCGACAGACTGGCGACCTGTCCAGGGTGTACCCTGCCTCTCGCCCTATGACAGCTGGGATAGGCTCCAGCGCCCCCCGCGACCCTGAAAAAGGATAAGCGGAAGCGAATGGATGGATGGATGGATGAGATGCTGCCATAAAAAGGGTCTCTCTCTCTCTCCCTCTCTCTCTCTGTCATACACACACACACACACACACAGAGCGGCAAGTGAGCAGGGGCTGTTAATAGTGTCGGCTGTATGTTTCTATTTCAGTCAAGCAGCCTGGAGCTACTCAATTTGAATCCACCAATCAGAGAGGCTGTGTACTTTTTCCCACCTAAGCAGCTGCACCTGCTGCAGCCTTTTACACACACACACACACACACACACACACACACACACACACACACAGTCTTTCTGTAGTGTATTTCTCATATTGAGGATCCACCTTAAACAAATGGCCATAATTTCCTAACCGTAGGGGCTAGAATGGTCGTTCTTAGACCGTTTTGTTCAGAAGAGATGGGGGAATCATCAAATGTTGACCATTTATAATTAAAATATGAATTATTAAACATATTTGACCTAGACGATTGGCTGGCTGGTAAGCCAAGCAGGCCCTGATATGTAAATTTGAATGTACCAGCCCTCACAGAGGATTGGCTGGCTGGGGACCTGGCAGGCAATTTCGTAGGAATGAAGTAACATAACAGGAATGTTGGAAAATCAATATTACGAGCTGAAAAAAAGTAAACCAAATGTAAACTTCATTAAAAACTAATTCTTGTTCTACTAAGGCAAATTGGCACAAACGTCAGCCAGCAGATACAGAAATTAGAAACATTCACACACACACAGACACACACACAAACTGTGCTTCTGTAAAGTTATTAGAAGTTCAAAAACTTTTTCAAAAACTGACTTCAGCTTCTTCAGCTTTTTTCATCTTTATATTTTCAACTGTATCTATGACAGTCAAACAGCCTGGATGTGCTCAATTTGAATCCACCAATCAGAGATGCTGCTTTTGTCTGCTTCATCAGGCTGTGTAGTTGTTCTTGTCAATAAAGCTGCACCCCTTGCATAGATATGGGTTTTCTGCAATGTATTTCTGATATGGATCATTAACATAACATGTTAGCAAAAATGTTGTGACTTAAGAGAGACATGATAACAGAAAAACTATGATTTAGCAAAAGTACTATATTTAGTAGAAATACTATAATTTGGCAGAAATACTATATTTAGCACAAATCCTATAAAATAGCAGAAATAGTATGATTTAGTAGGAATACTGTATTTAGCACAAATACTGAAAAGCAGTAGAAATACTTTGATTTACCAGAATAGTAATAACTTAAGTAGAAATACTGGTAAAGCAAAATGGACAGCTGAAAAAATGCTGAACATGGTAATGGTCCCTCAAAACTACTTGTTTAACTGTGAAAAATTGGCCAAAGTTAAAAAAGAAAAAAGAAAGAAATAACAGCCAGCAGATACAAGTAATTACAAATATGGACACATATGGAAACACAAATGCACAGAGACACAGGCACTTGATCTAATCCAGTCAACCAGTCTGAATATATTCAATTTGAGTCCTTTTTTTTTTTTTTGTTTAAAATGGACACTGTGGGGGGGGGGGTTGTTTTGTTTTTTTGCCTGTCCCGTTTGGCTCTTTTTGCCATCAGAAGTATTGGCGAAGAAAGATGCCCAATGGATTTACTTTACCAAATGGACCATCCCAGCCTTGCCGTAATGGTCTATTTGATTCACCTTTTATTGTTTACTTTATTTTATTTCCACTTGTTAAATACGGGACAGACTTGACTGGGGAAAAGAAAGGAGAGAAAGAAAGAGAAAGAAAAACAGCGGGGAAGAGGGACAGGACAAGAAACAAAAACCAACAAAATAAGCAGACAAAAAATACGTTTGAAATAAAAAGAGCCCCAGATGAGGGGTCACTCAGCAGCTGCGGAGCAGAAGCCAGGGGGGGTTGCAGTGACGTGCCCGTGAGCTACGCCGGCAGCCAGCTGTGCCTGAGTGACCGAGCCCCAGGCCGAGAGGCCGAGGGCACACCACCCCCGAAGTGGTCCGAGCTAGCCCCAGGCTCCAGGCCCTGATAAGCAGCCATCAAGGAGTGAGCCGGTGGGTACCCGGACGCCCATCCCCAGACACAAAGAACCACCAACACACCGATGTCTGAGGGCGTCTGCCACTGGCAGGGGAAGTGGTGGGGGGAGATAGGCCTCCATACCTTGGAGGGCCTGAGATGTCCCTAGAGAGGTGGCGTCCTCCTAGCCCCCCTGCTCCAACAGGCTGCAGAGAACAGGGGTGTGTGAAGACTCCAATTCAATTCAATTTGAATACTACAATGAGGGTATTCATTTTTATCTCCACTGGGCTGGTGCAATATTAGTCGGGCAATGTGCAATCCCTGAGCTGGGCTCTTACTGTAGGGAGATTAGGTCTATATGAGGTGCTCCGTGTGGATTTGCTGTGATTGTAGTGCTACCAATTATTGCCTGAACTAAAACACTTAGTGCATGTAATAAGTGTTCTGTTGGGCTTGTATTTATTTGGGGTGGATTTGTTTCTTTTAAAGCAACGAGCTGGGGCTGTCAGGGGAGAGCAAGCCCTCAGGTGATAGTTGCATTGCTGGCAGGGGGCACCAATAAGAGCATATTGTTGTCGTTAGCGACCTTTTTATTGTGATTTTTTAGGACTATTGCAAACCCTTTGTGTTTTCTTTTAAAATAATAAACTTTAACGTCTCTGGCTGATATTGACCCTCTTGTCCTGTTTATTCTGGGCTCGTTCCTGCAAGAGCTTTGGGACTGAAAGTTTGCACGAGTGGTATAGAGGCCCTTAGCGGTTACTCGGTGGCTTTTACTTGATATATAAACATTAAAAACAAACACACACACACACACACATACACACACACACATTTTATAAATTTGCTGGGAAACTCAGTTCAATATTTGTCACATCAAAAAACATTTTTACATTGAAACAGTATCAGTTCTTTGTGATTTACAGCAAAACATAATGTAGGAAAGGTTGCAACTGCAAGAAAATATTACTGTAATTTGAATTTGATTTATAGTAGCATGAGCATGCTAACTTAGTTGAAATGTCTGTTGAAGATTCATTTAATTATTTATAGTGTATCTATATGGGCTCAAATTGTGGTCAGAAATATTTTTTACTTGTATATCAAATCAAAGCGCTCCTCCGACAGCCAAACCCATCTGTTCTCTGATTGGTTTCTTAAATTTGTGATTGACATGACGTTGACCAATCAGCTGAAAGGAAGAAAAATTGGGTCAAAATCCGTACTTTTAAGTTGAAAGACACACAGAGCAAGGGAACCTGAGTGCAGAGCTTCACGTAGTTCTTTGCTTTGTATCTGTAATCAGACGTTAACAAAAAACATGAACTTATAGCTTGTGTAAATATTTTTTACAAACACACAAATTCTCATCTATAGATGCACAAACATAAAATTTTCAGATATTTTGGTTTACAGGGTTACAAAGCTCAGTTCACAACTACCCTTTTCATTTACAAGTACAAAATATTTATTTGAGCCCATATATCTATTACGTATATAATCATATTAATTTAACAGTTAAAGAAACAGGAGTAGAAGGTCCATCAGGCTATATGGCTTTAGTTTCCTGTGCAGAACAAAAGAGAAAAAAATTATCACATATTGGTCTGATATATACAATGTAAATATCTATATCTATAGATATAGATATATATATGTAGGTATATGATGATACCTGCTCTCACTGATGAATACACAAGATCCGGAACATCTGGTTGTTCTGTAACACATAACAGCGGCTTTACATATCTTGCACTACAGATTAGACCAGATCTTAAAAACCTATGGAAATTGAATTTTTCTACATTGCTCATAAAAATAAAAAAAGATTTGGATAGATGGCAAAAGTTGCCGCTTTCTTTTATGGGGCGTGTGAGCCCCGTTCTTTATGGGAGTGGTTACATGATTATCTTAATTCGTATTATCTTATATCTTATTCTCATCTAGACTCTTGGTCTGTTTCACCTTCTTCACTTTGGACCCGAGTTGTCTGTGACAAAAGTAAATTACAAACAGAGAGTTTAAAATTCAAGTTAAATGCATAAAAGGTTGGGCAGAGAAGACTCCACTTCCTTCTTGACTCTTTTGTTGAGAAACAAATATGCGGTGTGATTAAGGCATGGTGGGTCCAGACGAATGTGTTTTGTCATTGTTTCATCTTTATTCGTACATAACGCCACCACAACACACACCACAAACCTCATGTTTCAACTCGGCGGACATGATTGCGGATGCTGTGCAGGTGCGTCCGCCTTCCCTGCAAGGCACCGCAGACCACGCCTCACTACATACCCACATCGCCTGACTGAGGCCGAGGAGCCATCCAATTGAACCTACTCCCCTAGAACCGCTTCCTACTAAAGATGTAGGTAGGACATCAGCTGGACTCATTGAGGGTTTCATTTGTCACTATTTCTGATAGATCTTCTGGGTGAAACTGGGTGAAAGGATTCCATAATTACAGGGTGTGGAAGATTGTACGGTTACGGTGTAACCTTGGTTCTCTTAGTGAGAGACTATCTCTCCACACCGTTACATATTCCATATGTATGGGGTACGACCCCCCCTTGGCCATTGCGTGTGGATATTTCTTTGACACACTCCAGCACGCCCGGCTACGCCCCACAGCTCATGTATAAAACAGCTGTGCAGACATGACACCGGTGATAGTTTGATCGGAACGCGTCTCCGAGCGGCCTGATGGGGTAGAGATAGTCTCTCACTAAGAGAACCAAGGTTACACCGTAACCGTACGTTCTCTAGCATATCGAGACTATCTCTCCACACCGTTACATATTCCATATGTACGGGGTAACTCTGTAAGACACCCCGCGAGGAGACAGTGCAACCAAACTGCCGAGAGTGAAGGTGCTGGGAGTCAGTGACAACGCACCAATGGAGACACCACCCTGATCAGAGCTTCGCAATGACTGGCCTGAACTGGTCGTGCAGGATGCAGGACTGCAAGTGATCGGCCGCTCAAGGTCAGCCCGGGAACCGCGAGGCAGACTGCCAGGGAACGCAGCACACCGAGCTGCCAAGTAGCATCCCACTGGTCACATAGGCCTACGACATGCGGGCAATTCCAGACAGAGAGTCGGCGCTACAGGCTGGAGAACTCTCACTCGCCACAGCGAGGTCCGACTGGCGTGTAAGCTGGCGAAGCGGGCAACACGCCACGGGAACACAGCCAGCAACCGCAGGCCAAGCTAGGGATGTGACCCGTCCATCCTCAAAGCCGAAGCCGCCCCGAGCTGTTGACAGACAGGGAGGGGGTGGCTGGCAGCCTAGCCTGCATAAGTGGAGGGCTGAGCAAGGCGATGACCCAAAGGTCCACCCCCAGCACTGTCACCACGTGCTTGTCTGCAGACAGCACGTGGTGTCCGCAGACAGCACACCACCAGCAGGGCATAAGTAATCCTCCCGCCCCTGTTAGGGCATGCCGCCCTGCCCAGGGAAGGCCCGAAGGGGCAACTAGGGACCAGTGGGGGGCTAACGTGGAAGGGGCCAAAGGCAACTATTCCCGCCATGCACAGCAGCAACCAACTGCGGGCAGGGGACCAGAAATGCTGAGAGGCAGAGCACTCACTGCCTGCAACTAGGCCAACCAGGCAGCAGCAGCACCTTAGACAGTAGGCGCTGAGGCTACGTGATAGCAACAACCTTGAGGTCCACTCTACTAGATGAGACCTCAAGAAGGGCTCATTCCCACACACGGCATGCTCCAGTCAAGAGCTGAAGGGACCCATCTCGCCCGACACTGTGCCCGGGGACCAGCAGGGGGCAGCCCAGGGACAGGCGGGTAACACTGGAGGAGAGGATGGAAGCTTTTTCAACATCCGCCACCTGACAGTCAACCTCCACAAGCCCAGGCCTCACAGAAGCAGAGCCATGGGAGGGACGCTGTAGGGGGGGCCAGCAGTAAATCAGCAACAGGTGTGGGAAGGGACCCAGCCCATGGCCTGCCTAACTGGTGCCACAGCAGTGGCACCAGTACTTTCAGAAATTAAGCATGGTCTGCCAAGTTCGTGCTGGAAACAAAGGAGTGCATGCAAGCGTCAGCTACTTTAGCCAGCACAGCATGGTCTAGGCTGCCTTGATGTAGTTATTTATTTTTCCTTTTTCACCCAGGCACAGCCACACTGCTTGTGCCTATCGTAAAAGGGCAAAAATGCCATACACAGACATGTTTGGGATGTGTGGGCTGCCATACCTCTGCTACCAAGCAAGGGGGCGGAGCCACACGCTAACCAGGAAGTGCTAACAGGTAGCCAGCACTAGCCGCAACCCGAATTCCCTTTTCACTGTTTATTAGCTCCTGCGTCACAGTGCTGACAGGTAAAAACATATGCTTGGAACTCTGACACATTTCCCCAATGTGGTCGGGCTACGAGTGGAGCACTGTTGGCCGCGTTAACCTACGAGCTGCGGGTGACACGCCAGGCAGGCTAACCAGCTGGAATGCTACTCGCAGGCCAGCTAACGATTAGCTGGCACGAACCGTAGCATAATTCCCCACTGTTTATCCCCCACAGTGTTAAGCAGGCCAACAGCGAACACTTGGAACGCTGTAGCCGTATCCCCTTTGTGTCAACACACATAGCAAGGCACTCACACACTCACACACAACACAAGTGGAGATCAAATGATCACCAGTGTCACGTCTGCACAGCTGTTTTATATGTGAGCTGTGGGGCAAAGCCGGGCCTGCCGGAGTGTCTTAAAGAAATATCCACACGCCACGACCAAGGGGGGTCGTACCCCGTACATATGGAATATGTAACGGTGTGGAGCGATAGTCTCGATATGCTAGAGAACATGGTTGAAGGGACTATCTGAGGGAGCTAAGTTTCCTCTTAGGTCACAGATTTTATCTTGAAAAATCCTAGAAAGTCATTGCAGCCCTTATCTGAAAAGACAGGTGTACATGGAGTTGGAGGGAGACTATGTTATTTACTGTGTCAAAGAGAACCTTAGGATTTCTTCTTCCTACTGCGAGTAGTTTAAAGAAATAAGTGGCTCTTGCATCTTTCACCATGTTGATCAAAGTAGATAATAGTTCTTTGAAGTGGAGCTTATGAACCTCAAGTTTTGTGGCTTTCAACAGGTGCTCAGTTTTACGGCAAATTCGCCTGAACCTGCAATTAACTTCTGTGAACCAGGGCAGGGATTTAGTAGTGCTGCCTTTCCTGATTTTAAGAGGATCCACTTTATCTAGAATTTTTTGACATTGTGAATTAAAGGAGGCCAAATGCCATTCTATATCATCTGTTTGAAAAAAATTATTATCAAACAATTCCACAGTTTGTTCCACTGCAGTCAGTAATTACATTGACAGAACATCCACATGAACAGAGGACAGTGTGTCTCAATTAAAGGAGAGATCAAATAAAATACATTTATGATCACTAATAAAAAAAAAAGTTAGAGAAGCACTTTCCACCCTTTCTCTGGATATTGTTTTTAGGAATGTCTGGAAGCCATCCCTTAAGGATTATGAAGACTACCGTATTTTTCAGACCATAAGGAGCACCAGATTATAAGGCACATGAAGCAAAACAAAACAAAACAGATAAGTCAAACTTTACTCAATTCATTCTTCTTGCTTCCTCCACCTCCATACCATTAATTCATTATTGTTGAATTCTCTCGCAGCTGCTCTATTCCCATGTTCTACTGCCTGACTGATAGAGTTTGAAATCCACTTTGTAAGCATGTTTCTTAACAGATGCCATTTCGGGGTCCCTATACTAACATAATATGCACAATTCAGTAATATGTTGCCACAGCACGTATTACTCTGGGAGGCTCCTGACTATGGTAGCTGTAATGCTCTGACAATCCATCAAGATTGCGGATTCGTAGCTTACACAAAGTTGTACTAAAACATTTTTGACAGATTTTTAAGCGTCGTGTACCAAATAAAATCAGTTTGAGGTCAGTAAGCACAAACAGAATTCATACATAAGACGCACCGGATTAAGGTGCAGCGACGATTTTTGAAAAAATTTAAGGATTTTAAGTACGCCTTAAAGTCCGGAAAATATGGTACTCATATTGTACTCTGTGTAAGGCCCAGGTGGACGATAGATGATAACAAATAAGACTGATTTTTGAGGTTTTTCAGCTGAGTGGACAAGGCTAAGCATCATGCTTTTAAATGAATTAAAAGTCTGTTTGTGTCTTTGGTTTTTTGATAGGCTGGTGTGAAAAATTGCTGCCACACCGCCCCCTCCGCCTGGGCTTCGAGGTTTCTGGTAGTTAGAATGACTCGGGGGTGTTGATTCATTTAAACTAACATAATCATCCTGCTGCAACCAGGTTTCTTTACGGCAAAGAAAACACATTTTTGATCAATTATGAAGTCATGTACTAACAGAGACCTGGAAGAGAAAGACCTAATATTTAATAATCCACATTTCACTGTTTTACTCTTTGGTTCATGTGGATACTGTATTGTTCTTTCTTTGTGATTTTTTTATGTTTAAGTTGTTGGTTGGTGGTTTTTAGTTTGTTTTTTGTCTGTTTGGGAGCTGAGACAATCTCTAAGAGGTTGGGTTTGGGGGGGAGGGGGTAATAGGAGGAGAGAAGCTGCAGAGAGGCGTGTAAGACGGCAACTCTGCTTCCTAGTCTCAACTCTGGATAGTCATATTTGGGGGGCTTCAATAAATTAAATTCCCCACCAAACAGGTGACTTGATTTGAACTACAAGCCAGTTTTTGAAGCTGAGGAAAAGAGTGCTAGTACATCCAACTCTGACTGCTGCCTGATCCACCAAATACTTATTACCTACTGTTACAGCCTACCTTTTGTGCTGGACATCTTTCTGAGTCTGACATCAGCATAAGTCACATCTTCAGGGGGAGTAGAGTTGTTACCTCCTGAGCAGAGAGGAAGAAAAACACAGACACATGCTAACCAGACTCAACTACCTGTTAAAATGTTTTCAGGTGGTTTTGCTCTTCCTGTCACGGTCCTGGGTCGGGTCGACCCAGCATTTTGAGTTTCTTATGTTTTGGTTTATTTTTGCATTATGGATTGGTTATTCTCTGGTGATACTGTTTTGATTACAATTATATTCTGATTCTTTAGTTATCTGATGATGATGTTGATGACGATGATGATTGTGTCTGGTTTAGATTTTGTTATCTTGCCCTTATGTTTGGTTTAGGTTGCCTGTGCTTGGTCTTCTCTGCCCGTATGTCCCTCTGTTTGTCCATGACGTCATTATGCCTGTTTACGAGTCTGTCTCTGTCTGGCGTGTGCTTCCTGTCTTATTTTGTAGGTCTGTGTCCTTTGTCAGTGCGTTCAGCTTTGTGCTCTCCCTGTCTCGTCAGTGTAATCAACGTCAGCTGTGTCTCCCAGCTGTTTCCTCTTTGCTCCGTTCACCTCTTGTATTTAGTGTCTGTGTCTTCCCCTACTCGGTGTCGCATCGTTAACGTCTGTTCACCCTCACTTGCTGCGTGTTTAGGATTTCCAGTCCTCCTGCATCTCTGTTTAGAGTTTTGTTTGCTTTTGTGAGTTTTATTTTATCTTGATGTTCTGCTCCAGCAATAAAGCTGCATTTTCTGTCTAAACCTCGTGTCCTGAGAATCCTGCATTTTGGGTCCACCACTCCTGCCTGCCTGCCACACAGCCGACCATGACACTTCCTGCATTCAGCCAGTATTACTCTGAAAACTAAACTATAAACTGAGTTGAATTTCATGATTTACTTGGGTTCCAGTGGCTCCTTTTAGAACCTTTCAGTAAAACTGATATAACTTTGATCTCATGGAAAACAAATCAGATATCTGTGACTACTTTTATAAACTGTCAGATAGTCAGAACTGACTAGAATGAGTAACATTTAATATTTAAATGTGTCCACTTCTCATGTTCATTCTCCCTGATGTTGCTGTCATTCGGAACTGATACATCTATCACTACAGCAATCTTCTGCTTGTCTACATCCACTATGTCCGGCTGGTTAGCCACCACCATTTTGTCCATCTGTATCTGGAAGTCCCACAGGATCTTACCTCGGTCATTTTCCACCACCCTTGGGGGCGTCTCCCATTTTGACCTCGGGATTCCAGGCCATACTCGGCACAGATGTTTCTGTATACTGTGCTGGCCACTTGGTTATGGCATTCCATGTATGCTTTGCCTGCTAGCATCTTGCACCCTGCTGTTATGTGCTGGATTGTCTGCACCTGGGGTCTTGCCTGGTGTGATAGACCCCAGCCTCTATGGATCTTGTACTCAGAGCTTGTTCTTGTGCTGCCATGATCAGTGCCTCTGTGCTGTCTTTCAGTCCAGCTTTGTCCAGCCACTGGTAGGATTCCTGGATATCAGCAACCTCCTCTATCTGCCGGTGGTACATACCGTGCAGGGGCCTGTCCTTCCATGATGGTTCCTCATTCTCCTCTTTCTTGGGTTTCTGCTGCCTAAGGTATTCACTGAGCACGCGGCCAGTTGGGGTCATCTTCCTGATGTACTCGTGGATGTTTGTTGTCTCATCCTGGACTATGATGCTGACACTCACCAGTCCCTGGCCTCCTTCCTTCCACTTAGCATACAGCCTACAGATGCTGGACTTGGGGTGAACCCCTCTATGCATGGTCAGGAGCTTTCTTGTCTCGATGTCAGTGACTTCGATCTCCTCCTTTGGCCAGCTTATTATCCTAGCAGGGTACCTGATCACGGGGAGGGCGTAGGTGTTGATAGCCCGCATCTTGTTCTTACCATTCAGCTGATCTCTCAGGACTTGCCTGACCCTCTGCAGGTACTTCGTAGTTGCAGCTTTCCTAGCGGCCTCATCATGATTCCCATTTGCCCGTCTTGTAAATGATCTCACTGAGGAGGTTCAGGCCTATGCAGAACAGCAGTGGGGAAAGAGCATCTCCTTGGTAGATCCCGCACTTGATGGTCACTGTGCTATGGGCTTGAAGTTGGCCTCTAGTGTTTTACGCCACATCCCCATTGAGAACAGGCTTCCAGATGAAGCCTCTTAGGGTCTTGTTGATCTTATACAGTTCTAGGCATCCAAAGATCCAGGTGTGGGACATTGAGTCATAGGCCTTCTTGTCATCAATCCAGGCAGTGCACAGGTTGGTCAGCCTAGTCTTGCAATCTCTGCTGACTGCTCTGTCTACCATTAACTGGTGTTTTGCACCTCTGGTATTCTTGCCAATCCCTTTTTGTGCTACTCTCATGTATTGACCCATGTGCCCATTGATATAATGCACCTTGAGGCGACTGTTGTTGTGATTTGGCGCTGTGTTCGCGTGGGTTCCCTCCGGGTACTCCGGCTTCCTCCCACCGTCCAAAGACATGAAGCTTGTGGGGATAGGTTAATTGGATAATCCAAATTGCCACTAGGTGTGAATGTGCGAGTGAATGTGAGTGCGAATGGTTGTCCGTCCCTGTGTGTTGGCCCTGCGACAGACTGGCGACCTGTCCAGGGTGTACCCCGCCTCTCGCCCTATGACAGCTGGGATAGGCTCCAGCGCCCCCCGCGACCCTGAAAAGGATAAGCGGAAGCGAATGGATGGATGGATAATAAAAAATAAATAGAAAAATACTAAAGAGCAAAATATTAATAAGATGTAGTAAAAGAAAAAAAGAGATTTCCAGTTAACTGACTAAATATGTATGTATAAATATATGTACACATTAGTGATTAAATAAAGAAAATCTTAAATAGGAATGTGAGGGCGGGGGGCACATGGGATAATGCACAGGAATGAGCAGCAGTACAAAATGTTTTTGTTTTTTTGTGGCAGTTGTTACAGTATTGCACTTTTTTAAAATATAAATATCAATGAAGTGGAATGACCAGCTGCAGGGTAGCTTCTGAGTGTGTCCTGTGGAGTGTGTGTGTGTGTGTTTAAGTGTTGTGGTTGAGGTGTAGTATGGCTTGATGGTAGAAACTGTTTTTAAGTCTTTTAGTCCGAGCAGACAGGCTCCTGTAACGTCTGCCAGATGGTAACAAGGAGAACAGCTGATGTGCTGGGTGGCTGTGGTCCTTGATGATGCTGTGTGCCTTATCAAGATAAATGTCCTGAATGGCAGGAAGCCTCGTGCCAGTGATGTGCTCTGCTGCCTTCACCACCCTCTGTAGTGATTTACGGCTGCTGGCAGAGCAGCTTCCGTACCAAACTGTAATGCAGCTCGTCAGCAAGCTCTCGATTGCACGCCTGTAGAAATTTGAGGTGATGTTGGCGTTCATGCCAAACTTCCTCAGCCTCCTCAGGAAGTAAAGCCGCTGGCGAGCTTTTCTGATAGCAGTGTCTGTGTGAAGGGTCCAGTCCTCGGTGATGTTGACTCCAAGGAATTTGAAGCTGCTGACCCTTTCGACCTTGACACCTTTGATGTGGATGGGCTGGTGTTCCCTGACTGGTCGTTCCCGGTAGTCCACTATCATTTCTCTAGTTTTGCTGATGTTGAGAGTCAGGTTATTTTCCAGACACCACTCGTAAAGTGCCATCACCTCCTCTCTATAGGCCGTCTCATCGTTGTCTGTGATGAGGCCTATGATGGTTGTGTCATCCGCAAACTTGATGATGATGTTGGACTCGTGTTTAGCAACACAGTCGTGTGTGAGCAGGGAATATAGGAGGGGGCTAAGCACACAACCCTGTGGCGTACCTGTGTTTAGGATGAATGGTGGGGAGGTGTGCTTACCAACTCTCACCACCTGGGGCCTGTTTGTGAGGAAGTTTAGAATCCATCTGCAGATCGGTGTTCCCAGCCCAAGGTCGACGAGCTTCGTGGCAAGTTTTGAGGGGATGATGGTGTTAAATGCCGAGCTGTAGTCGATGAAGAGCATCCTTGCATATGTATTCCCTTTTTCCAGGTGAGTGAGGGTGGTGTGCGTTGCCAGGGCGATGGCATCCTCTGTGGCTCTGTTTGTCCGATAGGCAAACTGAAGAGGGTCCAGTGTGTCAGGGAGGGAGGAGCAGATGTGACCTTTGACCAGCCGCTCCAGGCACTTCATGATGACGGATGTCAGTGCAACAGACAGGAGACCACTGATTTTTTGGGAACAGGAATGATGGGGGATGCTTTGAGGGACATGGGGACCACTGACTGCCTCAGGGAGAGGTTGAAGATGTTGGTGAACACCCCTGCCAGCTGGTCGGCACACACTCTGAGAAGCCAGCCTGGGATGCCGTCTGGTCCTGGAGCTTTGTGAGGATTTACCTTTTTAAAGGTCCATCTCACAGCTTCTGTTTTCAGAGTTAGAGTTGCAGCCTCACTGTCCTCCTGAGGGTAGAGGATCTGCTCTCTGTTGTCTGCGTCAAAACGAGCACAGAAGTTGTTAAGCTCATCTGCAAGAGATGCAGTGGGCTGAACACTGCCTGTGTTGTCCTTCTTGTAGTCAGTGATGCAGCGCAGTCCATTCCACAGTCGCCTGGTGTTAAAGCTGTGGTAGCTGGACTCCATTTTGTCCCTGTAGTCCTTTCTGGCCTTTTTTATGGACTTTCGGAGGTCTTACCTGGCTGCTTTATATGCATCAACATCCCTGGAGTTAAAGGCAGAGGTCTGCACTTTTAGCTTGGCGCAAACGTCTTTATTTACCCAGGGTTTCTGATTTGGATATATGCGGACAGTGGTTTTTGTGACGGTATCATCCATGCACTTTCCAATATATCCAGTGACAGAGTCTGTGAGTTCATTGATGTTGCCATCAGCTGCATCCACAAATATCTGCCAGTCAGTTGTGTCAAAGCAGTCCTGTAGGACCTCCTCAGCCTCACTGTCCCATTTGTAGATGACCCTGGAAGCTGGTTTTTCCTGCTTCAGTCTTTGTCTGTATGCAGACAGCAGCAGTATGGAACAATGGTCTGCCTTACCAAAAGCTGGGCGGGGGAGGGGTTTGTAGCACTCTTTGAATGGAGTGTAACAGTGGTCCAGTGTTTGATCACCTCTTGTGGGGAAGGAGATGTGCTGATAGTATTTGGGGAGAACCTTCTTCATGTTGGCTCTGTTGAAGTCTTCCAGCACAATAAAGGCAGCTTCTGGATTTTTGTTCTCAAGTCCAATAATGATGTTATACAGTTCGTCCATAGCCGTAGCTTTATCAGCATGTGGGGGAATGTAAACAGCTGAGAGGAGAACTGAGCTGAACTCCCTCAGGAGGTAAAAAGGCCTGACTTTAATGGTCAGTAGCTCGAGGCTCTGAGAGCAGTAACTTTTTAAGATACACACATCTCTAGCCCACAAAGAGTTAACCATAAAGCACGCCCCTCCTCCCCTTTTCTTGCCTGAGTCCTTCGTTCGGTCTCCCCGGTAAACAGTGAATCCATCCAGCATGATGGCACAGTCGGGGACGCTGGGCTCCAGCCATGTCTCTGTGAAGGCCAGAACGCAGCAGTTCCTGATGTTTTGTTGGTGTTTAATCCGTGCACGCAGCTCGTCAAGTTTGTTGTCAAGAGACTGGAGAATCGCAAGCAGGATGCTGGGCAGAGGTGGCTTGCTGTTTCTCTGTCGCGTTCAGCACAAAACTCCGGCGCGTTTCCCCCTCTTTGTTTTCCCTCAACATCGCACGAGTAAACAAAGGATCCCAGGCAGCAGAGCGTCCACGAAGTCGAAACTCACTGTAAAGTCCAAACTGGCTAACGAACGTAGCTCCAAAAGCATTTGTCAGTCATACAGAGTGTATGATCGCACTGTGCGCACAGAAATAGAAAGCAGTACAAAATAAATAATAAAATTTTTGCTGAGATGACTGGGAGCTCTCGTCGGTGCAGCCATCTTACGGCGCAACTGACAGTGTAGCGAGGAATGCTCAGACCTCTACATTGGAGAGACCAAATAGCCACTTCATAAACACACGGCACAACATGGAAGAGCCACCTCCACGGGATAAGACTCAGCAGTCCATCTGCATCTAAAGGTCAAAGGTCAGTCTTTCGAGGATGCCAATGTTCACATTTCGGACAGAGAGGACAGATGGTTTGAAAGAGCAGTGAAAGAAGCCATCTATGTCCACTGTGAACGACCATCTTTAAACAGAGGCGGTGGTTTATGACACCAACTGTCTGCCATCTATAATCCAGTTTTGAGTTCCCTCCCCAGACGCCTGAACGCCCACTCACATCCTGGGCCTCCTGATCTCAAGAAAACACATGATAGGGTGGGGCCAAGTTTCATAATGAGCTCTCCCGAAACCTCGGCTGATTGTGACCCACACCCGCTTTCATACCTTGGCTCATGTGATTAGCTAGAGGATCATCAGGGGGTCCTTTGTCTCTCTTTTGGGGGGAAACTCCCACTGGGTTTAAATCTGGGACTCTCCACCATTTGACCCTTAGAACTGAAGAAGCTTCTCGGATGAGAGGTGAAACGTCTTTGAAGCAACAACCCTAACCCATTACCAAACATTTATATGGGTAATTTAGAGTTTCCACTTAACATAACCCCACCAACTCAATATCTTTGGACTGTGGGAGGAAACTGGCGTTCCCGGAGAGAACCCATGCAAAAATGGAGAGAACACGCAATCTCCAAACAGAAAGACGCAAACCTGATGGTAAAATAAAACTTAGGACCTTCTTGCGGTGATGCAACAGTGCTAACCACCATGCAACTGTGCTGCCCCTTCAGTTAATCCAAAATGCTGCAGCAAGAGTACTGGCAGGGACTAGAAAGAGAGAGCAGATTTCTCCTGTATTGGCTTCCCTTCATTGGTTCCCTGTTAGATCCAGAATTGAATTAAAAATCTTACTCCTCACATACAAGGTCTTAAATAATCAGGCCCCATCTTATCTTAATGACCTTGTAGTACCATATCACCCTATTAGAGCACTTCGCTCTCACACTGCAGGCCTACTTGTTGTACCTAGAGTATTTAAAAGTAGAATGGGAGGCAGAGATTACAGTGTTCTATGTTTTTTTATGTGAAGGGTTTCGTAAATTCAGAATCGTGAAATTGTCATTTGAATTAAAGTGTTATCATTATGTTATATTTCAAATGAGAACAATCAATGTTTATAAGAGGACATTCACCAGACTTTAAGTTTTGCCTAAGTCCTACACAGTTCATTCTTCCTGCAAATGTTTTTTAAAGTGACTTTTACTTCTGTCCAGGTTTATCACCTTTTATTTCCCTGCAGAAGAACAGAACTCCACCCACAACTAGAACCAGGAGAACCACAGAGACGAGACTTGCTACAACTGTGACCAGGAGAGACGGAGGAAGGGAGGGGGAGGCTGGGTGGTGAATGGAAAGAGTAAAAAAAAGAGGAGAGTTTACAGGAGGAGAGGAGGGAGATGGTGTTTGAGGAAGATGAGGATCTGCAGGAGAGATGATGAAGATGATTCAGTCACTTTATTATCAGCTCAGCAGATTAATTCATGGCTTTAAACAGGAAGTGATGTCAGTGATCTGACCTCTGACCCTCAGAAAGCTCTGAGGAGACTTTCCACCGTCATCAGTAGAGCACCAGTAGAGGCCTTCATCAGACTGCTGGATGTTAGTGATGCTGTGCTCTCGTGTAGGACCAACAGAACTTCCTTTGATGGAGAAATAACCCTGAACTGTGCCACCATTCCTTTGTCTGCAGCGCAGTGTGACATCACTTCCTGTCCTCACAGGAAGTGCAGGAACCTCAAGGATAAGATGTTTTTCTGACCAATGGAGACAAACAGAGTTAATGAGAGTAGAGTCATATCCAGATGCTGTACCAGCAGATGGAGCAGTGAGTTTGTGTACCAGTTACAGTGATGTTGATCTGATCACTCCTCTGTCCAGAACTGGTTTCACACCAGTAACTTGCAGAGTCTGGCTCGGAGATGTCTGAGAGGATACAGGTGTAACTTTTAAACTCCCCAAAGCCTGCAGCTGCTCCACAGTCCTCAGTAAGTCCTCCTCTGGTCCTCTTCACTGTCCATCCATCAACTATCTGTCCATCATCAACACAAGTCAGATACACTGAAGAAGGTCCACTGAAGAACTGCTGAAGGTTTGGGCTGACAGACAGAGACACTGGAGGACAGACACACACACACACACACACACACACACACACACACACACACACACACACACACACACACACACACACAGAATAAATGTATTCGTGTTGTTGTTGGAGTCTCACTGAATGTTTTCACTTCCACCAACTCACCTGCAGAAACAGTCAGTGCAGACTGCAGCAGCACACACACACCTGTAACAGGAGGACAGAGGTCACTGAGGGTCAGAGGTCACTGAGGGTCAGTGGTGCCTCTGTAAAAATGTATTTAGCTACAGAGAAATGTAGTTTATTAGACAAAAAAAATGTGTTGTGCTTTTAAATTAACACAGTCATTTATCTTTACAGACCGGCATTATAAACATTTGCTGTGTGTTTCATCATTAGCCTTACAGTTTCACTATTAGCTGCAGCCGCTGCCTAATGACAAGACACAATTCCCGTCTGATTTCCTGCACCCAACCAGAAAGTCAGTATGTCAGTTCTCCAGGGCAACTTGTGTTTAACATTCAATTCAATTCAATTCAATTCAATTTTATTTATATAGCGCCAAATCACAACAAAAGTCGCCTCAAGGCGCTTCATAGATACAGAGAAAAACCCAACAATCATATGACCCCCTATGAGCAGCACTTTGGCGACAGTGGGAAGGAAAAACTCCCTTTTAACAGGAAGAAACCTCCGGCAGAACGAGGCTCAGGGAGGTTCTGCCGGATCATGAAACGGTCACTTTTTAAGAATGTGAAACTTGAATTTGTTCAGATGGCCTCTTTAAAACCCTTCATCCCTTCATCTATCCATCCATCCATCTATCTGTCAGCATGACCTGAATGGGGATAGAACCAAATAAACCCCCACTTTAAACAGCAATTAAATACAACACTAAACAAAAAGCTAAACTGGGAAAACTAAAACTAAAACTGAACACAAGGAATGTGAATACCTGGAACTTGGGACGTGGAAAACGGACGTCCTTACAAATAAGGAAGTAAAAACTGACACAATAAACACACACAGGGGTGACGAGGGAACTGGAAATACATGGGGAACAGCTGATGCAAATAAATATGATGCCACAGGGGAAGCAAAATTAAACACACTGAACATGGAGCAGTAGACTGTCAAAATAAAACAGGAAACATTGAGATGTAGACTGTGACAACACAAGCTTAACACAGGGGTCGAGGGGACACATAAGAGAGAAAAACAGAGACATGATGGACAGGGGAAACGTACATGGAATCACATGAAAGAGAGGGGAGACATGAAATGAAACACTGAGAGGAGAACATGAGAACTTAGTCTGTCAAGCTGACCAGAAGTACACCAGCTGGAGTGACAAATCAAGCCTCGGGTTCACAAAAGAAACAGAGACTATTGATGATAGTGCATGGGAAAATACGAAGCTATGAGACGGCATTGCCTTCTCATCGGTGTTAGGCAAGTTTCTTTGAAAAGGTAATTAGTTATAGGTACTAATTAGTTCTTTAAAATATAACTGTGTTAGTAACTGACTTACAATATTATAAAAGTAATTAATTACTAAGAAAAGTAATCATTGCATTACTTTGAAATAAATGTTTTACCCTCTGGGGTCCAGGGTATAATAGGCCATTATTATCTACTTTTGATTTTACCTCTGCATTTCCTCTTTAAAAACTATTTATCTCGCCTTGTTTGGTGTCATTATTTTCAGCACAACCTTACATGTCTGAATTTACAGTTATGTTTTCATTTTGACGTACTGTATTAACACAGTTGACCTAAAATCACACAAAAGTAAAAATGTATATTTTTTACTGTAACAACCACAAATATGTTTAACAAATCATTTTCATAACTTGACATAAAAACAGAAATTGTACATTTTAAAAACTTATGCACAAGTTTTGCAAATAACAGTTATTTGCAACTATTTACCTAAAAATGCAGTCATGACATTTTTTTAAACCATTTCAAACTATTTACAGAACAATCATATGCTCTGCATCAAATAAGAGTCACACGAATTTTTGTGCCACTCCAGAAAATAACTTCTGTCTAAGATAAGATAAAGAAGAACATCACAAACCTGATAATCTGCAGGCCTGACAGCAGGAGGTGTATCACTCCTCCTGTTTTCCACCTGGATACAGGGTCTACACTGCAGTCTGCCTTTAGTGGCTTTTTGGCAAAACTTTGACATTCACTAGTACCCTCACTGACACACAAAACAAAACAACGACTACGCACAACACACTAACTACACACTCCAAATACACTAAATATCTCAAAAATCGCTGTCTCTCATTCCTTCGCTCGCTCCTTTCTATGCCATCATTCTCTTTCTTTTGCCATCATCACTCCTAAAACTTCCCCCTCTCACTCTTACTCATGGCCATATCATTTTTTGATTGGTCAACATGGTACATTTTTCCACCAATAGAAAATGGGTGGTTTGTCTTTTCTTTTCCCCTTTTTTGAGTGTGAGCAGGGAGTGCTTGCCATGCAATATCCTTAGGCAGTAAACATATTGATAGTATTCAAGAAAAGACATTACTATATATTATTTTCATGACTCTGGTTTTACGTGGCCTATTACGTGCGATTGTTTCGCCCTCCCAGCTCTCGATAAGCATTTTCTTGTTAGTAACAGTAATGGAAATAGTGATTAGTTACATTACTAGTTACTTAAAAATATATCAACGTTGGTAACGGCATTACCTTTAATACTGTTTGTTGGGTCTGCGCTTTCACAGGCCCCGCTGGTTTAGAGACTTATTCCTCATGAAGAAAGCAAGACAATCACCGATCAATTGATTTTACTTGCGCAAGGGAGGCCCCGATCGGTGACTCAGAAAGGCACAATCCAACCACAGACAACCTCGACTCTGGCCTCCGCTTGCTGCCTTTTATTGAAAACAGTTACAATACACACAAGCACCTCCCATTGTAAAATCCCCCTAATGGTCACAAAAGACAAGAAAATGTGTGTGTGTGTGTGTGTGTGTGTGTGTGTGTGTGTGTGTGTGTGTGTGTGTGTGTGTGTGTGTGTGTGTTTGGGGGTGCATTTGTGTGACCTCCTGTGCACAAAAGGGTCATAAAAGCAGGAAGCTTACAATATCTGTGTATGTGTAATCTATCGGGGACTACGATATAGTGGTGGTTCATTCTACTTCTTGTGGATGTATGTGAAGGAATGATTGGAATAACAGTGTTGGAGTCAAATTGTTAAATGTTGTCATTGTGTCACTTAAATTTGTAAGTCTTAGTTCAAGCAGCATGATCAAACACATTCCTTTGTCTCTGACCACCTCTCCAGCCAGCCTGTTGGTGGGGGAGGCTGAAGTGTTTTATTATATGGACATCCTATCTGAAGGTTCTGAGAGACAGCATCCATCCCACTTTGGATGGAGCAGCTCTCATTTCTAGAATCTGGCCAAATATAATAAACCCCCCTATCCAGAGTTGTGACCAGGAAGCAGAGTCGCCACCCCTCCCCAACAAAAACCCATCCCCTTAGAAATTGTCTCAGCTCCCAAAAAGAGAAAAAAAAAACCAAACTAAAAACCAGCAACAAACAACTTAAACGAAAAAAATCACAAAGAAATGGCTTGTATTTACACTCAACAAAGATATATAAGCAACACCTTTGTTACTGCTCCCATTCCCCATGGGATGGACGTAGAGACCTAAAATTCATTCCAGATACACAATATAACCATCCCTCCCAAACAGTGGTCACAAATCAGTCCAAATGTGTGGTAGTGGGCACATCTGCTATATTGAGATAATCCATCCCACCTCACAGGTGTGCCACATCAGGATGCTGATCTGACATCATGAGTAGTGCACAGGTGTACCTCAGACTGCCCACAACAAAAGGCCACCCTGGAATGTGCAGTTTTGTCTCACAGCAAAATGCCACAGATGCCACAAGCAATGAGGGAGCGTGCAATTGGCATGCTGACAGCAGGAATGTCAACCAGATCTGTCGCCCGTGCATTGAATGCTCATTTCTCAACCATAAGCCGTCTCCACAGGCGTTTCAGAGAATATGGCAGCACATCCAACCGGCCTCACAACCGCAGACCTCGTGTAACCACACCAGCCCAGGACCTCCACATCCAGCAGATTCACCTCCAAGATCGTCTGAGACCAGCCACCCAGACAGCTGCTGTAACAATTGGTTTGCACAACCAAACAATTTCTGCACAAACTGTCAGAAACCGTCTCAGGGACGCTCAACTGCATGCCCGTCGTCCTCATCGGGGTCTTGACCTGACTCCAGCTCGTCGCCGTAACAGACTTGTGTGGGCAAATGCTCACATTCGATGGCGTCTGGCACGTTGGAGAGGTGTGCGCTTCACGGATGAATCATGGTTCACATTGTTCAGGGCAGATGGCAGCTGAGAATGTCCCAGTTCTTGCATGGCCAGCATACTCACCGGACATGTCACCCATTGAGCATGTTCGGGATGTGCTTGACCGGCGTATACGACAGCGTGTACCAGTTCCCACGAATATCCAACAACCTCGCACAGCCATTGAAGTGGAGTGGACCAACATTCCACAGGCCACAATTGACAATCTGATAGACTCCATGCGACGATGTGTTGCACTGCATGAGGCAAATGGTGGTCACACCAGATACTGACCGGTTCTGGGTCCCCAGACCCCCAATAGCGCAAAAAAACTGCACATTCCAGGGTGGCCTTTTGTTGTGGGCAGTCTGAGGTACACCTGTGCACTACTCATGATGTCAGATCAGCATCCTGATGTGGCACACCTGTGAGGTGGGATGGATTATCTCAATATAGCAGATGTGCCCACTACCACACATTTGGACTGATTTGTGACCACTGTTTGGGAGGGATGGTTATATTGTGTATCTGGAATGAATTTTAGGTCTCTACGTCCATCCCATGGGGAATGGGAGCAGTAACAAAGGTGTTGCGTTTATATTTTTGTTGAGTGTATATAGCGCTTTACTAGTCCTTAAGGACCCCAAAGCGCTTTATAAATCCAGTCATCCACCCATTCACACACAGGTGATGGCAAGCTACATTGTAGCCACAGAAAGAACAATACAGTATCCACATCTGAACCAAAGAATAAAACAGTGAAATTTGGATTATTAAATATTAGGTCTCTCTCCTCCAAGTCTCTGTTAGTACATGACTTAATAATTGATCAACAAATTGATTTACTCTGCCTTACAGAAACCTGGTTGCAGCAGGATGATTATGTTAGTTTAAATGAATCAACACCCCCGAGTCATTCTAACCAGAGATGGGCAGTAACGCGTTACTTGTAACGCGTTACTGTAATCTGATTACTTTTTTCAAGTAACGAGTAAAGTAAGGGATTACTATTGCAAAATCAGTAATTAGATTACCGTTACTTTCCCGTAGGAACGCTGCGTTACTGCGTTACTAAAACCGTGATTTTTTTTGCGAGAATGTCTCATGACAGTGACGTAAGCAAGTGCGACGTTGGTGACAGCAGCTGTGTGCAGATCAACAGTGGATAATATATCGAGTGCGGGAGAGAGTAGGAGCGTGCAGCGTTTAAAGTGTGGAAGTACTGACCTTACTTTGAGTTTGATTCCATAAAAAGTGACAAAAACATTAGCATCCATCGTGCGTGGGAAGAAAACTTCTTTTTACAGCGAAAAAAACCCCTAAACTTCCGAGCAAGCACCGAGTAGCTACGACGTGATGGGAAACTCACAGAGACACTCGCGCGGATTCTTCAACTGACCGCAGCACACCTGCACCAGGGTAACCCTCCGCCTACCCTGCTCCTGCTTTACAGGTGAAAATAGAGCAACAGGACCGCTGAGTCTTTGACTTTATTTATTTTCTGCTGTGTTTTACTTGCATCTGTTTGAAAGAGTGAGTGAAAACACAAAAAATATTTTATTTTATGTGCTGGAATGTGCAGAAAATAGGTTTAAATGTTAAACTAATTTATTCAAGTCAGAGAATGTTGCATATAATTAAATGTTTTGCTTGATGCATAAAGTTAAAAGATTAAAACTGATAAAACAAGTTAAAAAAAGAGACTTTTCCATTTGATTACATTTTGTATGATGGATTATGTAGAAAAAGTAGAATTGGGCTGAAAGATCTATCACTTTATCACCTCTTCAGGTTGTAAATCGTGTTTTTAAAAAGTAACTAAGTAACTAAGTAACTAAGTAATAATTACTTTTGAAAATAAGTAATCAGTAAAGTAACGGGATTACTTTTTTGGGGGAGTAATCAGTAATTAGTTACTGATTACTTTTTTCAAGTAACTTGACCAACACTGATTCTAACTACCAGAAACCTCGAAGCACAGGCCGAGGGGGCGGTGTGGCAGCAATTTCTCACACCAGCCTATTAAATAACCAAAGACCAAGACGGACTTTTAATTCATTTGAAAGCCTGATGCTTAGCCTCGTCTCCCCAGCTGTGAAACTCAGAAACCAGTCTTACTTGTTATCATCTATCGTCCACCTGGGCCTTACACTGAGTTTCTCTCTGATTTCTCAGACTTTTTATCTAATTTAGTTCTCAGCTCAGATAAAATAATTATTGTGGGTGATTTTAACATCCATGTAGATGCTAAAAATGACAGCCTCAACATGGCATTTAATCTGTTATTAGACTCAATTGGTTTCCCTCAAAATGTAAAAGAACCCACCCACCACTTTAATCACACTCTAGATCTTGTTTTAACATATGGCATAGAAACTGAACATTTAACAGTGTTTCCTGAAAACCCTCTCCTGTCTGATCATTTCCTGATAACATTTACATTCACAATAATTGATTACACAGCGGTGGAGAGTAGACTTTATCACAGTAGATGTCTTTCTGAAAGCGCTGTAACTAAGTTTAAGAATATAATCCACCCACTGTTATCATCTTCAATGCTCATAGAGCAGAGCAGCTATCTGAACGCTACCCCATCAGAGGTCGATCATCTTGTTAATAATTTTACCTCCTCACTACGTACGACTCTGGATACTGTAGCTCCGGTGAAAACTAAGGCCTCAAATCAGAAGTACCTGACTCCGTGGTATAATTCTCAAACACGTAGCCTAAAGCAGATAACCCGTAAGCTGGAGAGGAAATGGCGTGTCACAAATTTAGAAAATCATCATTTAGCCTGGAGAAATAGTTTGTTGCTTTATAAGAAAGCCCTAGATGGCCGCTAACTTTCTGCTTCTTAATTCAGATCAAACTGAGGTTATTGTACTTGGCCCTGAAAATCTTAGAAATATGGTATCTAAGCAGATTCTTACTCTGGATCCTCCAGTAACACTGTGAGGAACCTTGGAGTCATTTTTGACCAGGACATGTCCTTCAACGCACATATTAAACAAATATGTAAGACTGCTTTCTTCCATTTGTGCAACATCTCTAAAGTTAGAAATATCCTGTCTCAGAGTGACCCTGAAAAACTAGTTCATGCATTTATTACTTGTAGGCTGGACGACTGTAATTCATTATTAATACTGAATCAGTACTGAATTGTACTTTCTACATATTGACAACACACGCCTCACTCGTAGCAATCATGGCATCTAAGTTATTAGCCTTTCTGACAATTTTTGACTAATAAATCATTAAACTGACTTTGAAGAGCTTAATGGATGGTTACCATGACCCCACTCTACAGCCGTACATGCAAAACTTTACAAATTGTTGTGTTCCTCAAAGAAATTATGGCAAGCAATCAAAGATAAAAGCTCCTTGGCAGCTGTAATTATCTATGGAAAAGTAACCCTTCTTCTCAATTTATGATAACAAAAGATACTTTTCTAATAAGTTTAAGGTCTTAATCGCTAGTTTAAAATCCCCAAAAAAGAAAAAAGAAGAAGAAAAAAGATTAAGCGCCTTGAGGCGACTGTTGTTGTGATTTGGCACTATATAAATAAAATTTAATTTAAATATTATCAGAATGTCCTAAAAACTCCCTGAAAAGCCTTTAGTTAATCCAAAATGCTGCAGCAAGAGTAAAGATTACTAAAATATTTATTCATTGTATTGCATTTATTCCTTGCATGAACCCTTTGTATCACCTTGCATTATTGGTGTCTTTAGGGGCTTCTCTCATACATAAAACACAGGTAACTGTTCATATTTGATTTACCTACATGAAGAAATAACCCAAATAACTCCTTTTTTTTGTTACAGCTAGAGTAATACTTACAATGAGAATTACAGTTCTTCAAGAGATGAATTGAATCTCTAGTCAACTGCATTTTACATATCCCTGTACCTCTTTGCTGCAGATGTTAAAATGCAACACCAAAATGTTAGTAAATTCACTTGAATTTTTTCACACTTGACTTGATTGACATTGCAATAGCAAACATTCATTGGAATGTTTAGGCAGTTCATTTGTAATATATGAAAACCATCCGTCTATCCTCTTGCCAGTGTTGTTAACATAGAGCGAGAGGCAGGCTACGCCCTGCTCAGGTCACCAATCTTTTGCAGGGCTAACAGAGGCAGACAAACATTCACTCACACTTTAAACTCTCCAGTTAATCCAACTCCACATCTTTGGACTGTGGGAGGAAGTACCTGAAGATAATATGAAAACTGATGGTGGAATTGAACTCGGGATCTTCTGGCTGTTAGGCAATAGTACTAATCACTGTGCCATAACTTCCCTTCCAGCTGTGAGAGTCAGAGACAGCTTCCCTATACGTCTAATGGAAATGTGTATTTTCTTTAAAAAGTGTTGGATTTCTGCTGAATGAAAGAATGAATGATGGTTGAGTAAAGGAGATGTGAGTTGGACTCACCGATAAGCAGCGAGATAGCCGCAGTCTTCATGTTGTCTGGATCACGACTGATCACGTCTCCAGTCTGAGCAGCAGAGAAATGCCTTAAGCTTCATCACTTCCCCTTTATCACATGCAGTGTTTCACTGGCTGAACACCAAGTCGCCACACTGCTGTGATGATATGCTGCTGTGATTGCTGAGGGCAGGGCATGCTTTAATGACCTGCATCCTGTAGTCATGTCTCTTGCCTGAAATAATCATGTTTACACATGTATATATAATGCACATGTAAGATGTTTCAACATCTTACAATGCTGTGATTGCAGCCATTTCCCAACTCTCTGTGAATAGTACTCATGGCCATTGATCAGTGGTTGTTCATCAATGGTCATGACAATTTGTATTTTAATTATCATAAACTGTCCTCACAGCCCATTGGTCATTTAGTGGCGCTAGTTTCAGTCATGCAAATGTGCTGTTTATAAGGTTTGGGAAACCTGCAGTCAGCGGAGACTGAAGAAGTCACACGATGATGATGAAACACTTCTCACACTGAAAACGCTACCTCCAGATGAACCGAATCAACTTTTTCAAGTTGTCTTACCTGGATGATTGAACATGCATCAAGACACGTTATCATCTCTCCTAACACCTGTTACAGGACATTTCCATCCACCCATTTTTAAACACTTATCCAATTCAGGATTGCACAGGAGGCTAGAGACCTATTTCAAAACTACCATTTATTGCCAAGATTTTAGAGAAGGTTGTGGCCAAGCAACTCACAGTGGTTCTTGATGAACATAAAATTCTTGATAATTTCCAATCTGGTTTTCGTACAGCTCATTTGACCAAAACTGCATTTCTTAGAGTGTCCAGTGATATACTGATGAATTATGATTCTGGCGAGCAGTGTTGGTCAAGTTACTTGAAAAAAGTAATCAGTAACTAATTACTGATTACTTCCCCCAAAAAGTAATCCTGTTACTTTACTGATTACTTATTTTCAAAAGTAATTAATTACTTAGTTACTTAGTTACTTTTTAAAAACACGATTTACAACCTGAATAGGTGATAAAGCGATAGATCTTTCAGCCCAATTCTACTTTTTCTGCATAATCCATCATACAAAATGTAATCAAATGGAACTCTCTTTTTAAAACTTTTATAGTTTTATTAATTTTAATCTTTTAACTTTATGCATCAAGCAAAAATTTAATTATATGCAACATTCTCTGACTTGAATAAATTAGTTTAACATTTAAACCTATTTTCTGCACATTCCAGCACATAATTTTTTTTTTTTTTTGTGTTTACACTCACTCTTTCAAATAGATGCAAGTAAAACACAGCAGAAAATAAATAAAATCAAAGACTAGCGGTCCTGTTGCTCTATTTTCACCTGTAAAGCAGGAGTTGGGTAGGCGGAGGTATACCCTGGTGCAGGTGTGCCGCAGCGGTCAGTGGAAGGATACGGCAGTTTCTCTGTGAATTTCCCATTATGTCGTAGCGCACTCGGAGCTTGCTTGGAAGTATAGGGGTTTTTTTCGCTCTAAAAAGATGTTTTCTTCCCACGCACAATGCTAATGGACGCTAATGTTTTTGTCACTTTTTATGGATTCAAACTTAAAGTAAGGTC
This sequence comes from Astatotilapia calliptera, assembly GCF_964374335.1. NCBI lineage: Eukaryota > Metazoa > Chordata > Actinopteri > Cichliformes > Cichlidae > Astatotilapia > Astatotilapia calliptera. The sequence continues at coordinate 37,401,712 of NC_137442.1, read as the reverse complement.
AGTACTTCCACACTTTAAACGCTGCACGCTCCTACTCTCTCCCGCACTCGATATGTGATCCACTGTTGATCTGCACACAGCTGTTGTCACGACCGTTGCACTCGCTTACGTCACTGTCATGAGACATTCTCGCAAAAAAATCACGGTTTTAGTAACGCAGTAACGCAGCGTTCCTACAGGAAAGTAAAGGTAATCTAATTACCGTTTTTGCAATAGTAATCCCTTACTTTACTCGTTACTTGAAAAAAGTAATCGGATTACAGTAACGCGTTACTGCCCATCTCTGCTGGCGAGTGCACTGCTCTACTGTTGTTGGACCTGACCTCTGCCTTTGATACTGTCGACCATAGACTAAAACACTGGGTGGGTATATCAGGAACTGCCTTGGAGTGCTTAAAATCCTATCTTTGTGAACGATCCTTCTCTGTGGCTACCTCTAAGTTCAGGTCCTCCCTCACTTCTCTTGCCTATGGTGTGCCACAAGGCTCTGTCTTGGGTCCTGTGCTGTTTTTGTCTATTTATTTCTCAGCACTTTTAAGGACATTTCGTATCATTGCTATGCAGATCATATTCAGCTATATATCTCCTTTAGGTCACATAATGTTTCTAAACTTCAAATTTTGCAGAGATGCTTAGATTCTATCAGAGGTTGGATGGCTGATAATTATTTTTAACTTAATACTGAGAAAACTGAAGTCCTCTTTGCTTTTGATAAATTTGTAACTATGGTAGTAAAAAATCTAGGTCCCTTTTGCTAAATCTTATATTAGGAATCTTGGTGTTACATTTGACCCAGCTCTGTCTTTGGATATTCATGTTATATCTCTGGTCCGCTCTTGTTTTTACCCCTTAAGAAACTCTGTGTTTAGCTGTCTATGTAATGCCTCCTTTGAACATCTGCAGGGAGTTCAAAATGCTGCTGCAAGGCTTTTGACGAAGGCTTCCAGGTACTCTCATGTCACTCCCCTGCTGATCCAGCTGCACTTGCTCCCCATTAAATTCAGGCTCCATTTCAAGATTATAATTCTGACCTTCAGGGCTCTGCACGGAATAGATCCAATATACTGTACATCATTGATCTTCTTCATCCTTATATTCCCAGCAGGTCCCTGAGGTCTTCTGAACAGGGCTTTCTGGTTGTCCAGCATACAAGGTTAAAAAGAAAAAAGGTGACAGAGTGATCTCTGTCAGTTCTTTTAAAAAACAGTTAAAAAGCCATCATTTTAGAAACTTTTAGATTTTCTAAAATTAGAAATATCCTGTCTCAGAGTGATGCTGGAAAAACTAGTTCATACATTTATTACTTCCAGGCTGGACGACTGTAATTCATTATTATCAGGAAGTCCTAAAAACTCTCTGAAAAGTCTTCAGTTAATCCAAAATGCTGCAGCAAGAGTCCTGACAGGGACTAGAAAGAGAGAGCATATTTCTCCTGTTTTGGCTTCCCTTCATTGGCTTCCTGTTAAATCCAGAATTGAATTCAAAATCCTGCTCCTCACATACAAGGTCTTAAATAATCAGGCCCCATCTTATCTTAATGACCTTGTAGTACCATATCACCCTATTAGAGCACTTCGCTCTCACTCTGCAGGCCTACTTGTTGTTCCTAGAGTATTTAAAAGTAGAATGGGAGGCAGAGCCTTCAGTTTTCAGGACCCTCTTCTGTGGAACCAGCTTCCAGTTTGGATTCGGGAGACAGACACTATCTCTACTTTCAAGATCAGGCTTCAAACTTTCCTTTTTGCTAAAGCATATAGTTAGGGCTGGACCAGGTGACCCTGAATCCTCCCTTAGTTGTGCTGCAGTAGACGTAGGCTGCCGGGGGATTCCCAGAATGCATTGAGTTTTTCCTTTCCAGTCACCTTTCTCACTCACTATGTGTTAACAGACCTCTCTGCACTGAATCATACTTGTTATTAACCTCTATCTCTCTTCCACAGCATGTCTTTATCCTGTCTTCCTTCTCTCAGCCCAACCGGTCGCAGCAGATGGCCCCGCCCCTCCCTGAGCCTGGTTCTGCCGGAGGTTTCTTCCTGTTAAAAGGGAGTTTTTCCTTCCCACTGTCGCCAAAGTGCTTGCTCATAGGGGGTCATATGATTGTTGGGTTTTTCTCTGTACATATTATTGTAAGGTCTACCTTACAATATAAAGCCCCTTGAGGAAACTGTTGTTGTGATTTACTTACTTAGACTTAGATCCTCCCATGCCGATCGGCACATCGGGCAACAAGAGAGCGCCATCAAACTCGGTCCATCGCGGCAGTTGTTGCTTCATCCCATGACAGTTCGACTGAGCGTTAATCTTCAAGGAAAATCCTCCTCCATGTTATTTTGGGTCTTTCTCACCGTCTCTTTCCATTCTTCGTGTTCCACAAAACCGCAACACGGGCAAGTCTTGGGTCAGGTAGCCAAAAGATGTGACCGGCTAATCTGAACCAACGCTTGGTGACTTGGACATGGAGTGGCTCTACTCCCGCACAGCGATATACTTTCTCATTGGTAACGCAATCCCGATATGTGATCTTGAGCAGCCGTCGAAGACAACGTTGTTGGAAGACGTCGAGATGGCGGTTAATCTGCTGATTCAGAGTAACCGCTGTGTTTGATGGTGTAGCGTAAATCACATAATCTTCGACTTGTTGTGATTTGGCGCTATAAAAATAAATTGGAATTGAATTTCTAGAAATGAGAGCTGCTCCATCCAAAGTGGGATGGATGCTGTCTCTCCTAACAAGACCAGGTTTCCTCTGGAAAGTTTCCCAATTATATGACGCCCACATTGTTTTGGCAAAGTTACACACCGATTCAATATTAATTTTAGTGACCTCCGATTGATGTAACCGGGTATCATTACTGCCGACCAGAGATGGGCAGTTACGCGTTACTTGTAATGCGTTACTGTAATCTGATTACTTTTTTCAAGTAACGAGTAAAGTAAGGGATTACTATTGCAAAATCGGTAATTAGATTACCGTTACTTTCCCGTAGGAACGCTGCGTTACTGCGTTACTAAAACCGTGATTTTTTTGCGAGAATGTCTCATGACAGTGACGTAAGCAAGTGCGCCATTGGTGACAACAGCTGTGTGCAGATCAACAATGGATCACATATTGATTGTGGGAGAGAGTATGAGCGTGCAGCGTTTAAAGCGTGGAAGTACTGACCTTACTTTGAGTTTGATTCCATAAAAAGTGACAAAACCATTAGCGTCCGTTGTGCGTGGGAAGAAAACTTCTTTTTACAGCGAAAAAAACCCCTAAACTTCCAAGCAAGCACCGAGTAGCTACGACGTAATGGGAAACTCACAGAGAAACTCGCGGATTCTTCAACTGACCGCGGCACACCTGCACCAGGGTAAACCTCCGCCTGCCCCACTCCTCCTTTACAGGTGAAAATAGAGCAACAGGACCGCTGAGTCTTTGACTTTATTTATTTTCTGCTGTGTTTTACTTGCATCTATTTGAAAGAGTGAGTGTAAACACAAAAAATATTTTATTTTATGTGCTGGAATGTGTAGAAAATAGGTTTAAATGTTAAACTAATTTATTCAAGTCAGAGAATGTTGCATATAATTAAATTTTTGCTTGATGCATAAAGTTAAAAGATTAAAACTGATAAAACAAGTTAAAAAAAAGAGACTTTTCCATTTGATTACATTTTGTATGATGGATTATGCAGAAAAAGTAGAATTGGGCTGAAAGCTTTATCACCTCTTCAGGTTGTAAATCGTGTTTTTAAAAAGTAACTAAGTAACTAAGTAATTAATTACTTTTGAAAATAAGTACTCAGTAAAGTAACGGGATTACTTTTTGGGGGGAGTAATCAGTAATTAGTTACTGATTACTTTTTTCAAGTAACTTGACCAACACTGCTGCCGACATGAATTATAATTTTACTGAATTTATGACCCTAAGCCAGCAGTTTTAAATTTCCCTCATTGTGGCCTGGTAGGACCCCTGGAAGACATGGTTTTTCAAGGGTACGAAGCTGTGTTTCCAAATCAGTGATCCTGGCCTCAAGAGCTACAAAGAGTCTACATTTATTAAAGCATTTAAAAGTAAAGTTTAATTTAAAGTTGGGTTTTTACCTGTTTTTTAAAAGAACTGATCTCAAGCTCAAAGGGAGAGAGTTCCACAGTCTGGGGGCCACAATGGCAAATGCTCTGTCTCCCTTAGTTCTCAGCCTTGTATGTATAACAAGTAGGCCCTGATCACATGACCTCAGGGACCTGGCAGGGACATAGGGCTGTTCAATAATGTAAGCTAATGCTTCTCCATGAAGAGCTCTAAAAGTCAGAACCAGAATCTTAAAATGGACTCTAAATTCATTGGGGAGCCAATGCAGCTGTATTAGCAACAGTATCACATGTGAGTACTTAGAAGATTTGGTCAGAAATCTTCCTGCAGCGTTTTGAACAGTCTGAAGATCTTCCAGAGAGTTTCTGCTTAAAAATATAAACAGTGAATTACAGTAGTCCAAATGTGTTGAAATGCATATATAACAATCTCCAGTTCAGTGTGAGATACAATAGGGCTTAATTTAGCAACATTTCTTAACTGATAAAAAAATAAAAACAACGGAGATTTGACATGAACATCCAAAGTGAGAGCCACATCAAAAATTACCGCAAGGTTCCTTATGCATGACTTAACAAACATTGAAAGGGGACCAAGAGCATTCATTATCTTAGGTACAAATCTGTCAGGAGCACATACAAGGACTTCAGTCTTTCACAGTGTTGGTCGAGTTACTTGAAAAAAGTAATCAGTAACCTAATTACTGATTACTTTCCCAAAAAAGTAATCTCGTTACTTTACTGATTACTTATTTTCAAAGGTAATTAATTACTTAGTTACTTTTTAAAAACACGATTTACAACCTGTATAGGTGATAAAGCGATAGATCTTTCAGCCCAATTCTTCTTTTTCTGCATAATCCATCATACAAAATGAAATCAGATGACAAAGTCGCTTTTTAAAACCAGTTTTATTAGTTTTAATCTTTTAACTTTATGCATCAAGCAAAAATTGTATTATATGCAACATTCTCTGACTGGAAGAAATTTGTTTAACATTTAAACCTATTTTCTGCACATTCCAGCACATAAAATGAAATAGGTTTTTGTGTGTTTACACTCACTCTTTTAAATAGATGCAAGTAAAACACAACAGAAAAAAATAAAAATAAAAAATAAAAAAATAAAATCAAAGACTCAGCGGTCCTGTTGCTCTATTTTTATTTGTATAGCAGGAGTGGGGCAGGTGGAGGTTTGCCCTGGTGCAGGTGAGTCGCAGCAGTCAGTGGAATATGGGCAGAAATCTGTGCCATCAGAAACTGAATTTGAATAAGTTAAATTTGAATTTGAATTGCTCAGATTGAATCTGAATTGTAACTTGAATAAATGCTTTTGAAAACTGAATTTGAATTAGTCTAATTTGAAATTGAATTTATGGTTTGAAAATGATCATCACTAAATTGAAATTGAATTATATATTTTGAAAATGAATTGATTTGCTTTGAAACTGCATTTTATCCTTTAAAAATTCAGCTCTCGAATAATTTCAGTTTCACTTCTCACCATTCAGTTTCAGTTCCAAAATTCAGTTTTTTGGAACTTACATCCAGTTCCGGTTCAAGCGCAGATTAATAGAACTACGTTTTACTAGCGGACCGAAAGTGTTACTGACGGGAATCTACAGCATCTTGAGCTGAATTAAGACTTCAGAAGTCATTCGTCATGTCGAATGACCAGCGGATAAACTCTCAGGTTGGTAATAAATGTATTACATGTATAAGAACAAGCGTCATGTTAACAAATGATAGCCGTAAGGTAACTTTTATGCGTATTGTAGCTGTTAGCTAAAAATGCTAATTTAGCGTAGTTTGCCCTGAATTCAGCTTTGACAAACAAATATGATCGACTGTTTCTAGTAGAATTCCAAAGTTGTCATCTTGGACCCTCTCAGAGTACCTCCTCTGTATGCTTGCAGAGACCCCTACAGTAGGGAAACATGCAAAACGGTGTCCAAACCTTTGTGTTTTAGCTTCATTTATGTCTTACACAGCATCCCAACTCTTTAGCTAACTTAATAACTTTAGCTAAAGTGAATAGTTAGTCTAATTCATTCATTCATGGTGCTTTTGGAAACCGAATTTCCCAGAGGAACCCACCTGAGGGATTAATAAAGTTTTATCTTATCTTATCTTATCTATATCTATTTAGGGAAAAAAAACTTTCAGACTGCCTACATTTGTGAGCACCCAAACAAAAAACAGTTGAAATCAACAATCAGCTCAAGCCTCTCCCACAGATAAATCAATAGGTGGAGAGGATGTCTGGAAGCATCTTCAGAAAACTGTTGATGGGCTTTGGTGCCATCCATTCATCCATGCATCCATCTCTTCCGCTTATCCGGGGCCGGGTCACAGGGGCGGCAGCCCAAGCGGAGAAGCCCAGACCTCCCTCTTCCCAACTTAGGCATTCCCAGGCCAGCCAAGAGATATAATCTCTCCAGTGTGTCCTGGGTCTGCCCCGGGGCCTCCTCCCGGTGCCCAGAACACCTCACTCATGAGTCACCCAGGAGGCATCCTTGTCAGATGCCCAAACCACCTCAGCTGGCTCCTTTGGAGGAGGAGCAGCGGCTCTACTCTGAGCCCCTCCCGGATGGCTGAACTTCTCACCCTATCTCTAAGGGAGAAGCCAGCTACCCTTCGGAGGAAGCTCATTTCCACCACTTGTATCCGCAATCTCGTTCTTTCGATCACTATCCACAGCTTGTGACCTTAGGTGAGGGTAGGGACGTAGATCGACGGATAAATTTAGAGATTAACTTTTACACTCAGCTCTCTCTTCACCACAACAGACCGGTACAGCGACCGCATCCCTCTAGCCACAGCACCAATCCGTCTGTCAATCTGTCAATGAGGCTTGAATGGCCCGTAGCAATGGGTTGAATGACTTCTCCAAGTCCACAACGCACATTTAAAATGTATAAGTGACATTTACTAAGTAAACAGGAAGCATAACTCCACGGCGAACCTAGGCCAAAACAATAAACAAAACAAACTAACCCTGACATGTGGAACTAAGCCCTACAGAAACACAAAGGAGCAAAAGACAATACAATCCCTAACTTCCTAACCCAGGGGTGGGCAATTCCAGGCCTCGAGGGCTGGTGTCCTGCAGGTTTTTGATCTCACCTTGGGTTTACACACCTGAATCACATGATTAGTTCATTACCAGGCCTCTGGAGAACTTCAGGACATGTTGAGGAGCTAATTTAGCCATTTAAATCATCTGTGTTGGTTCAAGGACGCATCTAAAACCTGCAGAGACACCGGCCCTCGAGGCCTGGAGTTGCCCACCCCTGTCCTAACCCATAAACAAGAGAAAATGGTTGCAAAGAAAAAGGCAGTTCTCAGCTTCAGCCTACACATGTACAGCCTAAGCCTACACAACTGCGGTTCTCCAGGAGCTCCCACATTCACAGAAACGAACAAAGGTTTGGTGGCCAGGGCCGGGTCACTTCAACTGTCAGTCTGGTCGCTCCACTCCTATGACCAGGCTGTCAGCGCGGCTCTCTTTTAAACCCTGTCACATGGTTCATTTGTAACCTTCACTAAAGCTGTTTCTGTGCTGTGATGAGCTCTGAAACCTGACTGAAACTCTTCAAATAAACCATTCCTCTGCAGATGATCTGTTAGCTGTTTGACAACTACTCTTTCAAGGATGTTTGATATGAAAGGAAGGTTGGAGATTGGCCTATAATTAGCTAAGACAGCTGGGTCTAGAGATGCTTTTTAAGTAAAGGTTTAACTACAGCCAGCTTGAAAGCCTGTGGTACATAGCTGATTATTAGAGATAGGTTGATCATATTTAAGATCGAAGAATTAATTAATGGCAGGACTTCTTTGAGCAGTTTTCTATAAATGAACTTTATATATATATATATATATATATATGAGTGTGGTTGTTCTATCCTAGCAGGTGTTTTCCGCTGGTATCCAACTCCATGTGTTTGCAACACACTTGCTGTTTATTTTGCAAAGCGAGCTCAACACTGCCCCTAGCGTCCTGGAGCACTTCTGTTGTGTTTTGGAGTTTACACGTGCTTCTGAGCTTGTACGTGCTTTGGAATTTGTGCGTGCTTTGCAGTTTTTACGTGCTTCGGAGTTTGTACGCGTTTTGGAGTTTGTAAGTGTTTTGGAGTTTGTACATGCTCTGGAATTTGGATGTGCTTTGTCTGTAGGGGCTACCGTATCTTTCTCATCGCATAAGAAGAAAGAAGAAAACAAAAATGTTCAGGAACTAGAAAAAAACATCAAATCCTTAGAAAAAGCGTATGTGTCACACCAAGATCAAGAAATATTGAACAAAATACGCAAAAAATTAAATTATTAATGAAAAGACCCAATTCTTAGTACAAAGACTTTGCCTGCATAATTTTGAACTTGGTAACAAATCCGGACAATTTCTAGCTAACCAGTTAAAAATCAATAAAGAAAAAACAACCATATGTGCCGTTAAAGATTTATCTTGGAATACAATATATGACCTTAAAAAATTAAACAAAATTTTTAGGCATTTCTACAAAACTTCATATCCACCACAAATAAACCCGTCTAAAAACGAAATTGATCAATTTCTCGACAACGTAACTCTTCCAAAAATTATTAGACACCCAAGCAATGGCACTGGATTCACCACCGACACCAGGTGAACTCCAGGAAGCCCTGATAAGTATGCCCAATAATAAAGCTCCAGGTACAGACGGCTTTCCAGAATTTAACAAAGAATTCTGGACAATTCTAGCGCCAATTTTTCACAGAATGTTGCAGGAAATCAAACAAAATGGTAGACTACCACCAAATATGAACTCTGCAAATATTAGTCCCTTACTAAAACCAGGCAAAGACCCTGTATTTCCTTCAATCTATCGTCCAATATCCCTTATAAATGTAGACCTTAAAATAATCTTCAAAACTCTCTTAAAGAGATTAGAGAAAATAACCCCCCTTTTAATTTATCCTGACCAAACTGGTTTCATAAAAGGTAGGAATAGACTACGCATGCAGTAAAAACATTGAAAGCATAATATTGTCTCTTGATGCAGAAAAGGCATTTGAAAGAGTTAACTGGAAATTTCTATTTGCAACTTTACACAAATTTGGTTTTGGAAACTCTTTTGTAAGCTGGTTAAAAATATTATGCAATTCCGCAACAGCTTCTGTCAGAACAAATGAGTCTGTCTCCTGAGGGGCACCAGGCAGGGATGCCCACTCTCCCCTTCAGTGTTTGCAATTTTTATTGAGCCACTAGCAGCAGCAATTAGACAGAATTCAGTAATTAAGGGCATAAAATGTAAGAATGTAGAACATAAAATCAGCCTTTATGTGGATGATGTGTTACTTTTTCTCCAAAATTCACAAACCAATATTTCTGGGGTAATTGCATTGCTAAACTCTTTCTCAAGAGTCTCAGATTATTCAGTTAACTGGTCAAAATCTACAGTTCTTCCCATTAATTGCTCCTTCCATAATTCTTCATCTACCCGACTGCAATCTGGAATTATTAAGTATTTAGGTATCAATATCTCTCTTAAGCTTGCAGAATTAACTAAATTAAACCACATCCCACTTTTAAAGACAGTAGAAGGCATTTCTGGCTAGATGGAAATCTTTACCCATATCACTCATGGGAAGGGTCGCTGCTATACAAAATGATGGTCTTGCCAAAAATAAACTATTTATTTTCAATGATCCCAAGTAAGCCATCACAAGATTGGTTCAGATCTCTAGACTCGTATATTTCTAAATTCCTTTGGAAAGATAAACCCCCACGTGTCATCTTAAAAACATTACAAAAGACCAAGGATAAAGGAGAACTAGATCTGCTTAACTTTAATCACTACTTTTTGTCCAACAGGCCATCTCAGGATGGTTAAAACACACCTTCTTAGATGAACCCAGGATAAATGTAGAACAGGCACTGTGTAATAATCTAGAAATTTCAGATGTTTCAAGCTCAAACATGAAATGGCATGTGCTTTAAAAGCATCAACATCAGCTCTTCTCTGACAGCATGATGGGAGTTTCTAAAAATAACAGAGTCTTCATTAATCCCATGCAAACGTACAATCTGGAACAATCCGGACATATTATAAAACAATAATATGATCAATTTACCAGATTGGCGTTATAAAGGAATTAAATACTAATAATTAAATACTTAAACATATATTGGCAGGAACAGGCTTTATTTCATTTGACAGACTAGTTACACAATATGGGATCAACAAGAAAAGATTTTTGGAATATCAACAAATTAAATCCATAGTAAAAAAGAACTTTAATCCCAGTGAAGCTGAATTACAAACCCAAATTATTGTCTAAAATATACAGAACACTTTCTAAAATTGATGAATCAATATCCCTTCCTATTGCAAAGTGGGAAGCGGATTTATCGATCAACTTAGACCAAAACCTTTGGTCTCAGATATGTTTAAATTATCCTTTCAATGGATCAGAAATCCCAGTTTGCAATTAATTCAATACAAAATATTACATAGAGTGCACTATAGTGGTCATAGGATGTTCAAGATGGGCTTTATGTCTTCCAACAGCTGCTCACACTGTCAAGCAAATACACCAGACAATTATATCCACGGTCTTTGGTTCTGTCAACCAGTTCAGAAGTTTTGGCGTGAGATATGTGAAGACTTATCAAAGTGTCTGAAATGTAACATTCCAGCCTCCCCTTTAGTGTGTTTGCTGGGCAACTTGGATGAGGTCATTACAGAAATAAACTCAGCCTCGGTGCGGGCGATGTCTGGTGCATCGGCCCAACTGCAGGGCTCTCCAACTGGTGGGATGGCTCTTATATCTTTGCCTCTGCTCCTTGGCTGCTGGGTGACCTCTCTTTTGGGGCTCTCCTGAGCTCTTCCCAGGACGGTGGCACGGTTGCCCCCCGGTGGTCCTCCTTGGGTCGTCGTACTCTGGGGCCTCTGGATGTCTGGGGCCTGGATCACCTCCATACCTGCTTCATGCCCTGGGGGACGGGGCTATGGCTTCCCAAACTCCCTAGCAGAAACCTTTTGAATACAAGCGTGCTGATACACACAGGTGTACACACAGGTGTACACACGGCTTTTCACAGACACAAACTACACCTTTCTTGGCTGCTACCTCAAAGCACATGTGCACTGTCGATCTTGCGTACTGCACAATAACATGTAATATTTAGTAGCTACTGTTATCTACTGTTAGCTCTTTTGTTTGTTTTCTCTTCTGGTTTTTTTTTTTATCGCCATACAGGTGATCCAGCTGTTTTGTTTGTTTTTCTTTTTTATTCTTCCCCCCTTTCTCACCGTCTTTGGGGGTGATCATGGTTCAAGAGTTGGGAGTTCGTCTTGTAATCGGAAGGTTGCCGGTTTGAGCCCCGGCTTCGACAGTCTCGGTCGTTGTGTCCTTGGGCAAGACATTTCACCCGTTGCCTACTGGTGGTGGTCAGAGGGCTCGGTGGCACCAGTGTCCGGCAGCCTCGCCTCTGTCAGTGCGCCCCAGGGTGGCTGTGGCTACAATGTAGCTGCCATCGCCAGTGTGTGTGAATTTGTGTATGAATGGGTGGATGACTGAATGTAGTGTAAAGCGCTTTGGGTGTAAAACGCTATACAAATACAGGCCATTTACCATCTCTTCTCCCCTCTATTTTTCTTTATCGCCCTCTCTTTCTTTCATTTCTTTCTCCCTGTCCTATTCCCGTCATGTCTGTCCCGTCTGTGACAACCGAAAAGCAAATCAAATAAATACATAATTATAATAAAGGTCAATCAAATGGACCAATATGGCAAGGCCATGGTGATTTACTTGGTAAAGTAAATCCGCTTGGCATCTTTCTTGGCCTTCAGACAACAATTCTGTTGCCTGAAGATCCAAAGGGGACAGGCAAAAAAAAGAAAGAAAAAAATCAGAAGTTTCCAAGTCATCCTCCCATATATCTCTTCTACATCTGCATCTTGTGTTCCTTCTTCTTGATGTTTTTATCACTGGGTAGAGCTACATCTCTCACTATGGCCATCTTTTTATGTTTGTCCACTACTACCATGTCTGGTTGCTTATCCATCACCAGTTTATTTACTTGTATGTGGAAGTCCCACAGAATCTTAATTTGTGCATTCTTGACAGCCCTAGGTGGCGTGTTGATTGGTAATGGTGTTCCATGTATGCCCTGCCTGCTAGCATCTTTCACCCTGCTGTTATATGCTGTATTATCTCAGGGGTATCTGATCAAGATGAGACAGCAGCATGCAGACAAGAGGTAGAGAATTTGTCCACTCAAAACTGAGCGTCCTTAAAACAGAGGCACAGACAGGTCCACTCCGTACTCATTGCAGATAGAGAATGGGTGGACTCTCCACCTTCAGATGTCTGGGCACCCAATTCTCCGCCAACCTCACCAGTGCCCTGGTAAAGAAAGCCCAGTAGTGGCTGCTCTTCTTCCATGTCCCGAGGAAGAAGAATAACCTGAACCAGAACCCGCTGCTGGCCTTCTACCGCTCCAAAGTGGAAAGTGTACTCTCCTACTGCCTAAACTCAGAGGCCAAAACCGAGAACAGGAAGGCTGTGTAAAGGGTAATTAACAACACACACAAAAATCATTGCCATCCCTGGAGGCCATCACCAGCTCCTGGATTTGATCAATTGTAGGATGACGTAGAACCGCAGAGAGATTTGCAACATGCTTACACACATTACAACTGCTAATGAGTAGCAGGTGATTGTCAGGTCAGGGAGTCCAAACAAGACATCCTGAATGGAGCCTTAGTATCAGCAGAAGAACAATGGATAATAACATCATCAAGGCTAAGCAGGGAGGTGTTCTTATATTGTCTCTTACAGAGGAGGGAGCAGATACGAGGTGAGACGTGGACAGAGGAGGATTATAGCAGACTGCTATGTTTATGTTGGGAGAAGAGAACAATAATAATCACTTGTTATTGTCACTCTATAAAAACCTGTAAAGCCCATCTCAGGGTCATCTTTGGTGTGACTGAACGCTGTTTCACATCACGGTCCACAACGCTGTGTAAACTTGTAATTTTAACTGAATTAAATCTTTTTAAATGACAGAACCTTCTCCCGAATTCCTTCTGCAAAATTTGAACTCAACATTTTTTGTCATTACTATATAAAGAGACAGAGTGAACAGCACAGCTGTCTCTTAATGCAGTAAATCATTGTCATTTTGTTCTGCATTTAAAACCAGAGCAGCTACTTCCTGCTGTTGATTCCATTTGACATGTATTCTCACACTGCAGAGACAACTCACCACAGAGTGCATTGGTTTGGCCAGTAACAATCTTCATGTTGTGAGAAAGTGTTCACTTTGTGCTTTGCGGTGAAATGTGTGAGTTTGCAGTGGAAAAAAAGGGGTCAGCTTTGTGGTCTTTGTTTCCTTCTCACCCAGTTCTTTGTTTCACAGCAGAGGTATTCAGAGGTTGGAGGAAAAAACTGTGAAAACCTCTTAACAGCTATTACTTAATGTCACATTAAACAGAAAGATATTTTGCCAGAGTGCTACTGTAATACTATAACAGTACTGTAGTTGTGGTGGCCGTGGTAATTTATCTGTGTTTTATTGTGCAGAGTATGATCCAGCTGCAAAGATGGCTACTTTCAGTTTGCATGCAAAGCTAATTACTTTCTCACTTAGACTTTTTCTCTAAGGGCCACCGTAAATATACTTTTATTTATTCACTCCACGTAAAATGTAATAAATAAATTATATAATACAAAAAACCAACTATTCACATTTCAACTTTTAACTATTTAAATTTTCAGCTTTTTCCTTTTAAACAAATTTAAAGTGAAACAGCACAAAACTCTGCAAACCACAACACAATTAAATATAAAATAAAATATGCAAAACAAAAAGAAGGTGTACATTCTCTGTCATATAGGCCTCCTATGATTCTTTGGGAGAGTGTTTTACTGCTTGGAGTTGCATACATAGGATTCACTGCATGAAACTTTTTGAATCCTTTATTATCCGCAACAGAAAATAATTGCGGATTTACTGATGTTGTCTCTTGTTGTTGTCCCTGGCTCTCTTTCTCTCTCTCTCTCTCCCTCCCACTCTGTTCCTGTGCTACTGCTTTGGAACTACTGCCCCTCCCCCCTCTGCCCAGCGCAAAGCACAAGGCTCACATGCAGAGTGAAGCGAAAAAAAAACGGAGAGAGAGAGAGAGGGAGAGAGAGAAGAAAAAAAAACGCATGGCTCCCAATAAGGAGCCGGCTCGCGCCATTCACTTCAAAGATTTGGCCCTAAGAGCCGTTTCGTTAGCGACCGACACAACACCACAGGACATCAAGCTCCTGATCTCACTATGAGAAACAAAAAAGATCTTTGGTGAAGGCTTTACACCAAAGATCTTTTTCCATTAGCACTCATTGTCTCAGCTCGCTTTGGATGTCAGGTTTTTCTATTAGGTCATAGTACCTGATACCAGCTACTTTTTTAGTACCTACTCGGTATTAAAAAAAAGTAGCGATCCAAGCCAAATGGAAAAGTGACGTCAGCAGACTGCATGTCACCGATTGGCTGCTCAGTGGCTTCACTTGATTAGTCATCTCCTTCACAAAAATCAAAACCACCAACTAGCAATGAGGGAAATGACTACAAAAAACAAAGTCATGATCCCCGACTGACAGAAACACACAGACCGAGCAGCAGTCGTCACCTCGACCTATTTTGTTGGGGTGTTTGTGTCATATACTAATAACATCACAGCACGCTTCATATAACGACCCCACAGACATTCACTTGAACTCAATTGTAATGGAAAACGAGGCAAGCTGAGTTGCACCACCTCAAGTCACAGCAAGCTGATCTGAGTAGGTAATAATGGAAAGGGGCACGGAAAGGTAACACATTGATAAACATGAGCCCTTTTGCAGTCTGTTGATCTCAGATTTTTGGATCACCTTTGGTTGCTTCAAACCCCGGCAGAGTAGGCACTAAAAAAGTAGCTGGTACCAGGTACTAACAGCTAACTCTGAAAACTGATGCCAGATGGCCTCAGTGGGTATTAACGGGGCGACCGTGGCTCAGGGGGTTGGGAAGTGTATCTGTAACCGGAAGGTCGCCGGTTCGATCCCTGGGCTCTCTGTCCTGGTCGTTGTGTCCTTGGGCAAGACACTTTACCCTTCCGCCTACTGGTGTTGGCCAGAGGGGCCGATGGCGCGATATGGCAGCCTCGCTTCTGTCAGTCTGAATGCACACCCTGTCATTCCCCATAGTTTGATGCAGATAAGGTTTTAATGCAACACAAAGAATATTTGTGCGCATACAGTGCGGCAAAAAAGTATTTAGTCAGCCACCGATTGTGCAAGTTCCCCCACTTAAAATGATGACAGAGGTCAGTAATTTGCACCAGAGGTACACTTCAACTGTGAGAGACAGAATGTGAAAAAAAAATCCATGAATCCACATGGTAGGATTTGTAAAGAATTTATCCGTAAATCAGGGTGGAAAATAAGTATTTGGTCACCTCAAACATGGAAAATCTCTGGCTCTCACAGACCTGTAACGTCTTCTGTAAGAAGCTTTTCTGTCCCCCACTCGTTACCTGTATGAATGGCACCTGTTTGAACTCATCATCTGTATAAAAGACACCTGTCCACAGCCTCAAACAGTCAGACTCCAAACTCTGCCATGGCCAAGACCAAAGAGCTCTCGAAGGACACCAGGAACAGGATTGTAGACCTGCACCAGACTGGGAAGAGTGAATCTACAATAGGCAAGCAGCTTGGTGTGAAGAAATATGCGGTGGAGCTTAACTGCAGAAGAAGAAGCTAGTGGGGCACTAGAGAAGGGGAGCATGTGGGTCCCTGGGGCCTGCTGGAGGTCAAGGTCCATGCTCGATTTGAGTAGCAGCAGGGCCAGTGCACCAGCAGCACATCTTTTTCGACCGTAAAGGAGAGAGGAGGCCGACTCACCCCCTCGGCCAAATGGAGACACAACAGTAGCAGGGCCAGTGGAACAGCATGCATCTTGTTCAGCCGTAAGGGAGTCAGGGAGTTGTCATGGTGGTCCTTGGGGCACCCTGGAGGTGGGGGAGATCACCAATTAGCTAGTGAGGAGGGTGCGTACAGCGGACTAAGTGTTTCTGGTCAGTGTACCAGGGGCATGTGGAAAAGCTGCCATACCATATGCACGAGGAGTGTGTGTGGCAAAGTGCTGCTGAGCAGTGTACCAGGGTCATGGAGAAAAGTTGTCGCACCATACACACGGGGAGTATTTCGCAAAGTGCTTCAGCACAGTGTACCAGGGGCATGGAGAAAAGTTGTCGTACCATATGCACGGGGAGTATTTCGCAAAGTTGTCACTTGGTGTTCGCTCGCTCTGTGGTAGAGTATCACTTCCTGTTCCTGCTCAAACACAGTGGTGTTTCTGAGTAGCTTATCTGCTTAGCAATTTAACAACTTTTAAATACATTCTTTTTTCATAGTATAATCTTCACGTGCTTCATCCGAAGCACACTTTCTGTGTACTCACTACCTAATTTATAGCCAAAGTATTCACTCACTGTCTCTGTACTGTTTCGCTAGCTTAGCTTAGCTCGTAGCCGACTCATTAGCACCATGGCTACTTCACCTGTCCCTCCTGCACTTTCCTGCTCATTGTGTCAGATCTTTAGTTACTCCTCGGCCTCCTTTAGCAGTAATGATATCTGTAACAAATGTAGCATATTTGCAGCTCTGGAGGCCAGGATTACCAGGATCACCCTTCATTCACCCGTAGATAGCCAGGCCCCTGTAGCTGGTGCAGCCGAAGATAGTGTAGGCCCCGCTAGCTGTTCCCCGGCAGACCCCAAGCAGCTGGGGAAAGACGGCGGCTGGGTGACGGTGAGGAGGAAACATAGTCCTAAACAGAAGCCCCGGGTACACCACCAACCTGTTCATGTGTCTAACCGTTTTTCCCCACTCGGCGACACACCCGCCAGGGGTCAAACTCTGGTAATTGGTAATTCTGTTCTCAGACACGTGAAGCTAGAGACACCGGCAACCATAGTCAATTGTCTACCAGGGGCCAGAGCAGGCGACATTGAAGGAAATTTAAAACTGCTGGCTAAGGGTAAACGTAAATTCAGTAAAATCATAATTCACGTCGGCAGTAATGACACCCGGTTACGCCAATCGGAGGTCACTAAAATCAATATTGAATCGGTGTGCAACTTTGCCAAAACAATGTGGGACTCTGTAGTTTTCTCTGGTCCGCTCCCCAATCAGTGACATGTTTAGCCGCATGTTCTCCTTAAATTGCTGGCTGTCTGAGTGGTGTCCCAGAAACACACTTTCAGAAAGACATCTACTGTGATAAAGTCTACTCCCCACTGCTGTGTAATCAATTATTGTAAATGTTATCAGGAAATGATCAGACAGGAGAGGGTTTTCAGGAAACACTGTTAAATGTTCAGTTTCTATGTCATATGTTAAAACAAGATCTAAAGTGTGATTAAAGTGGTGGGTGGGTCTATTAGCCAATTGAGTCTAATAACAGATTAAATGCCATGTTGAGGCTGTCATTTTTAGCATCTACATGGATGTTAAAATCCCCAACAATAATTATTTTATCTGAGCTGAGAACTAAATCCGATAAAAAGTCTGAGAAATCAGAGAGAAACTCTGTGTAAGGCCCAGGTAGACGATAGATGATAACAAGTAAGACTGGTTTCTGAGTTTTAAAGCCTGGGTGGACAAGGCTAAGCATCAGGCTTTCAAATGAATTAAAAGTCTGTCTGAGTCTTTGGTTGGTTGATAGGCTGGTGTGGAAAATTGCCTCCACACTACCTCCTCGGCCTGTGCTTCGAGGTTTCTGATGGCTAAAATTAGAGATGGCACAATACCACTTTTTAATGTCCGATATCGATATCATACATTGGGATATCTGCCGATACCGATATGAATCCAATATAGTCTATTTTTTTAACTGTTTTTGTATACGTTCATACTTAAATACACAACATTCTTGTAGTAACACATTTGTAACATTTTTTTCACTTTAACATTAGAGGTAGGCTCTTCAGAATGATCAACATTTCACCCTTCTCAGGTGTCAGCCTGCTTCTCCTTTAATTAATAATAATGGAGGCTGTATTGAAGACTCTCTTGCTTGTCTGACATTGTCTGAGCATTGAATGGTTGGCTTACTGAGGTAAGTTTGCACTTCAATGCGTGCACTTGTCGTGGCTAACTCAGGAACAGGATCTAGAGTTTTTTCCTTCAGGATTTCATCAAAAACACTTTCAAGTCTGCTGTGGCTGGAAGATTCCACCTGTGGAGTCTTCTTTGCTGGCTCCAAGACTGCTGAACATGATGTCCCCTCTGCTGGCTCTGAGGTATCTAATGTGGTTCTCCTCAAAAACTCCTCCTTCTTCCCCACCTCTGCCATCAAAGCATCTTTTGCTGGTTTTGAGGTTTCTACACTTTTGAAGTGTCCAAACTATAATATTAAATGAATCATTAAATTTATCATTAGTATCATCCAGTAGTGTGACTAAACTATCATCCCTCATTCTTGTTATTTATTCCATGTCCATTATATAGACTTCAACATACTTTTCTGTACTATTCTGAACAGGGCTGCCATGATTAGTCAACTAGTCACAATTACGTCGGCAATCAAAATCGTCGGCGACTAATTTAATAGTCGACGCGTCGTTTGAAGCTTTGTAAGATCCTGAAAGACGCAGGAATAAGTAGTAGGATTTAAGAGTGTAATAACGGACGGAAACAGAAGATGGCAGTACCGCATGTACAAGGATGCCAGCTGCCGTTAAACCCCGAAGAAGCAGTCTCCAGTATCGTAGCTGTGTCCAAACTCAGAGGCTGCATCCTTCGGGGGCCGCATTTGTAGGCTGATTACGTTACAGCGACGTGACGAAGGCTGTCCAAATTCGAAGGCTGCTCCAAATGCTGCCGACAAATGCATCCTTCATTTCCGCAGATTTGAAGGATGGGTCGGGTGTGTCCTTCGTGGCCCAACCTATCCGAGAATTCATAGTGCGGCCAAGCCAATTCCAGTTTCCAACAATGGTGGCAGCTACTTAGTTTTAATATTAGTCTTCTGGGTCCCAAATAAACTTTTAACATATTTTCCAGTGAGAATGTAGCTGTGTAAACTTCAAATACCTGCTTGGTTTATCAAGACATCACATATTTGCAAAAGTACTCCAATGTTTTCGGAGACGTCTGTTATCTGCCAGTTCGATAGCTAGCCGGGGGTTCAAGGCACTAGAGCTGGCAAGAACGCCGAAGTCGCGGCACATCGTTTTCAAACCCCCTGCAGTCTTTCGCTACTCAGGTTAAACATGATATATAAGTCACTTAGATAACTTAAAATTTTTGTTTGGCTTTTTTCAGTGTTTTATTTGTTCCTGAGTAAATCGGTTTGGCTGAGATTAAAGTTACAGTTTTCACACAGATGAATAAACGTCAAACGGAAAACTGATTAAACAGACTTGTGAGATGATTGAGAGTTTACTCCAATGTCCAGTTATATATTAGCGAGCAAGGAGGAGAAACTCCACCAAGACAATCTGCAAATTTCATAAAAATTTTAATAAACTATCATCTTGTCTTTATTTTTAGTTAACACACAGCTTAAACACTTTAAGCTGTAGGTAATGATAGTTATATAAGAGAAGATGCATGCTGGTTCAATAAGCTGTACGTATGATCTGACCAGTCGACTATCAAAATAATCGTTTGTGGCAGCCCTAATTCTGAATCAAACGATGTATGTTCTAATGTGCACTGGTGGAGTCTGGACTGAATGACAAGTCTATCACAACTAATCTAGAATGTCCTCACCATTTTCTGACACACACACAATTTGATCTGTTAAAATAATATGAGTGAAGCCTTACATACCTGTCTTTATATCTTGGATGCAGCAGTGTTGCAACTGTGTATAGTGGCTCTGATTCCACATCTCTGAAGCATCTGTTAACCGCTTCTAGAAGAGTGCCTTTCGTTTTATTTATTCCTTTATCAGCCTCGTTTTCTCGGGAGAGCAGAGCTTAAGGACGCAGACAAAAGGGATGACATCAGATACAGATGAGGAGCTTACTTCCTTTGTTAACTCCTCAAAGGAAGCCAGAGCTGTCAGAGCCTTTTCCAGTAACCCCCACTGCTGTGCACTGAGAGTGGCTGGCAGATCATACTCTGCAGAATATGCACACAAGGCTCGCTTCTGTTTGGTGTGGATCTTGATCATATAATATGTGCTATTGCATCTTTTTCACACATCTTGTATCAGACGTTTGGGTGACATATTCAGCTCCATTTGAATGTCCTCCAAACGCAAATACGCCTGTGGTGAGTGTTTGAAGTGACCCATCACATATGTTGTGCTAGCAGTCCCTCATTCACCACAAGTTGCAAAGTGTGAGCAAAGCATTCCAAACTTGCAACACCTAGCAGGTCCATTGCCTTTGTTATATTGCTGGCGTTGTCTCGCAAAACAACATAGATTTTGTTCTTCAGAATTCTCCACGCATTTAACATGTCCTCCATAGCTGTAGTGATGGACTCTCCTTCGTGTGAACCATGACACTCGTTAGCCTGCCACACTGCTTTTTACATAGTAAAACTTGAGTCTATCTACTGTACAGTCAGACTTAGCAGTGATAACTGACAAACGTCAGAGTTCTAGATATCAGTTGTCATGCTTCCAAACATTCGGAGATGAACTTGCACAATTGTGTGTAATTTTCTGGGATAGCTTCCACTGAGAGGACAGCATGTAGCGAGACTCCAAATACTCATTTAAGCTTTGAAAACCGTCATTTTCCACAACAGAAAGGGGCTGGAATTTCTCAAGTCTCTGAATATTTTCCAATGGTACACTTTTCTTCTTAGCATTGGAGGCCTGGATAAATTCCGTGTACTCCTTTACGTGGTGTTTCTGTAAGTGTTTAATCATGTTTGTGGTGTTAAAGTTGCCAAAACTGTACCACCTTGCAAAACACTTGCATTTGGCAGTCTTGCTTTTTTCGTCTTTTAGTGTGAAGTATGTCCACACTGCTGACATGACGGCTCACAGAACTCGCACATGATAACTACTCTATTACATGGCGCATACTGCTCTGATGTGCTAAGGTCTTCACCTGGGTTATACCATGTCGCAAGTTTTGTGATGTGCTTTTAGGATGGATGGATTACATTTTTTTAATTTTTCCCCATATCCAATCCAGTAATTTAGGTCAGTATTGGACCGATATCGATACTGTAAATTGGATTGGTTCTTCTGTGGTTAGAATAACTCGGGGGTGTTGATTCATTTAACATAATCATCCTGCTGCAACCAGGTTTCTGTGAGGCAGAGTAAATCGATTTGTTGATCAACTATTAAGTCATGTACTAACAGAGACTTGGAAGAGAGAGACCTAATGTTTAATAATCCACATTTCACTGTTTTACTCTTTGGTTCAGAAGTGGATACTATTTTGTTCTTTTTTTGTGATATGTGTAAGTCGCTTTTTGCTGGTTTTTGCAGTGCCTCAATAATGCTATACTTTTTTATTAATAAGTTATATAGTGTAGTAGTGGACACAGCCCTGAAAATAAAGGCATGAGACCATGTGTCCTTGGGGAGTAGAAAGCTGTAGACTCTCGCTCACGCTTGCCTGGGAAAAAGTAGATAACAGGGGACCATCTCTAGTGGAAAGTTACTGCGACACTGTTGTTTAGACTAGAATGAGAGAGCTTCTGTAATAAAGGGGCACACCAGCATTTTGGGATCCGCGGCAACGTGTCGTGCAGGACGCATCTCCCTTCTAGAAGTATTGTGAAAGAGAAATAAAGTGTTAAATGGTCTACTGAGCAGTGTTTTGTCTTCCATCGGATGCCTCTGAGGAATTAAAAGAACTCGGTGGAGTGTTGATATTTACACTGGTCCCAACTCTGGATAGTCACATTTTGGGGGGTTTAATAAATTTGTCCATATTTCTAGAAATGAGAGCTGCTCCATCCAAAGTGGGATGGATGCCGTCTCTCCTAACAAGACCAGGTTTCCTCCAGAAGGTTTGCCAATTATCTATGAAGCCCACATCGTTTCTGGGACACCACTCAGACAGCCAGCAATTTAAGGAGAACATGCGGCTAAACATGTCACTCCTGGTCTGATTGGGGAGGGGACTAGAGAAAACTAACAGTGTTTTGGCAAAGTTACACACCGATTCAATATTGATTTTAGTGACCTCCGATTGGCGTAACCGATTGTCATTACTGCCAACGTGAATTATGATTTTACTGAATTAATGTTTTCTAACAAACAACTGAGGCCTTCACAGAGCAGGTGTATTTATAATGAGACCAAATTACACACAGGTAACCTCTATTATCTAACTAGAAAGATTTGCATATCCTGCGAAAATGCAGTGTGGATGCTTTAAAGCTGAAGCTGTATGCAAAAACTAGCTGAAAAAGCTGAAAAGTTGCAGAAATTGTAAAAATATTGCAGAAGCAAAGGAACTTTGCTAAAATGGAATAACTTAGCAGAACTGCAATATCTTAGAGGAAACATAATTCTTGGCAGAAATACAATAGCATAGCAGAACTTAGCAGAAATATTGTAACTTACCAGAAACAGGATAACTTCTCAAAAATACAAGAATTTAGGAGAAATAGTATAAGATAACAGAAAGAATATATTTAGCCAAAAATACTTAAACATTACAATCAAACACTATGATTTAGAAAAATAGTACAACATAGCAGAAATACTGTGATTTACCAGAGACACTGTGATGAACTATGAATATTGTAATTTTAAATTAAGACTATGTTTCAGCACAAATACTCTGGTTTAGCACAATTAATATAACATGGCAGAAATACAATTATATAGCAGAAATGCTATATTTAGAAAGAAAAATATAATATAGTAGAAATACTATGATTTAGCAGAAATACTACAATATAGCATAATAACAATGATTTAGAACAAATACTATGATTGAGCAGAATAGCAATAACTGAAGTATAAATATTGGAAAAGTAAAATGACAAGATGAAAAAAAAACAGAACATGGTTAAGTTCCCTCAAAACTAATTGTTGTTCACCTGTGGAAAAAAAAATAAAGAAATAAAAATAAATTAAAAAAACAAGAAGGAACAGCCAACAGATACACATAAAATCAAATATGTATACACAAATGCACAGAGAGAGAGACACACAGAGGGTCTATGCCAGTCAACCAGTCTGAATATATGATATGTTTTTCCAATAATGAGATGCTTCCCTAAAGTGGGTCTCTCTCTCTCTCTCTCTCTCTCTCTCTCTCATGCACACACACACACACACACACACACACACACACACACACACACACACACACACACACACACACACACACACACACACACACAGGGAGAGAGAAGCATGTTTTCAGTCAAGCAGCCTGGTAGCTGCTAAATTTGAATCCACAGAGGCTGTGTACTTTTTCCCGCCAAAACAGGTGCACACACACACAAGATCCAATTCAGTCAACCAGTCTAAATATATTGAATTTAAATCTTACAATGAGATCATCCCATTAAAAGGCTTTCTCTCTCTCTCTCTCTCTCTCTCTCTCTCTCTCGTTCTCTCTGTCTCTCTCACACACACACACACACACACACACACACACACACACACACACACACACACACACACACACACACACACACGGAGAGAGAAGCAAGTTTCTAGCTCAGTCAAGCAGCCTGGGAGCTGCTGAATTTGAATCCACCAATCAGAGAGGCTGTGTATTTTTTCCCACCAAAACAGGTGCACAGAGAGACACAGGATTTTTGTAGTCTATTTCTCATAGTGACGACTCCCCTCAAACAAATGACCATAAT
The DNA here is from genome assembly GCF_964374335.1 of Astatotilapia calliptera. Lineage (NCBI taxonomy): Eukaryota > Metazoa > Chordata > Actinopteri > Cichliformes > Cichlidae > Astatotilapia > Astatotilapia calliptera. The sequence continues at coordinate 37,377,806 of NC_137442.1, read as the reverse complement.
TTCCTAACCGTAGGGGCTAGAACGGTCATTCTTACACCGTTTTGTTCAGAAGACAATGGGGGAATGTTAAAGTTTTAACAATTTATCATTAAAATATGATTTATTAAAGATATTTGACTTGTAATGCACCATAACTGAGTAGAGCGAAGCAAAAACTGCCTTGACCTGCCCTCAAGCAACGCTTTGTAACTCTAAATCTATTTGGAGCATTGATATCATTCTTTCACCGTAAGAGACAGCAGGATTTGGTGAACAGTCTCTGTGGAAATCCAATAAAAAGTTATGACGAGAGAAAAAAGTGGTTCATTTCCCGAGTTTGAAATCTGAAGAAATCTGAGCGAAGGACAAATTTCATACCCTCAAACAAGTCTAACTCATTTCAGAACGGTAAGAGGTGAGAAAGAAATTCTTGAATTGTGAGCGTCAGGAGTGTCTGAAGATATACTGGGACAAGCCTCATGTCTTAACTTTGTTTCGTTAAGGAGATATGACGATTCGAATATGCCTCTCCTTACAGAAATCAAGCGGTGATTTTGAACAAACTCTCCATTGACTTTCTATGGAGAGTTTTCCGACTTTGTGTTGGTCTGAGGAGATTTGCAAAAATTCTATAAGTCCCACAACAATGATGGTGACATTTCCTGAAAGCCAGCAAAAATACCTACGTTTTGATGTATAATTTGTGGAAGTTGAGTAAAGATTGAGCAAGTAGCAAAAAGTTGTTCGGACATGAAGAGAAGACTGCAAAACCTTCAGTGGCACACTGGAAGCCAAGAGCATAGCAACCATAACGACGCATGTATTTTGTGAAAAATCACAATTTTGCAACTGAAAACTTTAAGAGGCATAAAAGTAAAACGGTAAAAGATTTGAAAAAGCTGATTTATACCTGAATAGCCCAATAATTTGAGAACATTTTAAAGTTTGAATGGTTGTTCTAGGTGAAAATATGAGGAAGTAGTTAAGTTTCAAAAACAAGCAAATTTTAGCAGAATTGCAGAAGTTTCCCATTCATTTCAAATTAAAGGAAAAAAGCTTACTATTTTAAAAAGTATAATAGTGAAAAATACCAAAGACATAGCCGTCATTAGCAGAAATAGCAGAATAGTTTAAAATTTGAACGGTGAAAATCGGCTGAAAATTGTGGAAGTAGTTAAGTGCCAAAAAGTGTACGGAAGTCCCAAGAGGAACTCAATAGTGTGGATGCTTAAAGCATCCACACAATAAAGAGAAACAGGAAAACAATAGTGTGGATGCCTTAAAGCATCCACACAATTAGGTGACTTCTGAAGCAATTGATTGCACTGGATTTTATTTAGGGTATCAGAGCAGAGGGGACTGAATAGAAATGCAAGCCACACAGATTTTTATTTGCTTAAAATTTTTTGAAAACTATGTATCATTTTTATTCCACGCCACAATTATTCGCTACTTTGTGTTGGCCTATCACAGAAAAGCTCAATAAAAAACATTTACGTTTCTGGTTGTAAGGTGACAAAATCTGTAAACGTTCAAGGGGTATAAATACTTTTTCAAGGCACTGTAAATTAGTGGCACACTATTTCTTCTTCAGATTACAAGTTATCTGCTTTAAGGTTTGTGTTTAACAGTTACTTTGTTGTTAAAGGATTTAACAAAAAAAAATTCATAAACAGCAAAATGCAACAGCATGGAGAGAGCTAAATGCTGAAATAAAATGTCAGCATATTGTACCTCTAAAATATCCAACCATCTCAGCTGAAGCTCCATGAATATAATAACATTTACCAGTGTGTAATAATCAAGACGTTTTGGACCCTTTTCTTTGGAGGAAAATTGCATTCTTGGTATTGTATGTCAAAGGCTTAAATACTTCTTTTTTTTTAAGTATCTTAAGATAATGTTAAGATAAAGTATCTGCATGTCATGGTCCCCTTATATCCTATGTGGTTCAGATCCCATTTCTTTTCTGTGCATCTGTGCAATGCTTTGTGCAATGTTTTGTCGACAGGCTGTACAGCTCTACGCACTCTACCCTGGAGGGGCCTGATTGGGAGGAATGGCCTGCCAGATCTGAGCCCATGTGGTGTTATGTTACTTGTGTGCAAACCACCGTTTTTCCATAAGGAAAATAATGTTCGAACATAAGGGTGTCCATAAGTGCAGGTGGCACCAGGACACTCTAGGCCGCAGATCCATGATTGATTTTGTACTCGCATCATGAGATCTGCAGCCGTATGTTCTGGACACTCGGGTGAAAGTTGAGATGAAAGTTGAGACTTCAGGAACTTATAGAGATTTACATACACTTTAAATGGAGAAACACACAAACTGACTGATTTAGTAGTTACTAGGTGGCTACTGTTAGGATTGAAAATGTTTGATTTCTCTTACTAAAATAAGCAGTTATAATCATTTTCACACATTTACTGCAAATGTGCTCATGTGAGTTAGCACTCAGTCTTTTGAAGGTCAGAAGCTTCGTTCGTCATGACTGTCCGGGCTGATATATTGTAGGAAATGACTTAGACTGCAGACGGGTAATCGCAAACACGCTTACACACACGAATAATGATTAGAATAAGTCTCTGGAGAGTTCTGAACATGATATTCTAAACCAAATTTGAATCACTAGAAGAACAATGGATGATAACATTAGATTATCAAGGCTAGGCAGAGAAGTGTTTTCCTTTTCTGTCTCTTACAGGGGATGGAGCAGATACCAGACGAAGTCACAGAGAGACGAGGATGCTTCTCACCAAGACTGCTGTTGGAGTCAAATTGTTAAATGTTGTCATTGTGTTACTTAAATTTGTAAGGCTTAGTTCAAACAGCATGATCAAAGACATTCCTTTGTTTCTGTTGACCTCTCCAGCCTGTTGGACGGTGGGGGAGGCTATAGTGTTTTATTATAGGGACATCTATGTGAGGGTTCTGTTTTCTTGTTTAATAAGCTTCCTGCCTTTATGACCCTTTTGTGGGCAGGAGGTCACAAACACAAACACACACATACATTCTCGCACATGCATACACACACATACACACATAGTGCCTTATGTTTTAGAACCATAGGGGGGTTTCTAATGGGAGGTGCTTGTGTGTACTGTAACTGTTTTCAATAAAAGGCGGCAAGCGAAGGCCTAAGTCTGGGTCATTCTGCGGTTGGATTCAGAGTGCTTTTCTGAGACACCGACCAGGGCCTCCCTTGCGGAATTAAAATCAATTGATCGCTGATTGTCTTGCTTCCTTGTCGTTAACGGGAATAAGTTTCTAAACCAGCGGGGCCTGTGGAAGCACAGACCCAACAACTGCCACGTCCGTGCAGGAGGAAGATAGATTATAACAGCTATGCTTTTGTCTCACTATATAGAATAGAATAGAATAGAATAGAATTCAACTTTATTGTCATTGCACATGCACAGGTACAGGGCAACGAAATGCAGTTTGCATCCATCCAGAAGTGCTTTAGTGATATAGGTATATTACAATATATATTAGCAATAGTATAGATATGTAAGTATATTACAGAAATGGGTCTATTATGGTATGTTATAATGTACACGGTATGAAGTATGTTGTGAATATTCTATAACTAAGTATGTACAGGCTGTAGTGAGTACAAGCTATGTGCAGGCTATGAACAGGATATAAATATGAAAAACTATACAGAATATGAAATAAATAACTTTACAGAAATCTGAGATATACAGCTATACAGAAATGGGAACTATGCAAGTTGTAAACAGTTGTAGGATTAAAGATTATTGAATGTACAGAATGATTATTTACACAGAGCTATACAGTAGTGCAGTTAAGATAAGTGAGGGTGTAGATAGTTTCTACAGAGGCTATATAAAGTGCTGGGGGTTGTGAGTGGTGGTTCAGTCCATGTTATTATTGTGTTTGAGGGTACAGTTGTCCATTGTGGGTGTGTGTATGTTCAGTCCATGTTTTAACGTGGGTCAGATGTCAGGAGGCAGAGTTCAGGAGTCTGACAGCTGTGGGGAAGAAGCTGTTCCGGTACCTGGTGGTCTTCGTCCGGAGGCTCCTGTGGTGCCTCCCAGAGGGCAGGAGGGTGAAGAGTCCATGTGATGGGTGACTGGGGTCTTTGATGATTTTCCCAGCCCTTTTCAGACACCGCTTCCTGTAGATGTCTTTTATGGCAGGAAGTGGTGCTCCGGCGATGCACTGGGCAGTTTTCACGACCCTCTGCAACGCCTTCCGGTCCGAGGCAGAGCAGTTCCCGTACCAGACTGTTATACAGTTGGTCAGGATGCTCTCGATGGTGCAACGATAGAAGTTCACCAGGATGTCTGAGGACAGGTGGTTCTTCCTCAGAGTCCTCAAGAAGAAGAGGCGCTGGTGAGCCTTCTTGACCAGCTTGGAGCAGTTGGTCGTCCAGGTGAGATCCTCGGAGATGTGGACTCCCAGGAACTTGAAGCTGCTCACACGCTCCACAGCCGTCCCCTTAATGTGGATGGGTGGATGTGGGTCAGCATTCCTCCTGTAGTCCACGATGAGCTCCTTGGTCTTCTTGGTGTTAAGCAGCAGGTTGTTTGTGTCGCACCACTCAGCCAGACGATCCACCTCCTCTCTGTAGGCGGCCTCATCGTTGTCACTGATGAGACCAATCACCGTGGTGTCATCTGCAAACTTAATGATGGTGTTGGAACCATCAGCAGGTCTGCAGTCGTGGGTGAAGAGGGAGTAGAGGAAAGGGCTCATCACACAGCCTTGTGGTACACCGGTGTTCATTGTGATGGTAGATGAGCAGTGGTTATCCAGCCGGACATGTTGGGGGCGGTTGGTCAGGAAGTCCAGTAACCATTTGCAGATGAGGGAACTGATGCCCAGGTCTGTCAGTTTCCTGATGAGTTGTGAGGGGTGGATTGTATTGAATGCTGAACTGAAGTCTATAAACAGCATTCTGGCGTAGGTGTTGTTGTTGTCCAGGTGTGAGAGGACAGAGTGCAGTGCGATGGAGACTGCATCCTCTGTGCTCCTGTTCTGGCGGTATGCGAATTGGTGGGGGTCCAGGGTGGGGGGGAGACAGGATTTGAAGTGTGCTAGGACCAGCTGCTCTAAGCACTTAGTGATGATGGGGGTGAGTGCTACTGGGCGGTAGTCATTGAGGCAAGATGGGTTGGAGTTTTTGGGTATCGGGACGATGGAGGTGGATTTGAAGCAGGCCGGTACCACAGCGTGGGCCAAGGACAGATTGAATATGTCTGTCAGCACTCCTGCAAGCTCCTCAGAACACGCTCTGAGAACACGCCCGGGGATGCCATCAGGGCCTGCAGCCTTGTGGACATTGATCCTGCTCAGCACCGCTCCTACATCGGTGGGGGAGAGAGTCAGAGGTTGGTGGTCTGGCGTCACGTCTGCTTTGGTTGTGGTTGTGGGGTTCCCTCGCTCAAAACGAGAATAAAAGTTGTTGAGCTCGTTGAGGAAGGAGACATCAGAGGATGCGGGGGAGGGTTTGGTGGTCCTGTAGTCTGTGATGGTCTGGAGTTCTTGCCACATGCGTCGGGGGTTGGAGTTGGAGAAGTGTTCTTCTACCTTCTTTTTGTAATGGTGTTTGGCTTTTTTGATGCCCTTCTTTAGATTAGCCCTGGCTGTGCTGTAGGCGTGTGCATCTCCTGACCTAAAGGCGGTGTTGCGGGCCTTCAGGAGGAGACGAACATCCCGGTTCATCCAAGGCTTCTGGTTGGGGTACATGGTGATCCGTTTCTGGGTGGTGACACTGTCTGTGGTTTCGGAGATGTAATCCAGTACAGATGAGGCGTACTGGTCCAGGTCTGTGTGGGTGAACATATTCCAGTCTGTGTTTTTAAATCTGTCCTGGAGCACTGCCTGTCCCCATATAATGTTGTGCAGCCCGCTTGAGGGTCATCCTTTTTGTAAAACATGCTGCTGGTTCACATAGAGATCCACAGCGCTGTGTAAACTTACAAGTTTACAACTGCCAAAGCAAATAAAATCTTTTTAAAAAGACAGACCTTTCTCCTGAGATTCCTTCCAAAAATTTCTGAACACAAGACTAGCATGTGCTAGCAGAATAAGTATACAGATCTGCTTGAGGGAAGGAAAATAGTTCTACACAGAAGTAACACCCATGTTAGAAGAAACCCAAGGCTTGTTGGTGTTCAAACAGCTCTGCAAAACCTCCAACTTCACAAAAATAACATTTATGAGAAATCTCAATCAAGGCAGAGTGCTACATTGGGCAGATGCAGCAGGTCACCATCTGTTTAATTTAAGGGAAGCAAAGATTGGCTGACTATTCGACTGTTGGATACTAGCAGAGATGTGGCAAAAAAGCACTCCTGCACTCTTGTTAACAAATTCTTTTAAAAACAAAAGTTTATATATGGTAAAGAGAAATGTGGGCAAATATGCAAAATTTGACACTTAGATCTCCCAAAAAGCCCACGCTTAGTTGACTTTGTGTGAATCTCACTTGGAAGCATACATTGTTTGTTTATAAGAGATAAAATTTTCAGATATTTCATGGCTATACGCTGGATACACAGATGGAGTCAAGATACAGTATATCTGAAAAACAAAGAATCTAGAGTTGAGAGTCTAGATTACGGTACGAGTATGGTAAGATGGGAGAGGCATGAAAGAGCCTTATTCAGGTGAGGCAGACAATCTGGTGGCAACTGGGTGCTGGAGCTGGTCCTTAAAATGGCTGCTGAAGAGGCTGATGAGCAACAGGTGAGCTAGCTGAAAAGCAGGAACTCAAGACTTCACCCATCGGTAGCTCCACAACCTGTCCGACCTAACACTCCCAAAAATGTTCTTAAGTACAGTAACAAAGTATTTGTACTTCCCACCTCTGGCAGTTGCTGAACTCAAGGACAGAATGAAGCTCATTATCTTTTTGAAATTAGACGTTTATTTTAGCAGCACTGGGTTAGGGTTAGGATACGGGATTGGTTAATGTACAATTCACAAAGTTCACGGCACATCCATGTACAATAGTGGAAAATGTTCCACTCTATGAAATTATGCTATAATATATTTTATAAATATTTTTATGGAAAGCTGAGCCTAACTGCACCCTACAGTGTGCCTCTTTACCCTGAAACCACTGCTTGCTTCAGTGTGGTTGATGTTGCTCTTATTTTGGCAGCGCTTCAAAAACAGAAGTGAAAGATTCCCGTTGAGTCTCGTGAGAAGATACAAATCTGTAAACTCAAATATGTAGCACTGCCTGCTATGGTGACCATTGTGAATAAGGGAGTAGCTGAAATCAGTTTCAAGACCGATTACATACGTCCATACAAATGCCATATCCGAGCATGTGGCGTAAAAAAGACCCACAGTTTACAGACTTATTTTATCCTCCACAGACAATGCAGTTTTGTGTCCACATTCTTTCTTCAGAATTGAGGATTATCACAGTTTTCCAGATGGGTTGGTTCAGGTCATGCTGCCAGTTTGTGTCCAACCCAAGTGTGACTGCTCATGTTTCTTGTCACACTCTGCATGTTCCTACATCAGGAAAGTTTGCAGAGTGAATTCACTCTTATTGCTCCTAAAGACCATACTCACTTGCAGAAGCAGGCACAGCAGCTGGTGGACACCACAGGCAAGTTGTTATGATTATTTCCTGGTCTGCTTGGAGTGCACTTGGAAGATGCATGTACAGCTTTTTCCCCTTGCAGCATAATCATTGTAGAGTGGTCAAATTGGAGGGTACATATGCGTATGTCTTTACAAAGCCTTACATTCATCCTGTGATGGCACAAATTTATGTTACCCAGACCCAAAGGCACCCTTGCAAACTTGTAAATGCAGAAAGTATAACAGGTGCTTCAGACCATCCTTAAAGCAAATACAAGCTGATAGCATGCTAACACAGGGAATGCCAAAACCAGGTGCACAAATGAAACACAACTATGTGTTTAAACTGTTGTTAAAAGCCTTTTTGTACTTTACAATTACTTTTTTTCCTCAGCTGTTGAGCAACAGATTGGATCAGACTCAGTGCGCTGTGCGGGGCTGCTCCACTGGATTAATGTTGTCACACAAAGATTCATTAGTGTGCAGCTGATGTACCTGTTAATCCACCCACCTATTCCTAACTTTGTCAATCACTGTCAGCGCCTTCTTGTCAGCTTGTTTGGCACCTCTCAGTCAGAGATATTTCAGATTCTCTCAAGTTCTTCTATGATCCCTCAGCCTAATCACCACGATCATCACCATCACAACATTCCTCCTCCTGCTTGATATCATAGACTAACACTTCTGTGGTGCTGCTTAACAAAACTCTCCTGTTTCTCTTTATTAGCAGCTCCTTTCTCCTGGTGAACAAGCTCCTGCTGAGGCCCTTCAGTCACCATCTCCCTGCTGACTGGCTTGTCATTAGACTTGCTGTAGTGGTCCCACTCTTCACCCAGCACACTCCCAGCATCACTCAGGTCGCCCAAATGCTCCACCGAGTCACACTTTTCCAGGTCGGAGGCGATGGTTTGAAGGCTGATAACCGACATGCAGTCTGAGCCGACCTGCTCTGCCTCCAGTTGCTCCCTCTGGCCCCAGCCACTCTCTCGGTGCCGCTCTACCCACAGTCTGGTTTTCTCACCATCTGCCCAATCGCTTTCAATAGTGTCGACTCCCACACAGCTACTGTCATGAATTCCAGCGGCAGTTCTGACCTCAGCTTCAGCACCTACAGGGGAGCTCCGACCCCCACAGATGGCAGGATGCCCCCTGCTAGCTCTGGCCCGCCCCCTCTGTGCATGGATCTGCTCACTGATCTGCTCCAGGTTCCGCAGGGCCACGGAGTAACGCATTTTTACTTTTGCCACTTGCTCCTCTAGCTGTACGACTTTAGCTTTATGCTCCTGCAAAAAAGGTTACAGCAAGTTAGGAAGGCTCACGCTGACACATTTAAACATCTCTACACTCCAATTAATTACACCTTGGTTAAAACAATGAATATTACATACACTCAACAAAAATATAAACGCAACACCTGTGTTACTGCTCCCATTCCCCATGGGATGGACGTAGAGACCTAAAATTCATTCCAGATACACAATATAACCATCCCTCCCAAACAGTGGTCACAAATCAGTCCAAATGTGTGGTAGTGGGCACATCTGCTATATTGAGATAATCCATCCCACCTCACAGGTGTGCCACATCAGGATGCTGATCTGACATCATGAGTAGTGCACAGGTGTACCTCAGACTGCCCACAACAAAAGGCCACCCTGGAATGTGCAGTTTTTTTGCGCTATTGGGGGTCTGGGGACCCAGAACCGGTCAGTATCTGGTGTGACCACCATTTGCCTCATGCAGTGCAACACATCGTCGCATGGAGTCTATCAGATTGTCAATTGTGGCCTGTGGAATGTTGGTCCACTCCACTTCAATGGCTGTGCGAGGTTGTTGGATATTCGTGGGAACTGGTACACGCTGTCGTATACGCCGGTCAAGCACATCCCGAACATGCTCAATGGGTGACATGTCCGGTGAGTATGCTGGCCATGCAAGAACTGGGACATTCTCAGCTGCCATCTGCCCTGAACAATGTGAACCATGATTCATCCGTGAAGCGCACACCTCTCCAACGTGCCAGACGCCATCGAATGTGAGCATTTGCCCACACAAGTCTGTTACGGCGACGAGCTGGAGGCAGGTCAAGACCCCGATGAGGACGACGGGCATGCAGTTGAGCGTCCCTGAGACGGTTTCTGACAGTTTGTGCAGAAATTGTTTGGTTGTGCAAACCAATTGTTCCAGCAGCTGTCTGGGTGGCTGGTCTCAGACGATCTTGGAGGTGAACCTGCTGGATGTGGAGGTCCTGGGCTGGTGTGGTTACACGAGGTCTGCGGTTGTGAGGCCGGTTGGATGTGCTGCCATATTCTCTGAAACGCCTGTGGAGACGGCTTATGGTTGAGAAATGAACATTCAATGCACGGGCGACAGATCTGGTTGACATTCCTGCTGTCAGCATGCCAATTGCACGCTCCCTCATTGCTTGTGGCATCTGTGGCATTTTGCTGTGAGACAAAACTGCACATTCCAGGGTGGCCTTTTGTTGTGGGCAGTCTGAGGTACACCTGTGCACTACTCATGATGTCAGATCAGCATCCTGATGTGGCACACCTGTGAGGTGGGATGGATTATCTCAATATAGCAGATGTGCCCACGACCACACATTTGGACTGATTTGTGACCACTGTTTGGGAGGGATGGTTATATTGTGTATCTGGAATGAATTTTAGGTCTCTACGTCCATCCCATGGGGAATGGGAGCAGTAACAAAGGTGTTGCGTTTATATTTTTGTTGAGTGTAAATGCAGCTTCTTATACCATGAATGCAAGCCTTATCATTAGTTAGTAATTTTATTGTCCAGCATAAAGAAATTCACTCTTCACTTTTGTCAGTGATATTTTACACAGTAATTAATTTTGTGAGCGCCTGGGTGCAGTGGACCAAACAGAAAAGACGTCGTTACACGAATTTACTACTTTGAGGGTTTTACACCTAAACAGGTACACAATGTTTGATCTTTTGTATTTGAAGTAGAACTGGCTTAAGATGTGAAAAGTATAGCACACATGGTAAATCAAGTGGTTCTTATACAGCGCTTTTCTACTTTGAGCACTCAAATGCTTTACACAACTTGTACATTCACCCATTTGCACAAGCACTTTTTCCCACGCTAAGTGCTTCCTATCTAATGTTCACACACATTCATACTCCGATGGACGCGTCAGAGAGCAACATGGGGTTAGTATGCCTCACACAGACAACTTTTACAGACAATACATAAATAACTGCAAACTGCATTCTGATACTGTTGTGGGCACTATCTTGATTTTAAAAAGTTCTGATTTTTAACTGCAAGGACTGGGGGTGAGGAACCGCTAACTCTTCTAATGAAATTTGTTTTTCTTCAATTTTCAATATGTACGGCAACCACGTTCAGATAAAGGATTTGCTGCTTCTACAACAGCGAGTATTATCTGTTTGTGTTTAACTGAAAAGGGAAATTTGCAATGCAAAATCATGCAATGCATTCTCAGTGACTGTCACAGAGCTTTTTGGAGTAACTGGAATAACATTTCTTGTCTGCCTTGATAAAGTGTTTTACAGCTGAAAGGCTAATTCATGACTAATGAATAACTCAAAAGATATTTTTAAATTAATGATGGTACATACCTCCAAAATGTGATTGAACTGAGCCTTGAGTTCAAAGTAAGGCTTGGACTTAAGAATGACTTTCTTCAGGGCTTTCTGGAGAGTCTGGACTCGAGCTTCAGCATCCTGGCACAGTTGGGTGACTCGCTGGTGCTCTCGCTCACTGCGAAGGCGCTCCTCCTCTGCCTCATTCACCTGACGGGACAAAAACCATGACTAAGAGTAGGAACGCTGGATGGACACTTAGATCACACTTTAACTTCTGCCCAGATCCCAGGTTGGCACTGATATAAGCAGACATGCTTCATTTTCAGTTGTCACAGTTATTAAAGATTTGACTAATAACATTAAAATGGTTTGTATTTAAATATTCAGCCACCATTAAATTAAAACTTTAGTCAGAAAAAGTTGGGATGTAAATAATCTGGAAGCCTTTATTTAATCGGAAATGAGACAAAACACAGATATATTTGTAACCATTACTATTAATGATTGTGTATTTGTTTGTTATAAAGAAGAACAGACAAACAACCACCTGAACTTTTTCATATAAGTGGAAATAGTGATGCAGCCACAGTCTCAGCTCCATGAACTGTTGTAGCTGTTTTGGTCTGTAGTAATGTAGTAAGGTTTCTAGTCCCTTGGGAAGGTTCCTGTGTTGGAGATTTATTTTTGGTGACCTTTTGTTCAGAAAGAATTATCTATAGCGCACTGATTTTAATTGTATAAACAGCACAACAACACTACCATCAGCAAGAGGCAGAAGTGTGTACCTTGGCGGTGGCATGGTTAAGCATCTCCTGCCAGGTTGGGTCCATGGTGTTCTTGTCAGCCAAAAGGCCTTGCTCTGCCACATACACCATCTCTCTGGCAGCAGTGTGCATGGACACAGCCCTCTCATATCTCAGAGCTGCCTTCTGGGTCTCCTGTTGGGCCTAAAGGAATAGATAGCAGCTATTAAAACACAGGAAAGAGATGCATGTTCGAACATACATGCATAGAGATAGTCTTTTCAGCATTAGAGCTATGATTTGATTTTTTCCATACTATTAACTCAGAGACTCTGGTTACATAAATTGATAATTGATATAATTTCATTAATGTAGACAGATACCACAACAGTTTAAATAGCTTTACTCCGTAGGGTTAAAAAAATATTCTCAAATAACTTATTTTTACTATTATGTACTCTCTGCCTACCTTGCTGCACATATTTTGGCAACATCCATAATGATCCTTTTTTTTATTTCTGTTTTTGAAAACTAAAAAGTAAAAGTTAAAAAAAGTAACAATTGAAAACTCAAAAGTACTGTGCAGGGTCCACAGTGTGCAGTAAAATGCAACTCTGCGCTCAGTGACCCCGCTCTGTAACTCTGTGTTGTGGTTTCCACTCTGCAACTTGATGTGGAGCGCTGGACATAAACCTAACTTCCATCCATAGATTCCCAATAGACGCGCAGAGCCCCACAGCTGAATCCACAAATTAACGCTGAAAAAGACAGTCAGCATCGCATCCTTCCCTATTTGTAGCTACCACTGTAAACAAAGTTTCTTCTGTTTTAGTGGACTTTGGGGTGAAAAGAGAAATCTTTACTTTAAAACATGTCACAGAACCATTGAGAGCTCAATCTGACGATTAACTTCAAATAACAGATTTCTGGTTGAAATGAAACGTCCAAATATTCCTCAGGCCTAAGATCTAATTTTTATCATGTGGGAAAGCTGATTATTTTCTTAGTGTGAGATTTGGTCCCTCGCTATAACGCGGTTCACCTTTCGCGGCCTCGCTCTTTCGTGGATTCTTCATGTGCAATTTTTCTCTCTCTCTCTCCTTTTTTTTTTATTTTTTTATTTTTTATTTTTTAAATACAGCGCATTGTGTTCTGCATCCTGATTGGCTGTAGACCATTGTCAATAAATCTCATGCCGTGTCTCCTGTACAGTACAGGATGCGTTCAGCTTGTCAAATTGACATAAATCTTCCATCGCTAGCTGTGTGACTCTGAAGTGCTGCACTGTATGTTTGTAAGTTTTCTCCCCAACAAACACAACAATGTCGACGAGACGTCGTCACCTGCGGGTGCCTTTGGTCTCATTCTGTAATACTGAACTTATTCTTCTACGAAGGTTTGAACTTTGAAAGAGTTTAAACAAAAGAATGAAAAGTGTGAAAATAAATGTATAAAGTGTGTATTGAGGGGTTTTACACCCTTAAAACATCTATAATAATTGTAAAAAATAAAGTTGGCTACCTCGCGGGTTATTTTTAGAATGTAACTCCCACGATAGACGAGGGACCACTGTACACAAAACTGGATTTTTTGATTTCAGCCACTTCCTCCATGTGTCGATGGTAAATCCAATGTAGGGGCCTGGTCTGTGATACTTCCTCACCATCTGTCTTCAGCTGCACAAGGAACTCTGGAGCAGCTCATCTCTGGGGCCATTTTCCTGTTTTATTTATAGATGTTCTGAGTTTAATGCTGAATTGTGTCTCTGACACTCACTAATCCTTGTCCTCCATAGCTCACAGATCTCAGGATGCTGGACTTCAGTGGAGACCTCAGTGAGTCGTTCTTGGTACCCGCCCTCCATCTGTCTCCTCCTGTGTGTATTTTTCCAGCTGGGTATCTGATTACTTTTAAGCAGAGGTGGCAAAAGTACAGACTTCTTTTCTTAAGTACAAGTACAGATGCCTGTGTTGAAAAATACTCCAATAAAAGTACTGAAGCAACTTTTTTACTCAAGTAAAACTGAGAAAGAACAGGCTCTGAAATGTACTCAAAGTAAGTAAGTAAAAAGTAGCTTGTTGAAAACTGGTTTTACACAAAGGTACCTGAACCTTGTGCTACATTAATATGATAATAAAATAATATTAGTACACGAGAATACAAATTTTTGAATAGAAATTCTAAAGTCCTGAGTTTTAATCTGCCGTAGGACACATGCGGTGTAGGATCATTTGAAAAAACATTGTGTTGCCTGTAGGGCTGCCACGATAAGTCAACTAGTCACAATTACGTCGACTATCAAAATCGTCGACGACTGATTTAATAGTCGACGCGTCGTTTGAAGCTTTGTAAGATCACAAAAGACGCAGGAATAAGTAGCAGGATTTAAGAGTGTAATAACGGACTGAAACAGAAGATGGCAGCACTGCATGTACAAGGATGCCAGCTGCCGTTAAACCCCGAAGAAGAAGAAGAAGCTCTGTCCCAGCCCAGCTCAGTTTCCAACAATGGTGGCAGCCAGTTAGTTTTAATGTTACTCTTATTATTCTTTCTGGGTCACAAAATAAACGTTTAACATATTTTCAGGCGAGAATGTAGCTGTGTAAACCTCAAATATCTGCTCAGTTTATCAAGACGCCACATACTTTCAAAAGCGCTCCGACGTTTTCGGAGACGTCTGTTACCCACTAGCTTGATAGCGAGCCGGGGGCTAGGCTCACTAGCGCCGTGAGAACACCGGACTCCCGGCAAATCGTTTTCAAACCCACCGCCGTCTTTCGCTACTCAGGTTAAACATGATATATAAGTCACTTAGATAACTTAAAAATGTTTTCTCAGTCTTTTATTTGTTCCTGAGTAAATCGGTTTGGCTGAGATCAAAGTTCTAGTTTTTACACAGCTGAATAAACGTCAAGCAGACAGCTGATTATCAGAAGTGTGAGATGCTGGAGAATTTACTCCGGTGTCCTGTTATAGTTTAGATAGCAAGGAGTTTATTAAACTTCACCGAAACAATCTGCAGATTTCATTAAAATTTAATAAACTATCATCTGGTCTTTATTTGTAGTTAGCACCTTAAACACTTAAAGCTGTAAGCTAATGATAGTTATATAAGAGCAGATGCTGCTGGTGCAATAAGCTGTACCTGTACGTCCAATGGATGATGATCTGATTAGTCGACTAATCGCAAAAATAATTGGTGACTAGTCGACTATCAGAATAATGGTTTGTGGCAGCCCTAGTTGCCTACACTGTAGAGGGTGACTTCAACTCCTGAGCTAAACAGTAAAATTAGCACAGTCAGGGGTTACAGTGGGCAGGTGGGGGAACCCTAACATCTGTGTCGTGTCTCAGCATGGGGACAAAAATCACAACTCAAAATCATTTCTAACATGAGCTTCAGCAGATTTAGTGTACAGGATTGTGGATGTACACAACGATGTAAGCAGATCTTTTACAGCTATCTTCACTGATTTCCATTTCCTACACTGACATTATGCTGTACAATGTCTTTATATTAGACTGGATACAGTTGGTATAACGTCAGAATTCAGTGAGTTAATCCAACCATCATCATCTTAATTGTAAATCAGTCTGCTACACTTGATGTAAAACCAAGACTGACCACTGACACTGTGCACCACTCCAGCTTTACAATAACTTCACTGCAGTGTGACAAGCTAACGTCTTTAACCCATACAGAGTACAGAGTATTTTCATGCAACATTTGATTAACACAAAGTTAGTATAACCTGGTTTGTTTTGAAGTAATGTTCAATATGAGATTATACATGTACGTTTTAAATTTGCAAATCAGATTTCCAGGCTTTACTGAGCTGGCCTGCCTTTAAATCTAACCTCTCTGCGTCCCCTCCTGTCTTTTCTTACATCTTTCTCCATCTCAAAGTTCTCACACTCTTTTCTCTCCTTGGAAATACAGCAGCTATCAACACACTGCGCACAAACAGTTTGGATGTTTGCTGATGTTTGTTGAACTGACCAAAACATTGAGTCTGAAATTACCTGACACTTCAGAGACATCACTCCTTTCAAGCTTCCTCCTCTTCCATAGCACTAGCTACATTCTACTGTAAATGATGAACCAAAAGGAGTAAAAAGTACAGGTATTTGTTTAAAAAAGGGAGTAAAAGTAAAAAGTTTCAGAAAAAAACTGTACTCAGGTACAGAATTCTACTTGAGTACAGTAACAAAGTATTCGTGCTTTGTTTCTTGCAAAGTCACATGCATTGATGACTTGCATCATATTGCTACCGATCTGCTTTGTCTCAGCTCGTGTCTTATGCAGATATTTGTCTGTTACTGACATTCATGCATCTTTTTCATGATGGCCTGTGCAACACACAGGTACCTGCAGCTGTTCTGCTTTATGGGAATGCTGCCCCTTTAGAACTCAACCAGTCAGTTTTAGACATCCAGTCCAAATGACTTTCCCATGTCCTTGCTGTAGATCCTGGTGAGGTGGATCAGTGAGTTCACTCGTGGCATACAGCCTGATGTCATCCATTTACAGGAGGTGGCTGATGGTCACTCAGCTTCAAACAGCTGGCTTAGGGGTTTAAAGTCTATACAGAACAGCAGTGAGGACAGTGCATCAGCTTGTTGTCTTCTAAGGTCTCCCTAAGTTCCTGATGAATGTTATTGTCATGTGTGAGCCTTGTAAGGTGTGCCAAGTCCCTGACAGTGGCTTTTTCAATGATGGAGACAGTCCATGGTCTGTCGCCATCATTTCTCTTCACCTAGCACTGCCATCTGTTGCTGTCACTGTGACAGCTTTTTTTTAACCAAACTTACAGCTGATCATCTGGGTTTGCATACAAAAGAGCAGTACAGTGGTGTGTGCCTCACAGCAAGAAGGTCCTGGTTGGAATCCACCATCTCCCTGTGGCCTTTCTGTGTGGAGTTCGCATGGGTTTTCTCTGTGTACTCCGGCTTCCTCCCACAGGCCAGAGACATGCAATTAGGGTAGTTAGGTTGGTTGATAATTCTTAATTACCCATAGGTGTGAATGTCTGTGTCTCTGTGTTAGCCCTGCAACAGCCTGATAACCTGTCAGGCTGTACCCTGCCTCTTGCTCGTGGCCCCCCATGACCCTGATAAGGATAAGGGAAGAGAGTGGAGTGTAAGATTTAAGCTGTCAGACTGTGTTGAAGAGGTCCACACTTCAGCATGTCTTCTGAGCAACCAAATAAAACAGATGTGCTCGTGTTACTGTTGTTAATTCTGTGTATAAAAATTGATATTTCATTCGTCAAATACAGCCAAACACACCATCCACTGATGGCCACATTCCACACCATGAAATTCACATTGAAATAAACTGTTATACTCTCTATTAAGATTTAGAAGGCTCAACCTTCCCATTCCCTGTCACATACATACTAATCAAGAATCACCATTTACAGGACTTCATGTGACTTCATGTGATATATTCTGCCACAGTCGTTTGTTCTTGTGTTAAGCTGTAGAAAGCACATTACACTGCATATAGCTGTGGATGGAAGGAAGGTCCTTCTCACACATTGCCTTGTCTCAGATAGCTATGCCTTCAGCCATGACTGGGACTGAAACTGACACAACTTGGGACCTCCATGGCCCTTCACCACACTGACATGCTGCTGGGTACCTCACCTAAGAACGTCAGCTGCTAATTGCCAACATACAATAGCTAAAGATATGACCCCAGTAAAAGGAGGTGAGCTTCTCTAGCAGTCGAAAATGTTTCATACACTGATGCACAATTATCTCTTTGAAGAAATAAAGCACTGCATCGAACTCTAGCTGCCTCCAGGGCACAGCTGCATTTTTCCCAACCTGTTCCTACAGCCTGTTTTTCAACTGGGACCTGGACTGGCAGAGTCCTTCACCATCCTGTGGGTAGGTCGTTGTAGCTCTTCTTGACTGAGCCCAGCCCCATGGCCTAAAGCCTAACCAGCCCAACCACCTCTTGAACTCCAAGCCTCAGCAACCCTGTCCCAGATTGGGTAACCTGTACCCACCTTTTGAATATCTTGCCCAGCTCAGGTGGTAGAGCAGGTAAGCTACTAACCGGAAGGTTGGCGGTTCAATCCCAGGCTCCACCAGTCTGCATGCCAAATATCCTTGGGAGAGATACTAACCCCGTGCTGCTCTCTGATGCATTCATCGGAGTGTGAATGTGCATGAATGTTAGACAGTAAGCACTAAACAGTTTAGAAAAAGTGCTTGTGTGATTGGGTGAATGAATTAGTTGTATAAAGCGCTTTGAGTGCTCAGATAGAGTAGAACAGCGCTATATAAGAAGCAGTCCATTTACCATACTTTGTGCTTAGCAGCTCTAATAAACTGCTAACTGATTGCATATATCTCACTCTGTTGACTTGTGAGCAGTAGAAACACATACCTCTTTGGCAAGTCTGCGAGCTTCATAATAAGGCCTTGCTTTGTCAATGCACGCACCGAGCTGGGAGCCCTGGGCATTGAGCTTCCTGGCAGAATCAGTCAGGATCCTCCTGTAGCTCGACCTGGCGTCCTGAGGGAGCACATGCATAAGATTGCACATTACATTACACACCGTGAGTCTTGACACGACTCACTGTGGCATCTGGGGCTGTGACAGGAAGACAGGAGTCAAGTGTACAAACACTTTGAGTAGGTTAAGCAGGCACCAGAGAAGGGAAAAAGGGGTTTATTGTTATATCCGTGACCTACATTCTAAGTTCTGTGATTGACATTCAACATATCGCTTAAACAAACACCACTTTACTAAAACCTTCACCTCAGTTTAGAAACATAACATAGCTGCTAGCGTACACATAACACCTCACAGATAATGGTCAGAGATGCACTTGCTTTTGAACCATGAGCATTTTAAATGTACTTCTGCTATGCTCATAGATTTTCTTTGGATAGGTTACTGAAATATTTCAGCATCTGCACTCACAGAATTCAGATTAAGACACTGTGGAAGCAAAAAAGAAATATGTGGTCTGAAAGGTTCTGTAGTAGAGCTTTTCCTACCTTAAAATAAGAGAATTTCTAGTTTCTTATGAAAAAACAAGATCCAGCAGTAATCATAGCAGGCTTCATTTTAGCACTTCTCTAAATGTTTCTAATTAGTGTTTAATCAAGCAGTGATCACAGCTTCATAAATGGAACGCAGCTGGAGATTAAAATTATGCCTACGGGACAAAAAACGTACAAAATTACTTGGCAAGGAAAAACAGTTTCAAATGAATGTTACAATTGCTATGGTGTGCAAAGGGTATGTGGAGTTTCAGCCACTCAACCATGCAAGACTTCTGTCCCCCGATCTTTAATCTTTTCTTCACCCTTGCAACAACCATCTAAGTAAATGTGACAAATATGCAAAATATGAGACAAATAGAAGATCCATAAGTGGCCAGTGATATGCTATTCCTGTTGTTGTGGTGTACTGCGATGCCTCAGTAGTCAGCTGATTTATATAGGGGCTTTGACAGGAAGCTGTTCAGCCAGCTGACCACTGTTCTCGAGACGGTCAACCACCTGCTTCAGGCTGGTCAGCACTGTTCTCAGATCTTAAGGCAGTGCTGTTAGAGGGTCAGTCTCATTACTACTGATCTGTGAACAACTTAGGAAACGAGTTTATGTAAGCTGTCACACTGCACATTCAATGATCTGTTTTTACACTGAATCATTGCAAAAGGCCTGCATGGATCTACAGATTGATATTAATTTCTTCGACACTCTGAGAGCAATTTGAGCACTTTGAAAAATCTGCAGTGAATGTGCGCTCGTCATAGAAAGATCAACTACAGGATACCAAGAGGCACAAAGTGTTTGCAGATAAAGACAGAGCACAAAGTCACTTGGCTGCTTAGACCACAGACTGGCTGCACAGCAATCATGAAAAGTTTAGAAACTTATTGAACATAAAATCTTGGGTTGTGAACACTGTTCATAAACCTGCTAATGCAATACTACCCATGTGAACTGAGATAACCCAGTTTGATGCTTTCTTCACAGCAAATAAGACAAGTCTCATTTGGATGAAACACGGTGTGCAAATAATGCTTTTAAAGATGCCAAGAATTTAAAATGAACTGAGGCTACGTCCACATGTACCCGGGTATTTTTGAAAACGCAGATTTTTCTATGCGTTTGCACCTTTCGTCCACACGTAAACGGCGTTTTCGGTCACTGAAAACTGAGATTTTTAAAAACTCCAGCCAGGGTGGATATTTTTGAAAACTCCGTTTTTGCATTTACGTGTGGACGAGAAAAACGGAAAAAAACGCAGAAAACGCAGCGTCAAAGGTGTGCGCCTTTTTTGACGTCACACTGTGCACCCCGTTATTGTTTCGGTGAAATGAATTTCTACAATACTGTTACTTGTACTCTCTGCAGTGTAAATGCTTACATACACACACAGTTACTGTCCCTCCACACATACGACTCGGTTCTAGTGATGTTCGATTCGTGAACGAATCGTTCAATACTCGAGAATCACTTTACTGACTCGTGAATCATGATTCACAAGCCCAACTGACTCACTGACTCATCCCTGTTGCTGTTAGCAAACTAATTCCATTAGTAGAAATATATCTAGCTTATAATTAAAATTGTGGGGGGGAAAAACAACAGCCAGTTTCGTAACAAAAGCATTTCTGCTCTGAACTGGAAGAAAAACCCCTGAGTAGAAGCTCACATCAAGAAAATAGCTCCTCGGTTCACAGTAGCATCGCGCTGCTAACATGCTAACAGCACATTTGAGCTACTCACCCCCTCCCTTCCTGTGCTGAATCGTAAGCATAAGCGAATCACTCAGGACTCGCTCACCCCCTCCCTCCTGTGCTGAATCAAGGAGCGAACGAATCACTCAGGACTCACTAACCCCCTCCCTCCTGTGCTGAATCGTAAGCATAAGCGAATCACTCAGGACTCACTAACCCCCTCCCTCCTGTGCTGAATCAAAGAGCGAGCGAACGAATCACTCAGGACTCACTCACCCCCTCCCTCCTGTGCTGAATCAAAGAGCGAACGAATCACTCAGGACTCACTCACCCCCTCCCTCCTGTGCTGAATCAAAGAGCGAACGAATCACTCAGGACTCACTAACCCCCTCCCTCCTGTGCTGAATCAAAGAGCGAACGAATCACTCAGGACTCACTAACCCCCTCCCTCCTGTGCTGAATCAAAGAGCGAACGAATCACTCAGGACTCACTAACCCCCTCCCTCCTGTGCTGAATCAAAGAGCGAGCGAACGAATCACTCAGGACTCACTCACCCCCTCCCTCCTGTGCTGAATCAAAGAGCGAGCGAACGAATCACTCAGGACTCACTAACCCCCTCCCTCCTGTGCTGAATCGTAAGCATAAGCAAATCACTCAGGACTCACTAACCCCCTCCCTCCTGTGCTGAGTCAAAGAGCGAGCGAACGAATCACTCAGGACTCACTAACCCCCTCCCTCCTGTGCTGAATCGTAAGCATAAGCAAATCACTCAGGACTCACTAACCCCCTCCCTCCTGTGCTGAGTCAAAGAGCGAGCGAACGAATCACTCAGGACTCACTAACCCCCTCCCTCCTGTGCTGAATCATAGAGCGAGCGAACGAATTACTCACTCACCCCCTCCCTCCTGGCTCACAGCTTCTTCTTCTTCTTGGTTGGCAACCAATGTTAAGGCGCATTACCGCCCCCTGGCTCACAGCGCAGTGGACATTTAGATGAGAAAATATATATTTGACACACTTAAGGAAAATACTAATAAAATACAAATAAACAAAATAAATGTTTATTAAGCAATTTTGATAAGAAATTGCTTAATTTTAGAAATGTTTTTGCTCTTTGTTCTCTATAAAATAGTTGTTGTTTTTTTGTTTTTTTTTATCATTCATCTTAGCAGTGGGATTTACATGAAAAGGGAAACAAATTAAGTTTGAGTGAAAATGTAAAATTTTCGCACTCTCTGGTCAACTGACTCAGTGAATCAAATGACTCAAAACACCCGATTCACTTTGGTGAGTGACTCATTAACACTCGATTCAGTAAAAAGAATCAAATTTACCATCACTACTCGGTTCTGCTTCTATGCCCCAGCTTTGTTTACTTTTTCCCACCGAGGCTTCTAGACTTCTGATTGGCCAACATTTCTACACTGTTAGGAATATATCGCCACCTGCTGCTTTGGCATGTTCCTAGCAGCGTTTTCCTTCATTTCTGCCTTTACATGTGGATGGGATTATTTTTAAAACGGAAAATCTCCGTTTTCAAAAATACCCGTGTACGTGTGGACGTAGGCTAAGTAGAATGCAAAAACAGCAGTGCACTCTCACTGATGGCGTCCAACCCGACTTGCTGTGACAGAGTCTGCAAAAAAAAAGAAAGCCTGAGAGAAAAGTCTTTACAACCCTAACACACACCGTCACGCAAACGCACACACTAGGGCTGGGTATCGTAACTGACTTCTAGAATCGATTCGATTCGATCCACAATTCGATCGACTCCATTTGAATCAGGGAAACTTTGCCTCAGACAGTCAGAAATATTATAATTCTGATCACTTATCAGTTCATATCCATATTTTTATATCTATAAAAAGAAAGCTGACACTTGTGAGACTTTATCAAAGGTGTGAGCATCACAGCAAAGGCCTTTGTGTCAAAGTAACTGAGGATAAAACACAGAAAAACATGAAGGTGATTTTCGTGTCCTGTCTTCTTATAGCAGATAACCTTAATAATACTCTGCAGTAGAACAAAAACAGAAGAAAACCATGAATCAACATTTGAACATTACCTGATGTTGCTGAAGTGACGCAGAGCAAAGTCACAGAGGTTTTATTAGAGACACAGCTGCACAGATGCAATTTTGCATCATTTTAAAAACAGAACAGCAGAAATGAGGCTTTCTTGTCGGAAGTTAAATTTAAAAAGAAAAAAAACAGCAGCCGACAGCGCTGTGCATAACAGTAGACTTGTGCATAATAAGCACGCGAATAATGCAGAAAACAGAGATTTGAGATGGGAAACTGCTCTTGAAGTACACAGGGAGAGAGAGAGCTGTGCATGAAGTGTGATTTTATCGTGCTGGAAGCAAAACAGCAAAAGTCAAAGGGAATTCATGACGATGTTTATGTGAAACGAGACATGAAGCGTAGTTTGGATCTTCTTTTGCTGCTGGTTCAGTCAACTTTGTTTGGAGAGACAAAACTGCAGCTTCAGAATCTGTGAGCTGTCGGCTTTCAGCCCCGATGGCGTGTCCATGTACGTGCCGTCGTGAGAAAGCCGACAGCTCACTGATTCTGATGCGTTAGCCTGTCCGCGTTTTGTGTTTACGTCTTTGTGCAGAATCTGTGTACTGCTCTCATTTACTGTTTTAACTGTTTGCTAGTTTAACCCGAGATTCTGGTATTTCTGGCAAAATGAATTTATATTTAAAAATCAATTCAGGGTTTTAATGAATTGATATCACATTATTCAAGCTAGAATCGGAAAATCGATAATCAAAACCCACCCCTAGCACACACACTGAATTATGAAATGACGTTTTTCTAGTTCTAGTTTGGCTGACCTAGGCTACTTGTAACTTCTTTTCATATCCAGAAAGAAAGAAAGAAAGAAAGAAAGAGGTGTCCAGAAGAGAAAAAGAGGGCAAAGAGGGATGTAATGCTGACAGTCGTGGGGTCACAGCCGTGTTTTGGAACCATTCACCGGTGAGCTGGCACAGTGTAGGGGCTTGCTGCTACGATGCTTGTTAGCTTTCGGTCGCTCGTCGCCCTCCTTCCCTCCTGTGGTTAGCTTACTGGGGGGAACAGCGCTGGCGTGGACTGAAGTCTTTTTTACGTTCTGACCCAAATGATGTTTTTTAGAATGAGTTGAAGAGGACTTTCACTGACTCCATGTCTGAGCAAACTTCCACAAGGAAATTATTAAATCTCCGCCAAGGTAACGCAGCACAATTTGTGGTCGAGTTCCGGACTGTGGCAGCCAAACCAGGTTGGCCCAAATAAATGTCTCAGCTGTTTTATTTCAAGCTTTGAATGACCGGATGATTGATCAGTTAATGTCCGGTGACAAACCGTGGTGTCCTTCTCTCTCAGAATTTACAATCTTTTAAAAGAGAGTAAGTAAAATGTATTTATATAGCACTTTTTAAGACAGAAATCTGTTACAAAGTGTTTACAGGGGATAAAAAAACATATCAGAGGGAAGCCAAAAAAATTACACGACCCCCAGAGCATCCGCCAAGGCCAGCTTTGAGCCCATGGTAATACACTCAACAAAAATATAAACGCAACACCTGTGTTACTGCTCCCATTCCCCATGGGATGGACGTAGAGACCTAAAATTCATTCCAGAAACACAATATAACCATCCCTCCCAAACAGTGGTCACAAATCAGTCCAAATGTGTGGTAGTGGGCACATCTGCTATATTGAGATAATCCATCCCACCTCACAGGTGTGCCACATCAGGATGCTGATCTGACATCATGAGTAGTGCACAGGTGTACCTCAGACTGCCCACAACAAAAGGCCACCCTGGAATGTGCAGTTTTTTTGCGCTATTGGGGGTCTGGGGACCCAGAACCGGTCAGTATCTGGTGTGACCACCATTTGCCTCATGCAGTGCAACACATCGTCGCATGGAGTCTATCAGATTGTCAATTGTGGCCTGTGGAATGTTGGTCCACTCCACTTCAATGGCTGTGCGAGGTTGTTGGATATTCGTGGGAACTGGTACACGCTGTCGTATACGCCGGTCAAGCACATCCCGAACATGCTCAATGGGTGACATGTCCGGTGAGTATGCTGGCCATGCAAGAACTGGGACATTCTCAGCTGCCATCTGCCCTGAACAATGTGAACCATGATTCATCCGTGAAGCGCACACCTCTCCAACGTGCCAGACGCCATCGAATGTGAGCATTTGCCCACACAAGTCTGTTACGGCGACGAGCTGGAGTCAGGTCAAGACCCCGATGAGGACGACGGGCATGCAGTTGAGCGTCCCTGAGACGGTTTCTGACAGTTTGTGCAGAAATTGTTTGGTTGTGCAAACCTATTGTTCCAGCAGCTGTCTGGGTGGCTGGTCTCAGACGATCTTGGAGGTGAATCTGCTGGATGTGGAGGTCCTGGGCTGGTGTGGTTACACGAGGTCTGCGGTTGTGAGGCCGGTTGGATGTGCTGCCATATTCTCTGAAACGCCTGTGGAGACGGCTTATGGTTGAGAAATGAACATTCAATGCACGGGCGACAGATCTGGTTGACATTCCTGCTGTCAGCATGCCAATTGCACGCTCCCTCATTGCTTGTGGCATCTGTGGCATTTTGCTGTGAGACAAAACTGCACATTCCAGGGTGGCCTTTTGTTGTGGGCAGTCTGAGGTACACCTGTGCACTACTCATGATGTCAGATCAGCATCCTGATGTGGCACACCTGTGAGGTGGGATGGATTATCTCAATATAGCAGATGCGCCCACTACCACACATTTGGACTGATTTGTGACCACTGTTTGGGAGGGATGGTTATATTGTGTATCTGGAATGAATTTTAGGTCTCTACGTCCATCCCATGGGGAATGGGAGCAGTAACAAAGGTGTTGCGTTTATATTTTTGTTGAGTGTATATTCTCCTTCGCTCAGCTCCTAATTCCTTGCCCTCTCCTTCAGAGCCCCAGCCTGAACACATTCAGATCAGGCATTGTAGGCTTGAGAGGCTAACCAGTGTGCAAGTATCTTTAATATGGTCACTCGGGACACTTTCTCACTTCCTGTCCTGCGCAGCCAAAAGAGCCTGCCCACCTGTAGTTTTGGGCGTACATGTTGGATTTGGAGGAGACAATCTGAAAAGGCC
The DNA here is from genome assembly GCF_964374335.1 of Astatotilapia calliptera. Lineage (NCBI taxonomy): Eukaryota > Metazoa > Chordata > Actinopteri > Cichliformes > Cichlidae > Astatotilapia > Astatotilapia calliptera. Next base: position 37,352,095 of record NC_137442.1, on the reverse strand, counting down.
TGCAAATTGACCATTGATCTTGGCTCAGGTCCCCTGGCCACCGCTATGTCCCCACAGCTGTTTGTTCTGCTGTGATTTACTTGGCTCAGACCGCCCACCTCGCCTGCCTGTACATCTAAGCTGTTTTTCTTCAAGCTTTGAATTCCACCTCGGGGTGAGCAGAACCATAAGTCTCCTCAGACGCCGTTTCTGGAGGGGCATGTTGGAGAAGGACATCAGGCAGATGTTGCAACATGTGCCACCTAAGCCTGAAGCAAACGTAGCACTCGACGAGCGTCAGCCAAAAATCTCAATAAAGGGATGGACAAGGCCAGTAATATCCTGGGGATGGAGTTGGACTCTAAGACGGTGATGGCGTGCTGGGTAGTCACAGGAGCACATCAGCATCAGCAGCATCAGTGAGACATAACCTTTAAAGACGGAGGAAATCAATTCTTGCTCCAGAGAGTATTAGGCCCCATATTAGACAACATCTGGGTCCTTTCTCATCCACGGTAAAATTAATTTTAAAATGATCAAATTAATTTTTGATCATTTTCTGTTTTTTGATGCTTATATCAAGTCTGTGACCCGCTCCTGTTTTTTTCATTTAAGAAATATTGTTAAACTCAGGACTATTGTCTCCAGAGGTGAAATGGAGATGCTTGTTCGTGCCTCCATCGCCTCCTGATTAGATTATTGTAATGTTTTCTTCTCCTGTCTGTCAAAGTTTTCTTTAAATCACCTTCAAGTGGTCCAAAATGCTGCACCAAGGCTTTTAACCCACAGTCATAAATTCTCTCGTATCAGTCCATTGTTAAAGTTCTTGCACTGGCTTCCGGCTGAGTGCAGCGGAAGCCATATACATTTAATTTGTATAATATACTAGGTTATTTCTAATTGTGCTATTTGTATACATTACATTTATTTTGTTTGTTTTTTTCACTTTTTAATACATGTTATTGTTTAATTCAGTTACTTTTCTTACTGTTTTGGAGCAACTGTGACCACATCATTTCCGCAGGCATTAATAAAGTGTTCTGATTCTCACTCAGGTAACCAGAAAACTGGCTGCTCGTTACATAGGTCCATACGAGATGGACTCAGTGATCAGCTGTCAGACTCAGGCCGCTCCCAATGCTATGCAGTCAACCCACTTTTCGTGTCTCACATATCAAGCCGGTGCAGTCCAGCACATTGCGCTCTCTGTGTTTCCAGTTTTGCACACTTGGATCATCATTGGCTAAGCTCTATTAGGAACCAACTTCCTCTGATGCTGGTCATCCTCACTCACTCTCTGCTTGCCTGCAACTTACCTGTCAGTTGCTGCTGCCCTTACCTTTTGGCCTCCTGGAGTACTATGGATCTCACCTGCCTGGCCTCCTATTCGCTACCACGTACCACCACTCTGGAAAAAGAGCAGACAGGTCGGACATCCTATTCCACTCATTGCATCACTGAGAACCACCCTGCCCTCTTTCCTTGCTTCGTCCTGCAAACCAGTAAGCCAACCTTCTTTAGTCACCTTCACGCTCTGTGAATAACACATCGCTCTCTCTGTTGCAGTAGCTCTCGCACACTTTGACCTTAGTGATCCCTGTGTTAAATAAAGTTTTTAAAAAAATGAAACGTCAACTTTCAGGTCCAACCAGTACACAGCAGCTGCTCGGCCTTGACTGACAGACAGACAATGCTTAAAGAGCAGTGGAGGAAAACAGAAGACAGTCACAACAGAGGCAGCAGCAGGTGTGTGTTTGTGTGAGGACAGTCAGAATATGCCCCAGTGAAAGCAAAAACAGAGCTGTTTTGGGTTTTTATATTTTCCATTTATCATTAGCCATTTCAAGCAGTATTATAATTGTTACGCTGTTCTGACTTTTTATTTTAGAGCGAGGCATAGTGCACTCTTCATGATGAAGCGTGTACAGTACATGCCCTCTATTTCCTTACACAAATTTGAATACATAAAACTGGATATTTAATTTTAATGTTTTTTTTATTTGGCCTACACAGATGTAGAAATAATTACTACATATAATATATAATAATGACTACATAACAAAGGTTGGGGGACCAGCGGTCTGTAACACCGTAGTTCAGACCTGGTTAATACATGCTGAGGTGGGTGGTTGGTGATGGGTTTAGCTGTGGACACGGTCAAAACCAAACCTCGGGCCAGCACTGGCTTACCGGCCAGTCAAAAGCAGCAGGCAACGTTCTGAGAACAGCAGCAGGCTGCTGCCATTACTATGGGAGCAGCATACCACTGGCCACTTTTGGATCTCAGTACTCCTGAAGATCCAACATCCTGGAGTGGGTGTCCTGGCCAAGGGAACCAAAATGTTCCCCACTTCAAGAAACACAGTAAAGCCAGCCCTCACTATATACGAGGCATTACAGTAACAGAAACTGAGACCAAAGTCCTCTAAAAGCGATCTTCAGTGCCTGTATAAATGGGTGTGAATATGACATGTTGCATAAAGCACTTTGAGTGCTTGAGTAGGTTAGAAAAGCACTATAACCAGTCCATTCACCACATATTGTGTGTGTGCAGGAGACCAGATGGGATGGAAGCAAGGACAAGAGATTAAACAGCTCTCTTATGGTGGATATGGATAGGGTCAGTCTGGAAGAAGTGCATGAAAACAGTGCTGTGGATATGAAGAGAGTGTCAGACAGCATCATGAGTGTGAAGCGGGACATCAAAGGGGTGATGTTGAATGTTTTCAGTGCGTATGCCCAACAGGTTGGATTTCAGTTAGAAGAGAAAGGAATTTGGAAGTGAGATGGATGAATGGGTGGAGTGTGTCTTCAAGACTGAGAGATTTGTGATTGAAGCAGACTTGAGTGGACTGGTAGATGAAGGTAACACAACTGATGAGAAGGTGTTGGATTGGAGAGTGATGCAGAAGGACAGATGGCAGTGGATTTTGCCAAAAGGATGGAAATAATGGCTGCGGTGAACACATGATTCAAGAAGAGGGGGGGAACACGGGATGATCTATAAGGAGGAGGATACTATACGTTGGACTACATCAGGGGTCCCCAATCCCAGTCCACGAGGGCCAGTGTCCCTGCAGGTTTTAGATGTGTCCTTGATCCATCACAGCTGATTTAAATGGATAAATTACCTTCTCAACATGTCTTGGAGTTCTGCAGAAGCCTGGTAATGAACTAATCATGTGATTCAGGTGTGTTGACCCAGGGTGAGATCTAAAACCTGCAGGGACACCGGCCCTCGTGGACTGGGATTGAGGACCCCTGGACTACATCCTATGGAGAAGGTGCAATCTGAAAGAGAAGATTGCTAGATGGAGAATGTACCTAGGAAGCATCAGATGTTAGTCTGCAGGATGACTTTGGTCATCAAGAAGTGGAAGCGAGTGAAGGCAGAGGCAAGGAATAAATGGTGGAAGCTGAGGAAAAATGAACGTTGCAGAGATTTCAGGGAAGAGTTAACAGATGACTGGGTAAGTACAGAATGAAGAAAAACAGAGAGAAACAGACGGGGGAACATTAGTGAGTAAAAGCCTAATGAAATGTTTTCCTTGTGCTTCACAGTGTTAATATATGGAAACCTGTTTCCACAGACTGAGTGACTCTTTGAGCATGGATACTGCTGATTTCAAGTAAAATGTATTCTTCATATTTATCATTTATTTCATGACATATTATATCTTTAGTGTTGGGTAATGTTGAAATTACATTCACCTTAAGATCGCTTTTACTTTGCAATGGGGTCTCGGGTTTTGTTACCCTAATGTACGAACAAAACGCAAAACTACGTGGGGGCTGGGGTGTCCGCAGGTTTACTGTGACCTCCTCACATCCAGCTGCAGCTCCAGCTTGTTGATCTCTTCGCTAGCTTGGTTGAGGTGCTCCAGCTCCTCCTGGAAACACACGGGAAAGACGACGTGTTTTAAAAGCAGAATACAACCAGACAGCTGGAAATATTGTTAGACAGGGGATGGGCTTGACCCAGGCGTCGGTCTGTATCAGGAGCAGATCGTTGCCATGTACGGTCGGCGTTTATCGTAGTTTTGTTTGGCTCGGGAAATATGACGCATTTGCTAATGCGGGGAGGGAAACGGTCCTTTAGCAACATACCTGAATTCTTGGGTCCAATTCCTCCTCGTATTCCTCTCCGTTTTTAATCTGGCTGTTAGACTCTCCATCATTCCCACAGTCTGCTCCCACTTGCTTTCTCATCGTGGTTCTGCCGTCTCCGCCTTTCGCCTCTTCTCCCGGCGTCTCCTCCCGCAGACCGGCCGGGTTGGGGCTTCCTGCACGCTTCAGAGTTTCACGCGAGGTCCCAGGCTCCATGGGCGGCCCAGTCGTTCGGCTGCTGTGATATTTCTTTAACCTCCCGGTACAATAATGTGTCAGTGTTTAGGGCAGTGGAAGGTCGCCTCGCGTGTACTCATACTTTGAGTACGAGTATGTGTACAAACTAGTGATGGGATTTCCAGCTCTTTTTAGAGTACCGGCTCTCTCGGCTCGACTCACTAAAAAGAGCCGGCTCTTTCAGCTCCCAACCGGCTCTTTAGGTTGTTTTGTTGCTTCAATGAATTTATTATTAACAACAATATAAAATTATGCACAAAATGAATTACTAATGTAAAAAAAAAAAAGTGGTTTTATTTATATATGTTTATATATAAATATATGCGGTGGCCCCAAGAGACAAAGCACGTACAAACTCCAAAACACATTTCTAGCATTAACTGAACTTCCAAAACAGAGCTACCTAGATCACTTAAATTACACAATTGAAAGCATAAGTGTATTGTTTGTGTATTTATACACATGCACTCATATATATATATTCAAATAATTTAAAAAAAAAAATGTTCATTTACCTGTTACTACCACACACCAAATCCGGTCGCTGGTACTTGCTGGCTTGCGTAGCCACTAGGTAACAAAAGCTCAACACTGTGCCTAGCATCCTGGAGCACTTCTGTTGTCTTTTGTACGTGTTTTGGAGTTTGTACGTGCTTCGGGGTTTTTACGTGCTTCAGAGTTCGGATGTGTTTTGAAGTTTGTACGTGCGTTGTCTCTAGGGGTCACCATAAATATACTTTTATTTATTCACTCCACACAAGGCTCGCGTGCAGGGTGAAGCGGGGAAAAAAGTGCGAGAGAGAGGGTGAGAGAAAGGAAAAAAAAACAAACAAAAAAACCCCCACGGCTCGCGATAAGGAGTCGGCTCTAAGAGCCATTTCGTTCGCGACCGACACATTACTAGTACAAACCAGCGCCTGACTAACGCTAGGCCAGCCAGTCACATTGCACCGACTATGGCACCCCACTACAGCCCACTCTTCCTTCTGCTGGTTTAATTCTTTTCACAATCGCAGTAATTTTTTAAAAATTACATTTGTATCATGATATTTAATATACATAGATATAATACTGGGTTAAATGTAACTTGGCTAACAATCTTTTGCGGGTTCAGAACCTGCAGTGAATACTGCAGATGGTGGGCTGCATTATATTTATAACACATGTTTATTACTCACGTGTTCATGTGGAGTTAAATCAGATGTCATTTAACTGTACATCCTTTTATAGATCTTTTTAGGTTTCCATTGTAGCTCAAACATACAGGGGTCCAATAAGACAAAGCGTGTCTGGAAAGGGCGAAAAATAAAGAAAAAAATACCAATCTAATGTAATATCAGATTATACATGAAAGAAAACAGTTCATGGGCCCTTATATATGCCACGTAATCATCAGATTCTCCCTGAACAAACTTAAACCTTTAGATCAGATTGGGGCAATCACAGCCCTCTTTGTCAAATATCACCTTTACCTCAGAACATGGAAATTTGCTTTTGATTTGAAATTTGCTGTACACAAGTACAGCTTATTCTGGTATGTCACCACTTTGCCAAAATCAGGAAGAAGACCTAAATTGTCATCTTCAGATGAGAAGAAAATAGTTTGGATGCTCAAGAGCAACTCAGGAACCACTAAGGCTCAATCCTGCCATGAACTGGAAACTGCTGGACACCAGCATCACTTTCTATAGTGAAGTCAGTTTTGCATCAACATGGACTGAGGCTACCAATCAAGAACAAAGCCTTCCCAAAACCCCAGACTTTGACCCCATAGAAAATTTGTGGGCTAAGTTTAAAAGCAGAGAGAAAACCAACTGATTTAAAGAACTCAACCAATTCTGCCAAGAAGGGTTGTCCAATATCCAGATGTGCCTGTGTGTATACTTTTGACTGTGTGGATGAGAGAAAATTCAAACTTGTGCACCTCATTCTTGTTTTTGAGTCACTGAAGATGTATGCTGTACAGTCATTCCCACACTGCAAAAGAAACTATTAAAAGACAAACGTTACCATGATATTCTTGCTCATGAGGAGTGCATTTTAACTTCTCATCAATTTCATTTACTCATACACACACATATCTACACAGTGTTTTTATCTATGCCTAGGCTCCTCTAACATTTTCATTCAATCACACTCACTAACTGGCACTATGGTGAACACACTGAAGGAAACTCAGGAGTTGCGATCCTCCTCAGGGAAGCAGGCTGGAGGGATCCATCAACCTTCCAACTGGTCCATGGCCTGGTCTAGCAAAATTCTAGTTAATCCTATCTGCTACTTCAAACTGGGAGCTACCACTAAGGTCATCTACTATATTTTACTGAATATGGATGAGTACTTCAAACAGCAATTACTTACAAGACACCATACTGTCCCAGTTAAACTTCCACAGCCACGAAAAAAAGCTGCTCTAGTGGCAATACCAACATAAAGATAAGTGTCTGTTGTTTCAAGCAGGTATTATGTGAAGTTAATTCAAAACATTATTGTGAAAATATAATTCAACAACTTTTATTCTGAACTCAAAAATATAAAAAGCCACAATCCTTATCCAGTGTGTACAGGGTGTCTTTGAGCCATGCACTTAGTTTTCAGGTCACAACACCAAACAGATCAATTAATAAAGTTGGCTTCTTACAAATTAATCTTCTGAGTTTGGTTCCATTATTGCTGTCAGCTTTTTCACTGTAACTCCACCAGTTATACGATTATTTACAGTGGCTGTTCCACAGTACTTTGTAGTACTTAGAGTCCAAAGGGTGTCTTCGAGAACTCAGTAATCAAAACCTGATTCTGAGTATAGGATGCACACAGCTACTCAAAAAGGAAAGCATGAGCAGAAACTGTTCAGTTTAATACTCAGATGCTAGCATGTTGTAAAAAAATACAAAGTCATCTTCACTTTCCTATCGTACTAACAACGGTGATGGTAGTGGAAAGCAAGAAAAGCCACATTTCTCCTCCTCCGTTTACGTGTGAGATCGCTGACGTTTCCAGAACCTCTTGACCTCGCTGTGTCCCTGTGGTGTCACCACCATCACTCTGTGGGCCACATCCTGCCACACCAGACAGCCCAGGCCCTGCACCAGAACACCTTTGTTAGACACCAGCAGGCTACAAAGACAGTCTTGGCATTTGATGAACAGAAAAGTCATTAAAAAGATGTCCATCTGCTGTAACTACAACGCGTCGATCGCATGGAATTATATGAATACATACAGTGAAAATATGGCACAACGTCACTGGCTCTTGTGCTGTAACACCAATACAGGAGTTATGTTTAATAAAATTTGTACTATTACAACTTGTTACGTTTTGTTGTACACCAGGACGTTCCATTATGAAGACATTATGAGCGTCTTGGAGCAGCAGGTACAAGCAATGCTGGAGACCTCAAAATCAAAGCAGCATATCCTAACTGACTAAGGATCCTTAAAAACATTACACAGTATATTAATCTGTTATGATTCTGGTATTAATATAAAAACAAACCAACCTGAGCTCTGTCTCGCAGAACCTCAAAGTCAGCCTGGGAGAGGAACTGGTTATAGAGCACACCTGAAGGAGACAGACAGACAGACAGACACAATCAGTTCTCTTCCTCTCTATCATAGTGTAGAGTTCATGCAATGATAGTTACAGCTCAGCTATTTTGAAAGGTCTCTGTCAGCAGTCAGTCCAGCGTCACCAGGAAGAATCAAATGATGGTTCACAGACATTACATAGAGCGCCAAGGAACCACTCACTGATAAAAGTACATGTACACAGTCTGCTGTTTATTGCCACTTCATTAGATACACCTGTTACTTGTTAAGGCATATGACTAATCACTGAATCACATGGCAGCGACACAATGCATTTAGGCAACTAGGCATCATCAAGATGACCTGCTGAAGTGTGAACTGGGCATCATCAGAAAGAAGAAGAAGAAAGAACAGTGGATTAAAATAGCCTGACTGTTGGGATTGTCCTACACAAGCAATCTCATTTACAAAGAGCAGTCCAAAAAGGAGGAAACATTGAGTGAGCGACAGTTTGCAGGGAGATGTTTCACATCTAACAGGGAGGGCGGGTATTTTTCACCTTTACCACAGGTTTTAATGTGAAACTGAAAACAATATGTGAGAGCAGCAGACTACTTGTTAGCATGACACGATTACTGATGCACGCCTGTAATTAGCACAGTGGATATGTACATTACAACAAATTTATGAAGACAAGAAATAAACAAGTAGTGTTAAGTGTTGTTTTGAACACACACACTTGATAAACATGCTCACCCTCTGTGAACTGCAGGCGATCTCTCTCCAGCTCCCACAGTCTGATCTGGTCTGTTATAGTTGGAGGCAGCACCGGGGTCTAAAAGCACAACAGAGGATGAGGATACTTTGCAGAGCGATTAACCTGTTCATTATTCATTTTACTAGACTGAACTGCAAAAAGAATCAATGCTGTACCCGAGTGAGCATGACAGGGTGAGCTCTGGTCCTCAGAAAATGGATAATCTGAACAGAAGAGAACACAAAATGTAAAAACTCAGCTCTGGAGCTCTGGAGCCAGTCGCCTTCAGAGGGACTAGACTCTGTCCCAGTCTGGACTTATCCACAGCGGGTGGGTATACTTGCACCGGCCCGGTTTGCTGTGGCATTTGGGATTTAAATAAATTGCCCGTGATTGTAAATGTAAGTTTTCTCTGTGGCCTGTCCGGGGTGTGCGCCGCTTCGTGCCCGACGCATCAATGTCAAAACAAGTGCACCCTCTTAAGGTTTTACACATCAGGACGTTCTAAAAATAAAATGTTCCTTAATAGGGCTTCAATTAGATGAATCACAAAACTATGTGCCATTACTCATTTAACAAAAATGAATATACTGTTCGACAATTCGCTGCTCTGGATTCAGGTGTGCGTTAACACAAAATCAAGTAGGGAAAACATTTGATCCTGAAGTTGTTGCTGAAAAGTATTCCTAAAAGTTTCCAAAGAGGAAATCAAAGGTTTATGTGAGCTAATTCTTTCATACATTTACTGAGTGTTCACTTTCTACTGTAACATCAGGCCATGTGACGAAGGTTACAGCTCTGTGGTGGCAATGCATACGGGAGTGCAAGTCTAATGTTCTATCATAATTACTTTCTGTGTTTGTTCCAATCTGTCTAATGTTCACAGTTTGTGTTTTTGCTGCGGCTCCATCAGTACAGGGGATTGGAGGATGGGAAAGATGAGAACTGAATTTTTAGTGTGTAAGTGAGCCCAGTGCAGCAGTACCTGCTGTGCAGTGATCCCGTTGGCGATAGCCTGTTGCACAGACTCCCTTGTCAGCTGAGCCACAACTACATTGGGGAAGCGGTAGAGCATTTCACTGAAGAGAGCCACCAGAGCAATCTGAAGTTCTGAATCTGTGAGAGTCACACAAACACAAGTCTGGACAGGTTCTGTATGATAGCTGTGCATCCTTTCAAATGAAACAAAGGGGAAAATTACACAAACAATTAGAGATGCTACTGTAAAACAGTTAAAGGAAGTCAGGGTCAAATTCTATGCGGTTTACAATGGAGCTTCAGCCATCCTGACACCCTCTTAATCAATGGTTACATAGTGACTAGATGTGAAAAGTCTTGAGGTGTTCACACATACTTGTGTAGGCATAGATACGATAATTGGTTTCCACCACAATGAAACCTGCATCTCCAGTACCAGGACTGGAAGCCAGGTTAGAGGAGGAGGAGCTGCTGGCGACTCCTGCAGCCAGAGTGATTGCCAGCCTGGTGGGATAATATCTCCTGGACTTCCTCTAAATAGCAGAAGATGGAAGCATTAAAAAACAACAACCAAAACCAGACTTCTAACTACTGATAGTGTTCTGGTAACTAACTCTATACAGATTTCAACCATTTTTAAGCATTTAGGTCATTTTGCCTTCCACAGCTCTTTGTGGCGACAGCGTAATCAAACCAGTCCAACCCTGCTACGTAACTGCACTAACTTGCACTGCAGTAGCAGCTAGCAAACCAGGTCTCACGTGCAATGGCTCTGTCAGTGTTGTACTCTAGTCCAGGACACACAGGTTTCAGTTTGAAGTGTTTATTGTAAGCTGTACTTAACCTTTTCCCTCTAACTGCCCAAATTTGTCAAACAGTAGGAATGATTCTACACTTTCTTATTTACACAAGAAAGAAAACCAATCCGAAGGAGAACAACAACTGGTTAAGTAAAATCAAGCCACAACCATTAAAGCTAGACCCATTCAAACAGCTAGTTGGGTTGTTTTTTTGCACACAAAGTAAGATTCTCAAGTAGCTCACCTTTCTTTGGAACACCAGTCCAAACTCTCGCAGGTGCTGCAGAAAAGTCAGTAATGACTCGCTCATACCCTCCACCGAGTAATCCTAGGGCACACAGGCAGCACGTTAAAGGAAGACCTGAGACCACCGTATTACAGCAAAGTTATATTGCTTTTTGCACACACCCCAGTAAAAATAATCAATTAAAAATGAATAAATAAGTCAAACAGATGCTAACTGCTGTGCACTCACTCTGCCCAGACTAGAGAAACTGAGCTGGAATAAGAATGACAAGATCTCCACCAGGTCCATCCCTCTGGACTACAAGACACAAAGTATGAGATATGAGTAGATCGGTTCAATTACACATTTAAGCATTTAATAACAAGCAAAGGAAAACAAATAAACTCCATCTTGGATCATTGCATGCACCACATGGCACTTTACACAGCAGGGCTGAGGTCTTACAACAGCAGTGAGATAAAGATTCGCTGATACGGAGTCATTTCTACAACCTCCTCGATCCTGAATGGACAGTTTCTTTTTGTGAGATCAACACTTTTGGTCCGTTTCAGGCTGGGGCTTCAGCTCTAACATTTTAATTCAACACAGAGGACACCGAGACACGTGTGATGCAGCACTGACAAAAAATGGAAAGCAGAAGATGTTTTCTTTGGGAGTAAGCAGGATGGACAGGATGAGAAATAAGGAACAGCTCATAGTAGGAGAGGATGGAGGGTGGATATGGTGGACAAAGGATGATGAAGATGGAGCTGCCAGGCAAGAAAAGGGGAAGCCTGAGAGGAGGTTCGTGCATGTAGGACATGCAGAGGGCTGGTGTGACAGACGAGGATGAACCACTGTGGAGAGCACTAAAGGGAGCAGCTGAAAGAAGAGGGGGATCTTGAACTATGGGCACAGATTTGATGTCCTCTTTTTAAATCGATATTAATGATGCATTCAACATTGATCCACAATTAAGAGGTGGCTCATAGCGTTTTTCTATAATTTACATAATTTGTATTTCTGTACGCCTGTCTGGTCCAGGTCACCCTTAAAAAAAGGTTTTTAATCTCAGTGGGATCTTCCTGTTTAAATAAAGGTTAAATAAAAAAAAAATTAATTAATGACAATTTGTAGTCATTAATATTAGTCTAATGTAACCATAAATTATTGTCTTTTATGGCAAACTTACCAGCAGAGTGGTGTTTCTTGTTGGACATAACAGGAAACAAGTACAGCTCTGCACACTCTGCAGCTCTCTGAGTGTTTGCTTAACTGTTCATCGACACGGGTCGAGTATGTCCTCAGGTCGAGCTTTAGTTGCTAGGCAACTGACAACTAAAATCATTGGTGAATAAACACCTCAAGGACAGTCTTTCAACAAGCTTTACAAATGTATTTCTATCCATAATTACACTTTTAATTATGTTACATCAGGATTCATCCATCCGCTTCCGCTTATCCTTTTCAGGGTCGCGGGGGGCGCTGGAGCCTATCCCAGCTGTCATAGGGCGAGAGGCGGGGTACACCCTGGACAGGTCGCCAGTCTGTCGCAGGGCCAACACACAGGGACAGACAACCATTCGCACTCACATTCACAGCTAGTGGCAATTTGGATTATCCAATTAACCTATCCCCACAAGCTGCATGTCTTTGGACGGTGGGAGGAAGCCGGAGTACCCGGAGGGAACCCACGCAAACACGGGGAGAACATGCAAACTCCACACAGAAAGACGCCGGCCTGATGGTGGAATTGAACTCAGGACCTTCTTGCTGTGCGGCAACAGTGCTAACCACCGTGCCACCGTGCTGCCATCAGGATTCATTATTCACTTTAATCAACGTGGAGTGCGACAGGATGATTAATGATTAATTATGATTAAATGGGTCTGGTGACACGAAGAGCCTGATTGGTTCAGCTAAAGATGTTTTTCTTACTTCACAGGGAAATGATGGCTGATTGAGAGTGGGAACAAAATGAATTTACACGCTGATGTAAAGATGCTGCCCAGTTTTCATTGTTATTCACAACTGCCAAGTTTCACTTTGTCTCACAAATAGATTTCCATTCCCACACAGAGCTCAGCCCTTCAGGCCAGTATGTGCACTATATAGAGCAGATATCCTTAGAAAAGATTTCTGTGACCCAAAGTAGGGTTTTCAGTCCAGCCAGCGTCTGCAGCAGCTCGCATCGAGGACTAGAGCCCCGTCTGCCTGAACACGTGCTAGTCAGAGTAATGACAGGCTACAGACTCTAGAGGCTCAACGACCTGCTCGTCAAATCAGTTTAAACCTGATCAGGTTGAAGTAGTAGAGAGGCATACCTGAGCAGTTTTGAGGTACTGCAAGGTGAAGTACCATAGCTGAGAGGCTGTGTCCAGAAGGAGGAACTGGAAGCCAGCTGAGGTGATGTAGGGCGCCTCTCCTGCTTCACTGACAGTCGGAGAATAAATCAGGACAACATGAGATACAGCGCCGACATTACTCGCCAACAAACCCTCCCCCATGGCGAGTTTCTGTTAACGCCATGGAGATGAAAGAAAATTTATTTTAGCATAGTCTACTCTTTACTGTTACTTCTTTCATACAATGTTACAGCTGTCCACTTTGGATTTCCTCTTACTCAGGCGCACCCAACACGTTATTTACATTTGACCTGAGCTCACACAGGCTGCACACATCATCCCCCCCCAGCCTGAAGCCTTTCTTTGATGTTTTCTGGAAAAGTCTGACCTGGGCTTCCTTGTCTTGTACGGTTACAGTAACAATCTACAGCGTCAGTGGTTACTAATCGTAGAATCCATCAGGCTCGGCAGCTGGAAAACTCATACGTCATGTACAGGCAAAGTCACTGAATACAGACTAATTGAATTTACACTGCATGGGTGTGTCTAGCTTTAGGTGCCGCCTGACTCTACCCAGCAATTGAGCTAGAGTACTTGAGGCCAGAGAAAGGAGAGCTGCCAGAGAGCCTTTCTGGTTTTCAGCTAGTGAGCTGTGTGTGGTGACTGCTTACGACTGGTCTGTGAAGACGAGTGTGTGACTGGCCTTCTGTTTAGTGACCAACTTTGAGTGTTTCCTTTCTTTTGAAGGTGACAGTGGCTTGTTGTCTCTTTCAGTTTAATTAGTATGAAACAAAAATTAATAAAAACCTAATTTATCAATTTTGCCTTCATGTCTCTTTTTTATTACGTTCCCCCATCCCTTGGAGTTTCTAAAGCATAGGTGTCAAACTCTGGCCCGCAGCCTAATTACATTTGGCCCGCAAAGCCACACCAAATGACTATCAGAGCTGGCCTACTGGTATTATACAGTTAATATATATATTGTTTAGTATAAAGCTTTGCTTGTTCCATATTCAGTTTTTCAGCAAAACGTGTTTGAGTCCATAAGAAAAGATTCATTCTTATATCTGGAGGAAGACTTTTTTTTTCAATAAATATTAGCGTTAGCCCGCGACTTTGTTCCAGTTTTGAATTTTGGCCCACTGTGTATTTGAGTTTGACACCCCTGTTCTAAAGGATATGAGTACCAATTCTTTTCCCCGCATTAAATAGTCCAATCACCATCAGACAACAGCCAGAGGATTCAAGCCACGTTTCATTCGTTTTTCAACACTGACTGTTTCATTGACTGCAGCCAAAGCAAACGCCCCAGGGCTACAAATAAAAACATGAGCACTTCTTTATAGAGAAAACCAACAACATCTCACAGTAACAACCATCACTGGCAAGAATGCAGATGTTTTTGACTGGAGCACATTATAATGCTGAATTTCATTTATATCACGAGCTGTAAATGCAGATTTAAAAGTGTTTTAGAGTTTTTACTGTTACATTACTCTGGCCACTCTGCTTGCATTGCTCCGCAGTGCTCATATGGCACAAAGTACATTTGCAGATTTTTCATTAAAAAGTTCCTGATTTTTAATTTAAATGTACTTATTGTTTATAATGTTTGCACAGTCACATTTCACTGTGTTTTGTACTTGTACGACTATGCATGTGGCAAATAAACAATCTTGAATCTTCTTACTTTCATATACATTACATGTAAAATGTGAATGTGACATAAAGACTACTGCATACCTTTTCATGAGGCCTGCTTGAACCAAAAGCTGTGCCAGGTCCTGGCTGACAGCGCTGGGAGAACCCACCATAAACTGCAGGATGATCTCCCAGCGCTCCATAGCATAGCGGTCAAGACTCTCAATGTCTCGTGCATGGCGGTCAGGGCCCAGCGTGCTGCCCTCATCAGCCCAAGCTCGCCCCCTGTGTGTTGAAACAACAATGATTTGGCTCTCTTGGTTAATACTGGTCCTGCAGGAATGAAAGAAAGTGAAACCGAGCAGGTAACAGGTGACTTCACTGACTTAGTTTTGGGCCCAGTAACTGTTGTGGATAGGCGTAGCTTTGGGTCACGTGGTGTCGGTAACAGTAATAGTGATTGCTATATCATCTGTTCACGTCCCGAGGGAATTTTTGTGAATGAGTGGGCGATGGGGGAAGTCGACTTTTGCTGACCGCTCAAGCTTAGAATGTTTTTGATCAGTGTTTTTCTGGATTTTAAGGATTTGATAACAACTAAAGAAGTTTTTAATCTGGAACTTTGACTTACGTTTTGAACAACGGGCGCGTCAACATTATTCCCCTATTCAGCTGCTCGGCGACTCAAAGGCTTGACAGTCGCCAATAGTAACCATGTTTTCACTTTTCAAAGAACAGTTCCTAAAAGAGAGAGAGATGCTGCAGCCCCATGACTAATCGGTATTTTCACAGTGGCAGACGTACCCCCCGAGCAAAGCTGTCCTCAGGTTGTCTTTAAACACCGGATTTAAAATGTATCCCTGCAGACCACCCTGCAGCTGCTGACTGTGCCAGAGGCGGAGACCAGCCAACACTGAGACACATTCATCGTGGTCCCTGCAGGAGGACAAAAAACAATGAACAGAACTGGTTATCACGTTGAAATGTGCAGTCCCCTGAAGATGTCAAAGACAAACTGCAAACACTGAAGAAAACTTATTTCCTGTTTCAGAGACACAGGGATGCTCCGCCATCCAAGGACAGAGCACACCTGACAGTTATCAATCACTTCATGAGGCAGACACAGGGTTGAACAGCGAGTCATGCAGTTAAATGATCTGCACCATGTGTTATGCTGGTCACCTGCCGCTCCAGAACCAAACATACAAAGGGGACAAAGAGCACAATGAAGAGAATAAATTTAAATCTACATTCAACCATTTAGGAAACACCTCTAAGCCACACACGAGGAACATAAAAGTGTAACAAACTTCTAATAAATTCATGGCAGTTACCATTATCTTGTTTTTAATATCTTCTGCTAAGCTGTTAATTGCTTCACAAACCAAACAGGCTGCTGACTCTTTGGCAACAATTCCTGCTCTCATTTTAGTCTCTGACAAATGTTTCAAATGAGTTTTAAACAATGAGGAAAAAAGTTTAAAAGCAGAAAACAGGGGCACTGACACAAGGCTGATATTTGAGGCATAAAAACAGGGGCTCTCCTGCTCAGACCTACCAGGCTGGGGTCATCAGCTGACAGGACCAGTGTGTCACAGAGCTATTTAGAAATTTACTGTGATTTTAATGAAAAAAACAAAACTTTGGAGTTTGTCGTGCATCAGCCACCAGTGATGTGCACCAAAGTTTAGCAGGTTGTTATTTTGCCCATGCTCTAACTCTTCTATTTTCATGAGAATCAGCAGAGTAGTTTTGTACTTGACTGACAACACAGCGGACAAACAGAACAACAGAGGCAACTTACTTCTGACTGTCTTTCTTTACCCACAATGCCACAGCTGCCTGGGGGAGAGGCTGATCCAGGAACAGCATGCGCATCACATAATTCTTTGCTAGAGAGGGGAGTTCCCTGTAAAATATCAAAACACATAAAAAAAAACAGGGAAGAAGATTCACTCAACACTTTCTATATAACAAAAAAGAACCAGTCACAGGCACGCACCTGTACACAGCCAGGCATGTCGCTGGGTGGTTGTAGAGTCTGTCCAAAATCTCCGGACTCAGCTCCTTCAGGTATTCATGCAGGTTCTTGCATTGCAGCTGGACACGCAGCTTCATGGTCTCCAGCAGCAAAGAGGAACTTCAGCAAACGCGGTAAAGCTACTTCATACCCACGAGGCTCCCAGATTTCCTTTAGAAACACAAAAATGTAAAATTGCTTCAGCCGTTTTGTCAGACACTGACAGTATCTGACGGAAGACTCCGTATTCTGTGGATCCAGCTTTATTTCTGCACATGTGTATTCTGCGTGTATAACTGGACTATAACCAGGACAGCTGAGCCACACAAAGCTACCACGTGAATACAAATATAAAAAGCTATTTTACCGTAAAGTAAACCGCCGTCTTCCTATAGATAAGTACTTGTGCTGTTCAAAGTAATTGTTATTGCTCGATAGCTTTCTCAGCTTTCTGAAGCGGCCATGTTTCCAGGTCATGTGACCTGAACAGGAAAATTCTCATTGGTCGTTTTCTTCTTCTGTTGCTTTTAATTGAGATCGTACTATTAGAAGGGTGCTGTGTCGCCGCCTGCTGCATTTAGTTTGGAAACGCTGACATCCGGGGAAATTTTTTAAAAAGATGCTGTAAAATTACAAAGTGGATTTGTATTGTGGTAAAACCTGTATTTTACGGAAGACTCGAGTCAAAATGTTGGACATTTTACAGTTTGCTGTTCTGTTCAACAGTGTTGTGTTATGCTGGGTTTTTTCTTCTTCTTCTTTTTCACAACCCAGTTATACAAATGAAGGCAGGCTGTATAATAAAACCACTCTCTGTATATTAAAGTACAGTTAGACAAGGATCTGGAATATGAACTGTTAATTACGCCCATCCTTGTGGACTAGTTTGTTTGTGGACTTAGTTTGTCTGTTTGTTATTTTATCTTGTGCTTTTGTTTTTATTGTTCTTTATTTTGTCTTTGTTCTATTACGTGTTTTATTCTATTGTTAAGTATCTTGAAAGACATTTTATAAATAAAATGTATTATTAGTAGTAGTAGTAGTAGTAGTAACTTTTTTTTATATAAGTTACTAGTGAGTAACTTATACCAAAGTGTTCAAATATCCAGTAAGTGAGTGCACTAGCGTATGCTAGTACTCTAGCATGAGAGAATAGGTTGTCTAATACTCAGGGTAGGGTAAAGGTAATATCTCTCCATACTGTCTCCGTTTTGGAACAAGCGCTTGCATACCCTGATAAACCCCCAGGAAACTGAGGCTTAACTGTGGCTGTAAAGCAGCTGATACAGATCTTACAAAGGTATAATCCACAGATAATCCAATCTGCACTTATACCTTTCAAAGCTGCTCTGTCTTCCAACCTGAGCTTGGCCAGAATCAAAGCAAATATTACTGTCTGATGCCCAACACAAGTCATTTTTGTAATAAAGAGCTAGCTCATTTAAAGTCTTCAATGTCAACACAAGTGAAGATGGCCAACAAAATAAAGCTATCAGAGAGCTTGTACATTCTTACAAAGAAGAAATGTCCTGCTGAGCAAAACAAACTGCAGAAGATACGCACCAGTGTCTCAAGGCAAAGAAACGCTCTTCAGTTGTCCTCTGAATACCTTCACAGAGTGACAACTGTAAACAAAGGTTTCAAGAACAAAATGTTATTGCAAATAAAAGATATTGTGACCCTATTTTCCTTTCATTTGACACCTTTTAGTTTATGTGGGGGTAGTTTGTCCTACATTTCTGTTAATCACCTGCACACAATCCTGATTTGTGATCAGCAGATGGCGAAAAATCATTAATTATAGAAGAAAATTAGAAGGGGCGGTTATATACTTGATTAACAATGTGACAAACTTTCATATTTGAATCCAGGTGAAAAGACTCCTTGTATTCAATCGCACATTATCTGGTCATGTTATGTTTATTAATTCCTTCCAAGGGCATAGACGGAAGGAACATGTCCCCACCAATATCCAGCAATTATTGAATTGTCCCCACCAATAATTTAAACTCTTCGAGTAAAAAAAACAAACGCGATAGAATGGGGGGGAAAACTGTCAGCGTCTCATTCAACCAGCGGTGCAGAAAGAGTTAAATTACTTCTACTGGAGTCCTACCTAATGTAACAAATATGGCCAATGTGATTGGCTGTGCCATTCAGGGAGCTCTGTTTAGTTTTAGCAGCTGCAAGCCTGCGCTGCCAGGAGGAGAGGAGGACGGCAGCAAAAAGGAAGAACCTGGATATAAGAAAGTGTTTTTCAAAGAAACCTGTGAGTCGCTTAAAGTCAAGCTCACTCATAAAATGTGTCCATCATAATAACGTTACAGGCTATGCCAGGCTTTGGCCCACATCAGTCTAAAACTGTATGTAACCATGAATAACATGTTTGGGAAACTAACTGCACAACATCCAGCACTGTTAGTTCTCTCAGTCTCAGAGCAGCATTTCTAATTTTAATTGAAACTGTCAGAGGAAATGGCAGCCTCGGGCAAGCCAGGATATTAGTTCACAGAGGCTGTTAAAGTTATACATCTAATGTTAAAATTTCATCCTAATGGTACTGACATATTCATAGGGTTAATTTTTGAGACAAAATATCATGAGGTAGTCATGATTTTGCAAATATTCCACCTTGTAGTGCAGTTTGCACAAATTGTTTTAAAAATGCACTCACACTACAAACATCACTGATGAGTCAAGATCTGCACAAATCGACAGAAACACTGAAGCAGCTGCACATTTTATTCTTATTGTCATGTTTGTCCTGTTTGTCAGGTGACAGAAGAAGCAACACAAAGCTCAGAGAGCAATGGTGACACAAGATCACAGGTGAAATGATGACTTGTTGGTTCATGACTGTATTTGAAGCACATGTGTGACTGCATGTATGTGGAGTGTCTCACTGTTATTGATCAGGTGACAGAGGCAGCTCTGCCATGTTGTAGCTCAGACAGAGGTGAAGAGGCGAGCTCACAGGTGGCTGATGATTTGGTGCTATAGATTAACTAGTATTTATTATCATGACAGTTGTTAGGCTGCTGATGTAAATTGATTCATTAGTGTATGTTTGACAAAGAATCTGAATTGACACGTCTCACTTTTTATATGGCACGAATCATGTGTTATTTTATCAGGTGGCAATATGTCCTAGTGCAGTCAGAGGGGAGGAGCCAGGGCCAAAGGTGAGGCCCATCAAGCACAGAATAATAATTGTAATCTGAGGATAAAACGCAGGTACTGAGGCTGAAAGAAGCCTCAGTGCTCTCAAAAGACTAAAAACATGGCTAAGGTCAACAATGACTCAAATGAGATTAAACAATGCTGCTGTGTGTCCACCAGGA
This sequence comes from Astatotilapia calliptera, assembly GCF_964374335.1. Taxonomy (NCBI): domain Eukaryota; kingdom Metazoa; phylum Chordata; class Actinopteri; order Cichliformes; family Cichlidae; genus Astatotilapia; species Astatotilapia calliptera. The sequence goes on along the minus strand of NC_137442.1, from coordinate 37,332,137 downwards.
CAGACTGGACAGTATAGATGTAAAACAAACATGTCAGCAGTTTATCTCAGTTAGTGAGAGGAGCAGGCCTGTGTTTGGCTGCTTCACATAGTGGACATTGAGTTGTTGTGTGGGACACCAGTAGCTGTAACAGTAGTTCATGTTGAGAATAAAAAGTCCCAGCTCACCGAGTTAATCGGGGCAACAGTGCCTAAAATGTTGCATAATTTTGCTGAGAGATCTTTTACTCTGTGGTCATCTTAGATGAGTAGTTTTATGGACAGAAACCAGCAGGTCATTCAGTGTTCCCTTAGTGCTGATGTATCAGAGATGTTGGTGTAACTGAAGTAATGCTGTTAAGTCTTAAAGTCATATTCTTTTATTGTCATGACTGTATTTGAAGCTATTTTTATTTTTGTATGATACCTGATTTATATGGAATATGACTGAAGTAAACTAAAGTCTAAAATACTTAGTCATTTTTTTAAATAGTAATTTAACATTATATCATTCACATGTAAAACTATGAATTGTGATTTTAAATGGTTTAAAAGCATGTAGAATAGCATGTGTAGGCAAGTATATTTCTCCTTTTTTATCAAGAAGCAAAGACAAAAAGGAAAAAAAGGAAACAGGGCAGGGTTCGGTGGCTGAATCATCCGTCCCCACCAACGCCAAAACCAAATCTACGCCCTTGATTCCTTCAATCAGTGCCCTAAGTGGTCTCAGTCAGAGTTGTTACTGATGTCTTTGGTTATGGACATTATTCCTGTATCTGCTGCAACCTTCAGCCAAACAGGCCAGGTTAGCTGTGTCAGCTCATAGACAGACGTTAAATACTAGAAACCTAAAAGGCATTAAATATGGATACATTTAGCTGTAAGCACACATTTGTTTGTTTTGATCACCTAAACAATATACAAAGTTTATTTAGTGCAGAAAAAAAAACCTGTACAAAATAAAGCTGATACATTTCAATATTGCTTCACCTGTTCTGATTCAGTTACATGAATTAGTGGGGGCTCCATCAGGACAAGAATATGGTGTTGCTGAAATCCTGCTTGAGTTTATTCACACACAACTTTCTGCCGACTATATATCAGCGCTGTGCATCCAAGCAGCCAAAGAGAAAAACAGGAATGCTGCTTTAATAAGTTTTTATTGACGTGGTCAGCTGTACAACAGTCACATAAACTTAAATGTTGTTCAATCCTAACTGTACAAACTCAAGTTTAAAATAAAGGTTACTGTAAGCTCTGTTTAAACTGGTTTTTGTGCAGTCTTCAACAATAGCTGAGTAAGCAGGAGGGGGGAGATGCAAAGGACCCTCTTCTTAGGAGTCCTCCTTCTCTTGATACCTACAATGACAAAATGAAACGATGAGCAAACAATCACAACAGCAGCAACATATGGTGACCTCATGATGATTACCTGCAGTGTGTGCAGGTGAAAAAGACTGTCTGTCCTTCATCTGCAGACCTCATCTGCCTGGTATGGTAAATCATACCCTCTTTGTTGCAACGAGAGCAGCGCCTGTCAATCTACAGGAAGCAGAGAGCTTATTAGTAGCACACAGAGCTGTTGGCATCATGCAGTACACTCAGCAGGCAGCAAACAGGCAGCACTTACCACAGCACCCTTCATTTCAGAGTCCTCCTCATCCTGAGACACAGCCGTCTGCTCCACAGGGTTAAACACCACGGCAGAATAGATCTCCTGACCTGAGAACTCTGAATAAGCAGAGAAGAAATCATCTGTGCACTTATCACTCACTAATGTGTTATCAGTGCAGTATCCTTAAAAACAACCCCACACCATAAACCCCCCCTCCACCAAACTTTAGACTTGGCTCAATGCATTCAGATAAGAACCGCTCTCCTGGCTACCACCAAACCCAGACTCATCTATCGGATAGCCAGAAATAGAGGCGTGATTCATCAATCCAGAGAACAGGTCTCCACTGGTCTAGAGTCCACGTGCTTTACACCACTGCATCCAGCACTTTGCATTGCATTTGGTGATGTAAGGCTTGGATGCAGCTGGTGGTCACGGAAACCCATCCCATGAAGCTCTTTGCACACTGTTCTGATTTAATCTGAAGGCCACATGTAGTGGCATCCTATCACGTTACCATGCTGGAACTCACTGAGCTCCTGAGAGCGACCCATACTTTCACAAATGTTTGTAGAGGCGGGCTGCATGCCTGGATGCTTGATTTTATTCACCTGTGACCATGGAAGTGACTGAAACACCAAATTCAGTGATTTGGATGAGTGAGTGAATCCGTTTGCCACAATACTGTATATTGAGCTTATAAAAATACAATCACTTGCTGCAAGAAACTAAAATGATCCAAAGATGGACAGCAGATAGCTCTCAGATAGCTGCTCTGCCACTTCATTTGTACAGGCTGTATAAATATCACAGGAATATCAAGATGGAAGCGAAATGAGAAAAACAAAAAGTGAGATAGCAGCAAAATCTCTGCTGCTCATGCTCACACATAAACTCTGATATGGAATTTACCTGATACAGGGATCCTAAAGGAGCAGCCGGGACAGCACACTACGTCCGGTATTCCTGGGAGAGGAAGAACATTCCCACACTCTGGGCAGAAGTTCGGACCACCACCACCAAAACACGACATCTCTGTTTCATGCGAAGTATTATTGTTATACATTTTGATACCATTAATAACTGTAAAATGGAATCGAATAAAAAATTTATACTGACTTATTTTGCTTTGTCGATTCATATTTTAGAGCTTACCTTCCAAAATAAGTTAAAGCGGTAATGTTGTTTTGTTGTCTAACACTCGCTGGAGCAAAACACCGCGCGTGGCACTTGAACACGTGAAGATCGATCAAATCCGCAACTGTCAACTAACCATGTGTTCAGCTTTCGTCGTCAGCCTTCAGCTTTAACAAAACACTTTGATGACTTACCGTTCAATGTCTTTACAGGGTTGGCAATCTAAACAAGACGCGGTTTATAGCAAAGACTCCCTGTTGTTACTTTCAGCCTGGCATCTGCATGGTTACACACCGTGGGGTCCTACAGCGGTTGGTTGTCCGTCGCATTCTACACGTCATTGTGACGCGCTAACAATCGCGCTTTACTTTAAACAGACGTTGACTTTTCTCTCTCGTAGTGAAGGTATGTCGATTATTAAAAGAACTGTAGGCAGTGCACGTTATCAGTACCTGCGGCAACATGACTGTCACCTCTCTGAAGTTTAATGTTGAGCCGTGAGATGTTCCAGTGAGATGTGATGAGTTGTTTGTTAGCCGCTGAGCTAATGACAGCTAGCTGTTTAGAATACTTGGGATTTGCTTTTACGGTTATTGCTAAAACCGCCACTCATGTGCGCTGTGTTTACGTGAGCTGCCATAATATCAGACGAGCTCGAGTAAATAACAGAGATCAGGGATGGTCCCAGTTTTATGGCGTCCGTAGTTTCATGTCGGTAATGATCTGCAGTGTGATGAAGAAATCTTAAAGACATCAGTATTGCTGGATTTGAACTTTCAAAAGTCAAACCATAACTGCGTGTGTGGTTATAGCTATTTAATATTCAGCGACAATAAAAATAAAAGTTCCGGAATATTCCTTCAAAATGAAACCAGGCAATTGATTTTTAGCACAGTGGACTGATTCATGTCTTCAAACTGAGGTGGTGGACATCACTGGAGTCCTTATAGAAATTCTAGCCTGCTGTAAAAGTTGGTGCCTCATGTTAGACACTCACCTCTATTCTGGCATTTATCCAATCCAACTTTATTTATATAGCACTTTAAAAACAACAAAGTTGACCAAAGTGCTTTCCAATAATAAAACAGAGATAGCAGTTAAAAACCATACATTAAGCATACAATGAAATCAATAAACAAAATAAATATATAATTGAAAAAGAAGATAAAAATAAATCAGTGTATATATTAAATATCAAAACATGAGTAGAATAAACAATATGAATAAGATTAACAAAGTAAAAAGATTAAGAATGACCAACAGCTGACTAAAAACTGACTACAAACTGACTCTGATAATACTCCTAGAAAGCCTTTGAAAAAAAGTGTGTTTTTTAAAAGTGATTTAAACATTTCAAGTGTTGAGGCCAGCCTAATATGGAGGGGCAGTTTGTTCCATAGTTTGGGGGCCACAACAGCGAAAGCTCGGTCCCCTCGGTGTCTCAGTCTCGACATGGGGACAGCAAGGAGTGACTGGTCAGATGATCTGAGAGACCTTTGTGGAGTGTATTGGTGTAAAAGGTCTGACAGGTAAGAAGGAGCCAGGCCATTTAAGACTTTAAAAGCAAGCAATAAAATTTTAAAATGAATTCTAAAATGGACAGGCAACCAGTGTAAGGAGGCAAGAACAGGGGTAATGTGCTCATGTTTGCTCATCTATGCAATATAAATAAATTTTGCAGGGTGGCACAGTTGTTAGCACTGTTGCCTCACAGCAAGAAGGTCCTGAGTTCAGTTCCACCATCAGGCCGAGGTCTTTCTGTGTGGAGTTTGCATGTTCTCCCCGTGTTTGCGTGAGTTTTCTCTGAGTACCCCGGCTTCCTCCCACAATCCAAAGACATGCAGTTAGTGGGGTTAGGTTAACTGGTAACTAAATTTCCCGTGAGTGTGATTGGTTATCTGTGTCTATGTGTTAGCCCTGTGACAGACTGGCGACCTGTCCAGGGTGTACCCTGCCTCTTGCCCTAAGACAGCTGGGATAGGCACCAGTGTGACAGTACCAGTATTCTGCTTTCACTCAAAACACTTTGTAACCTTTGTACACTTTGTTAGTACTGATTGAATTCTTTGTACCAACAATTCAACGAGATGCTGAAAACATTTCCTCAGAGACTGTGGCCCATGTGGACATCATAACATCACACAGTTCCTGCAGATTTGTCACCATCTCCCAAAGGTGCTCAATTGGATTGACATCTGGTGATTGTGGAGGCCGTTTAAGTACAGTGAACTCATTGTCATGTTCAAAAAACCAGTCTCAGATTATCTGAGCTTTGTGACATGGTGTGCTATCCCCCAAAGGGGTGGACATGGTCACCAACAGTACTCAGGCAGGCTGTGGCATTTAAGCAATGCTCATTTGATACTAAGGGCCACAAACCATGCCAAGAAATTATCCTCCAGGCCATTACTACAGCAACACCATGAGCTGCGGATACAACCCAGGATGGATCCATTCTGCTGTATCTTGTATTCCTCACTATCTGTCTGAGAGGCCTCAGTTTGTACGTCTGTGGGCCAACCTGTCTGATGTGGTGGTTAGTAATACAGGGTTACCACAGTCACCTGAATGACAGATTGGACTGAAGGCCCAACGGTGATGCTGTGTACAAGAAGGGGATGAGCTGACTCTACTTTCTAAGGAAGCTCAGATCCTTTAATGTGTGCAGCAAGATGCTGGAGATCTTCTAACATCCTGTGGTAGAGAGTGCATCTATTCTGCTGCTGTCTGCTGAAGGGGCAGCATCACTGCCAGCAAGATTTAAACACTAATCCAAAAGCCTGGAAGCATCTTTGGTCAGAATTTGGAGGTGTTTGAGTCAGTGAGGGTCAGAGGTCACACTCATCTCCATCAAGGATAACCCATCACATCGGCTGTGTCCCAATTCAGGGTCTGCACGCTTGAAGTACGCATTTCAAGTGCGGTTACGTCACCGCCACGCGACGACGGCTGTCCCAATTCGAAGTGTACTTCAAATGCATACTCCAAATGCGCCGTCGATTTCCCCAAATATCAAGCGTGGTCCGGTGCACGCTTCGTGGTCCCATATATCCCACAATTCATAGCGCGGCAGTGGGTGTGGATAATTTTGCCGCAAAATACGGCAGAAGGGAGCGGCCGAAGAGGTTTTTTTTGTTTCCAAACTTTATTGAACTTATAAAGCGAACAGTCAGTCATTCCAGTTCAATTTGTACAGTAGACATACAAGGCAAATAAGAGTAACAATATACAGTACAATGAAATAAGAAGGATAATTAAATAAAGGATAAAAAAGAAAAAAAGGGGGGAATGTGACAGACTTCATAACAACTTTGTACTTGAAAGTTGTGACAGCTCATTCCTTAAACATTTCTGAATGAACTTCAATCAATGATAAACCTTTTTTATTGGAAGTTTAAGAGAGTTTAAGTAATATTCAATTTCAATCAAAAACAAATTAAATGATGGGGTTGAGTTTTGAAATTTACATTTATGTATGTGGACTTTCCCTAATAAGATGGAGCGGCCGAAGAGTGAACTGTCAAAAGTGCTGAATATGACGTCACTTATTTATGTGCGAATGTTTAATAATTAAAGTCAGTCATATATCCACAAACACAACAAGCTGAAAGTCAGTGATATGTGTGTGTGTGTATATATATATATATATATATGTATATATATATATATACATATACATATATATATATATATATATATATATATATATATGTATGCAACTTTGTCACTGTATATATATATATATATACAGTGACAAAGTTGCTCTGGAGGCCCGCTACATGAGAGTACTCCCACCCTGTGGTGCAGGGCACCCTCTCTCTGGGCGCGTTCTCGGAGAGGTCCGAGGAGTTGGGGGGGTACTTATAAAGTTCAGAGTGGCTCCGAGCTTGAAGGATAAACCGCCCGCAGGGGCGTGCTGGGTGTTTTATATATATATATATATATATATATATATATATGTATATATATGTATATATATATATATATATATATATATATTAGGGGTGCAACGATATTCGTATCGATATTGAACCGTTCGATACAGTGCTTTCGGTTCGGTACGCATATGTATCGAACAATACAACATTTGTAATTTATTTTATCAGCTTTCCTTCTGACGATGCTGTCTGTGTTGAACGCTCAGTGAATCTGTGTTCGACTACTCCGCCTAGGCTGCACTGTCGAGCGCAGATCCACTGAGCGCTCAACACAGACAGCATAGTCAGAAGGAAGAGCGCAGGGCAAGCTAGCGAGACAGAAGTTAAGCTCCCCTTACAACATGAACCTCCCCCACTCTCATTCAGATCTGGCGTTTGGAATTATTTTGGTTTTCATGTGACGTATGACCCTGAAGGTAAGCGAGTCATGGACTAAAGTAAAACAGTATGTTGGATGTGCCATGCAATGCTCAATTACATTGGTGTGAACTAGTGTGTTAGCGCAGTTAGCTCGTTAACGTGTTGGCCGTCCAGCCCCATGCACGGGGCGATCGGCGGTAGCTCGTTAACGGAGATTTGCCGTGTTGTGGTGTTAAGGTCATTTCAACGAGATTAACCTGAAAGCACTAGTGGGAACACAACGAATATGACTGCACATTTACACCGACATCATCCTAGTGCAAAGACCAAAACAACAAGCATGCTACTAACTTTAGCCGAGTCATTTAGACAGCTGTTAGCACAGGATTCTCCTTATGCTGCTGAGAATATAGCCCAGAAGAAGCGGATAGTATAGCTTTTATTTTGGAAAGAGCCATTTCTCTGTAATAAACTCTCTTTTCCAAAGATGAGTGATTCCTCAATCAGATACAGGGCTCGCAATATCGCTAGCCCGACGTCCCGGAGCTAGCGATTTTTTCAGTCGGGCTACCAAAATCTATCTCTTCCCTGCCCGTCGGGCTATTGTAGGAAGGAAAAATATATGTCAATGCTTTTGCATTCTTTCAGAAATGTAGCTGGGTAATTATGTCATTGGCATCGGTGAGCCACTGTCAATATGTGACATATTGAAATCGCGTTTGAATTTGCGCTTGTTTTTTGCTTTCACTTTGCAATCGTGCGAACTGTGTATAGAGAGCGACAGCACTGATCTGTGAGTGATGATAATTTGTGCACCAATTCCTCTGACATCGTCTTATTAATCGTTAGCTTACTATGCAAACATAGTGAAATCTCCCGCAGCTTAAACATGTGAGAGGTTGATCGCGCAGAGAATCGCTGAGCTTATGTGAGTGAGCGTGTAAAAGCATTTCAGTTCTGCTGAGCCAAATAAGACAGGTCAGGGTGAAGAAGTGACAGCCAAAGAAAAGCTTACCACAAAACGGAGAAGTTATGACAAATCAGACTATAAGGCAAAAAGAAAGTGCAGCTTTATGGTTTCATGGACAAAAGAATTTCTGTGGCTGCAATATGACGAGCTAAATAACCAGGGCTGCACATAAGTGGTCCGCAGGTGCGCATTCGCTGTCAAAATAAAAAACACGCACAAGGGTTAGGGTTAAATTTAAAAACTGTACTTTTGAGTTAAAATATATATTTATAATTTTAATAAATGACAAATTAAAAATGCATGAACATTTTTTTGTATCGAAAAAATATCGAACCGTGTGTGTATATATATATATATATGTGTGTGTATATATATATATACATACATACATAAAACACCCAGCACGCCCCTGCGGGCGGTTTATCCTTCAAGCTCGAGTCCTCTACCAGAGGCCTGGGAGCTTGAGGGTCCTGCGCAGTATCTTAGCTGTTCCCAGGACTGCGCTCTTCTGGACAGAGATCTCCGATGTTGTTCCCGGGATCTGCTGGAGCCACTCGCCTAGCTTGGGAGTCACCGCACCTAGTGCTCCGATTACCACGGGGACCACCGTTACCTTCACCCTCCACATCCTCTCGAGCTCTTCTCTGAGCCCTTGGTATTTCTCCAGCTTCTCGTGTTCCTTCTTCCTGATATTGCTGTCATTCGGAACCGCTACATCGATCACTACGGCCGTCTTCTTCTGTTTGTCTACCACCACTATGTCCGGTTGGTTAGCCACCACCATTTTGTCCGTCTGTATCTGGAAGTCCCACAGGATCTTAGCTCGGTCATTCTCCACCACCCTTGGGGGCATCTCCCATTTTGACCTCGGGACTTCCAGGTTATACTCGGCACAGATGTTCCTGTACACTATGCCGGCCACTTGGTTATGGCGTTCCATGTATGCCTTGCCTGCTAGCATCTTGCACCCTGCTGTTATGTGCTGGATTGTTTCTGGGGCATCTTTACACAGCCTGCACCTGGGGTCTTGCCTGGTGTGATAGACCCCAGCCTCTATGGATCTTGTACTCAGAGCTTGTTCTTGTGCTGCCATGATTAGTGCCTCTGTGCTGTCTTTCAGTCCAGCTTTGTCCAGCCACTGGTAGGATTTCTGGATATCAGCCACCTCCTCTATCTGCCGGTGGTACATACCGTGCAGGGGCCTGTCCTTCCATGATGGTTCCTCGTCTCCCTCCTCTTTCTTGGGTTTCTGCTGCCTGAGGTATTCACTGAGCACTCGGTCAGTTGGGGCCATCTTCCCAATGTATTCTTGGATGTTCGTTGTCTCATCCTGGACTGTGGTGCTGACACTCACCAGTCCCCGGCCCCCTTCCTTCCGCTTAGCGTACAGCCTCAGGGTGCTGGACTTGGGGTGAAACCCTCCATGCATGGTCAGGAGCTTTCTTGTCTTTATGTCAGTGGCTTCTATCTCCTCCTTTGGCCAGCTTATTACCCCAGCAGGGTACCTGATCACGGGCAGGGCGTATGTGTTGATGGCCCGGATCTTGTTCTTACCATTCAGCTGACTCCTCAGGACTTGCCTGACCCTCTGCAGGTACTTGGTGGTTGCAGCCTTTCTAGCGGCCTCTTCATGGTTCCCATTTGCCTGCGGGATCCCCAGGTACTTGTAACTGTCCTCTATGTCTGCAATGTTGCCTTCTGGTAGTTCAATCCCCTCAGTTCTGACTACCTTCCCTCTCTTTGTTACCATCCGACTACACTTCTCCAGTCCGAACGACATTCCAATGTCATTGCTGTATAGCCTGGTAGTGTGGATCAGTGAATCGATGTCTCGTTCACTCTTGGCATACAGCTTGATGTCATCCATGTACAGGAGGTGGCTGACAACTGCTCCGTTCCGTAGTCGGTATCCGTAGCCAGTCTTGTTAATGATCTCACTGAGGGGGTTCAGGCCTATGCAGAACAGCAGTGGGGACAGAGCATCTCCTTGGTAGATCCCGCACTTGATGGTAACTTGTGCTATGGGCTTGGAGTTGGCCTCTAGTGTTGTACGCCACATCCCCATTGAGTTCCTGATGAAGGCTCTTAGGGTCCCATTGATCTTGTACAATTCTAGGCATTCCAGTATCCAGCTGTGGGGCATTGAGTCATAGGCCTTCTTGTAATCAATCCAGGCAGTGCACAGGTTGGTCAGTCTGGTCTTGCAGTCTCGGCTGATTGTTCTGTCTACCAGTAGCTGGTGTTTTGCGCCTCTGGTATTCTTGCCAATTCCTTTCTGTGTCCCGCTCATGTATTGATCCATGTGCCTGTTCATCTTAGCCGATATGATGCCTGACAGGAGCTTCCATGTAGTACTGAGGCAGGTTATTGGTCGGTAGTTGGAGGGGACCGGTCCCTTCTTGGGGTCCTTGGGGATCAGGACCGTCCGGCCTTCAGTTAGCCATTCCGGGTGTCTCTCGTTAACTAGCAGCTGGTTCATTTGTGCTGCCAGACGCTCGTGGAGTGCAGTCAGCTTCTTCAGCCAGTAGGCGTGAACCATGTCGGGCCCTGGTGCTGTCCAACTCTTCATACTGGAGACCCTTTCTTGGATATCTGCCACTGTGATGGTTACTGGACCCTGTTCAGGGAGGTCGCTGTGGTCTGCCCTCAGATCCTCTAGCCACTGAGCATTGCCGTTATGGGTTGCATCCTTCTCCCATATGCTCTTCCAGTATTGCTCCGTCTCCAGCCTTGGTGGTGCTGTTCTCTTATTGTTCCCTTGCCACTGAGAGTACACCTTTGCTGGTTCTGTGGAGAACATATATACATGTATATATATATATATATATGTATATATATATATATATATATGTATATATATATATATGTATATATGTATGTATGTATGTATGTATATATGTATATATATATATATATATATATATATATATATATATATATATATATATATATATACATACATACATACATACATACATATATACATACATGTATGTATGTATGTATGTATATATATATATATATATATATATATGTATGTATGTATGTACTCCACAGTTTGGAGACAGCAGAGCTCCTCCCCTCTGCATTTGCAGAAGTCTTTGTATTTGGAAAGCCTTCACAAATGCGGCCTCCGAAGGATGCTCCCCCTGAATTTGGACACAGCTTCTTCTTCTTTGGGGTTTAACGGCAGCTGGCATCCTTGTGCATGCAGTGCTACCATCTTCTGTTTCAGTCCGTTATTACACTCTTAAATCCTACTACTTATTCCTGTGTCTTTTGGGATCTTGCAAAGCTTTAAATAACGCGTTAAATTAGTCGTCGATGATTTTGATAGTCGACGTAATCGTGGCAGCTGAAGTTGATTAGGATTTGACTTTGGGAGGTGGGATTGGGCTGCTGCACTCAGAGCATGAGCTTGAGATAGCTAGATTAAGGACATCTGCTCTGACTGACGTCTCCGAACCAGGAGTAAAACAAGCCCAACCTTCTGAAGTCTAAGCTGCTGGCTCTTATTTGCACACATGCTGACGCCAATAATTTTTGGCCATGTTGAACCTTCTAGCACTGCAAAAGTTTAAAAGCTCTTTGTTCCTGAAGTTTCATACACATTATTTGTTTTTCTTGTTTCGCAGCAGGGTCAGGATGACAGAAAACGACGTAGATAACGAGCTGTTGGACTATGAAGATGATGAGGTGGAGGCCGGAGGGGTTGGAGATGTTGGAGATGTTGGAGGTGCAAGTGACATGTCGATAAGGAAGGAAGGGGTGAAGGGCTCCTATGTGTCCATTCACTCCTCTGGATTCAGAGACTTTCTACTGAAACCTGAACTGCTGAGAGCCATAGTGGATTGTGGGTTTGAACATCCGTCTGAGGGTGAGTAACTGGTGCCAGGAGGAAAATTGGGAACTGGTACAACCGCTGCTGATTTTATTCACTTTTTTATCTTCTCTCTGTATTTGAAGCGTCTGATAAAGATTAATGCCAGTTCCTCCTTTTACAGAGCTGTGGTGGGTTGGTGTGTTGGCAATGGTAATTTTAGTTACATAACACATTTCATTATGCTCAAACTCGATGTGCTGAACACAGAAGATAAAAGCATGAAAATCTGTGTAGGTTTATGTGGTGGGGCGTGGACTGCGGTGCTGTGCGGATGCACCTGCACGGCATCCACAGTCAAGCCCGCCATGTTAAAACATGGGGACTCAGGGGTTGGTGGGGTTGTGGTGGTTTGACAAATGTTGAATAAAAATGGCTCAAAACACAGATCTGCGGTACCGCCGTGCCTTAATTCCACCACACTGGTGCCGAAACCCAGGATGTGGCACGGCAGGGTGCATCCGCACGGCACCGCAGGCCACGCCCCACCACAGTTTACAATCTAAATCATTGTAAACCTACAGTGAAAACAGCTAAATAGAATAGCCATTCATTGTACAACAAATGTATAGGCGCTCCACACCAGCTGTGCTGGAATAAAATGTAAATAGAGAGCAGGAATAAATGGCAAACATAGCCATATGTACAGTCTAGAGGAATATGTACAAAACAAGACCCAAGCACACATTGGAGAACAAAGTGCTTGGAAATGGTGCAAAAAAACAACAACAAAAAACATATGAAGAGATCTCAGCACAGGGTAATGTGCTCAAATTTCCCAGTTCTTGTTAAAATGCGAGCAGCTGCATTTTGCACCATCTGTAGACCTCTGAAACTTTTCTTTGATAGCCCAGAAAGAAGAGTGTTACAATAATCAATACGTGAAGACACAAGTGCATGGAGCTTTCCCTAGCTCCTTACCCTAATCATGACAAATGAATGCCTAACTACATCCTAATTGTAACCCTGACACTAAAACCACATTTTGAGTCTCATTGTAGGTCAGTCAGAATAAAAAGGTTTTAAGCCTGTTTTTGAACGTAGGCATACATATACAGTGGCTTTCAAAAGTATTGGGCCCCCTTGAACTTTCCCACATTTTGTCACATTACAGCCACAAACATGAATCAATGTTATTGGACGTCCAGGTGAAAGACCAACACAAAGTGGTGCACACGTGAGAAGTGGAACGAAAGTCATACATGATTCCAAACATGTTTTACAAATAAATAACTGCAAAGTGGGGTGTGCGTAATTATTCAGCCCCTGAGTCAATACTTTGTAGAACCAGCTTTTGCTGCAGTTGCAGCTGCCAGTCTTTTGGGGTCTGTCTCTACCAGCTTTGCACATCTACAGACTGAAATCTTTGCTCATTCTTCTTTGAAACAGCTCCAGCTCAGCCAGATTAGCTGGACAGCGTTTGTGAACAGCAGTTTTCAGATCTTGCCACAGATTCTCGATTGGATTTAGACACCAGACAGGTCAGGGATAAAGTTATTGAGAAATTTAAAGCAGGCTTAGGCTACAAAAAGATTTCCCAAGCCTTGAACATCCACGGAGCTCTGTTCAAGCCATCATTCAGAAATGGAAGGAGTACGGCACAACTGTAAACCTACCAAGACAAAGCCGTCCACCTAAACTCACAGGCCGAACAAGGAGAGCGCTGATCAGAAATGCAGCCAAGAGGCCCATGGTGACTCTGGACGAGCTGCAGAGATCTACAGCTCAGGTGGGGGAATCTGTCCACAGGACAACTATTAGTGGTGCATTGCACAAAGTTGGCCTTCATGGAAGAGTGGCAAGAAGAAAGCCATTGTTAACAGAAAACCATAAGAAGTCCCGTTTGCAGTTTGCCACAAGCCATGTGGGGACACAGCAAACATGTGGAAGAAGCTGCTCTGCTCAGATGAGACCAAAATGCAAAACGCTGTGTGTGAAAACTAACACTGCACATCACTCTGAACACACCATCCCCACTGTCAGATATGGTGGTGGCAGCATCATGCTCTGGGGGGGGGGGGGGGGCTTCTCTTCAGCAGGGACAGGGAAGCTGGTCAGAGTTGGTGGGAAGATGGATGGAGCCAAATACAGGACAGTCTTAGAAGAAAACCTCTTGGAGTCTGCAAAAGACTTGAGACTGGGGCGGAGGTTCAGCTTCCAGCAGGACAACGACCCTGAACATAAAGCCAGGGCAACAATGGGATGGTTTAAAACAAAACATATCCATGTGTTAGACTGGCCCAGTCAAAGTCCAGATCTAAATCCAATCCAGAATCTGTGGCAAGATCTGAAAACTGCTGTTCACAAACGCTGCCCATCTAATCTGGCTGAGCTGGAGCTGTTTCAAAGAAGAATGGGCAAAGATTTCAGTCTGTAGATGTGCAAAGCTGGTAGAGACAGACCCTAAAAGACTGGCAGCTGCAACTGCAGCAAAAGCTGGTTCTACAAAGTATTTAGTATTTAGTATTTATTTATTTATTGTATCGACTCAGGGGCTGAATAATTACGCACACCCCACTTTGCAGTTATTTATTTGTAACAAATGTTTGGAGTCATGTCTGATTTTCGTTCCACTTCTCACGTGTGCACCACTTTGTGTTGGTCTTTCACCTGGAAGTCCAATAACATTGATTCATGTTTGTGGCTGTAATGTGACAAAATGTGGGAAAGTTCAAGGGGGCCCAATACTTTCGCAAACCACTGTAACCTACCTCAGGTCAGCAGGCAGCTTGGTCCAAAGAACAGGACCACAGATGCTGAAAGCACCCGTAGACCTAAGTCTGGGAACAGTTCAGAGATGTGCATGTGATGACCTGAGAGTTCTGACTCTGAAAGACCCTGAGAAAGTATACTGGAGGGCAAACCACAGAGAGTTTTGTGAAATAATTAAAGGATTTTAAAGGTAACTTTGCATTGAACTGGGAGTGAAAGAAATGGCTTGAGTACTGGTTTCTGGTTGCTGCATCCTGAATGAGCTGAAATTCTCCTGCTCATGTGTTCTCCTTCCAGTTCAGCATGAATGCATCCCTCAGGCAATCCTGGGTATGGATGTGCTCTGTCAGGCCAAGTCTGGGATGGGGAAGACAGCAGTGTTTGTTCTTGCCACCCTGCAGCAGCTAGAGCCCATCACCGGTCAGGTGAGGTGTAGCAGCCAGGACAGAGCTAAAAGGTGTTTTATTATATTGTAACAACTGTCATTTAATTGCTTTTCTGCATTTATTTTCATTTTAGATTCTACTTACAGCTGATTTTTAGCTAATGAGCACATTTGTTCTGTACTTGTGGAGCCTTCATATCTAGATAAACAGGCTCAAAAACAAATCTGAAAGCAAACTCAGGATATTGCGTTGTGTCTTTTGTGTAAATGCCGACTTTTACCTGGCAGTCACAGAGTCAGTTGACTCCATGATGTTGTGATTAGGGCTTTTCACAACTCTTGACTGACCAACTGCTAACATCCAGATGAGAGAAAAAATGTTTGAGTCACTCTTAATTATTACCATCCACTTGGCAGAACGCTTGGTAAAGAGTTGTGGGCTGTTTGAGTTTGAACGAAAGACTTGCAGTAGTGTGCAGGGAAAAAAGAACAGTGTACATTCAGATTTACAGATGCATCGTGTTTTCAAGGACCATAGTGCAGTAAATACATCCCATAGTGAATTAAGTTGATACTATATCTTAATCTTTGCCATTTTTATGTGCAGGTCTCTGTCCTGGTGATGTGCCATACCAGAGAGCTGGCGTTTCAGATCAGCAAGGAATATGAGAGATTTTCAAAGTACATGCCCACTGTTTAGGTAAAGCAGCTTGAACTCATACATCAGTTTCTCCCAGCTCAAACAGTATGATGTATGCTTGTTTTCCTGCAGGTGGCAGTGTTCTTTGGAGGGCTGTCTATAAAGAAGGATGAAGAGGAGCTGAAGAAAAACTCTCCTCATATTGTGGTGGGAACACCAGGCAGAATCCTGGCACTGACGCGCAGCAAGACGCTCAATTTGCATCACATCAAACATTTCATCCTGGATGAGTGTGACAAGATGCTCGAGCAGCTTGGTAAGTGGCACAACCCACTTTTTAAAGCAAAATCAGATCCAAATATGTGCCAGTGTTTAAAACCAAGAAACAAAGAAGAGGATAAGATAACATTCAAACCAACCTCTGTCTCATTAGCTTTGTGGTCTCACTGTGGTAGCTTTGTGGTTTTTATGTATGGAGTCCAGTTTCCTTTCATATTGTGTGAAGGTTTCCTGCCTCCCTTGGGGAGCTTGCAGCAGTAAATATGAGTCTGTGGTTTTCCTGTAATGTGTGATTTTTATAAGGATCATGAGGTATCCATCTTTTCTTTTCCCAGGATAATAAAGTGTTTGACAGCTGACAACTCGAGGCCAAGGTGCTGGTGGTAGAAGTTATTGTACTGCGGGTGTGATTGGTGTGAGAATAAACAGTAACGTATACATGACATATATCAGGGGTGCTCACACTTTTTCCGCATGTGAGCTACTTATAAAATGACCAAGTCAAAATGATCTACCCACTACAAAAATCCAAAACATATACTTATTTATAAATATATTGAGGATTCTTTATATCTACAATGTATATACATGCATAACCGCAATATCCAATATTTCACAACACAATTAACTATGTAAATTTTTTGTCATTACCTGAGTTTACTCTGATGACTTGCACTGAATTGAATCAGCCAGGGATGCATAGTCCGGACAGTAGCTGCTGACGGCCAGGTTTAAGAGAAAAAACCGAGAGCTAAAAATTGGAGTTAACTCGCTGACTAGCTTGTCAGTTTTACTACACTTCGCGCCGCTGTTTGCGCATGCGCAGCGACCTAAGCGTCAGAAAAAATCTGATGTCATCTTACTGGCTTCCCTGTATCAATCAAGTGACGGGATGGATGATAGGCTGGCATCTATTTTTTTAATGCCATGCGATCTACCAATACTACCTTTGCGATCGACTGGTCGATCGCGATCGACGTATTGAGCACCCCTGACATATATCTAGCTAAATCTAAATGTACACAGTGGATTTCTCTGCTGTGCTTGTGTGACAACAAACAGAATAAAGCGTAAGAAACAAATTTCTCAGTTAAAGATAAATTTGGAGGATTGTGAAAGATCATGGCACCAGCGTCTTCCCACCTTTGTAGAGGCAGAGGGGGCAGCTAAACAAATGCAGCATGACTTTGTTGCTTTTATTTTGATGACAACTGCTACTTTTATTGTCGTAACCCTGCGAGGCGGGCGGCCTGGACACGCAAATTTGTGAAGTGATAACTCAAGGACATAGCGACATAGGGGTGTGAAATTGATACCACTAGGGTATCTAATAAAACACTGAGGGCTATCAGTCTTTCCCTAATAAAATTTAATGAGGCATCTGTGATTTGGAGCACAAACTGGGCGTCATCAGGACGCTACAACACAGAGCGAACACCATCCCCACAGACACAGCAGCCAGGGAGGCAGAAGAACATCAAGAAGGCCCTGAGTAAGTGTGGTTATCCCAGCTGGACTTTTGGCTCCTAAAGAAAGCTCCAGCTGATCCAGGAGAGAAGGACAACCGCTGCCCAAGAGAAAACCTGTAGTGATCCCGTACGTGTCAGGAGTATCGGAGCAGCTGAGACGCATTTTTTCTAAACACCGGGTCTCTGTGGCTTTTAAACCTCAAAACACGCTGCGCCAAAAATTGGTCCACCCCAAGGATCGTGTCCCCCGACACAAACAGAGTAACATAGTGTACGCTGTTAAGTGCAGGAGGACTGCCAGGATTTATACATCGGGGAAACCAAACAACCTCTGGCTACAACACAGCAGAGCCACCTCGTCAAGCCAGGACTCTGCAGTCTATGCACACCTACAGGCCAGTGGACACTGTTTCAATGATGAGGATGTAACATCCTGGACAGGGAGGAACGCTGGTTTGAGGGCGGAGTCAAGGAGGCCATTTACGTGAAAAGGGAAAGACCATCTCTGAATGGAGGAGGGGCCTAAGGGTGCATCTGTCACCATCTTACAATGCTGTGATTGCAGCCATTCCCCAACTCTCTGTGAATGGGACTCATGGCCATTGATCAGTGGTCTTTGATTAATGGTCATTACCTCCCAGCCCATTGTTCACCCACCAATAGTTTCCCTCATTGTGTAAATGTACTGTTTATAAGGTTGGAAACCTGCAGTCAGCTGAGACCGAAGAAGTCACTTGGACGAGTAACGAAACGTTTCTCCCACAAAACGTCCAGGTGAACGGAATCAACCTTTGGGATTTACTTACCTGGATGATTGAGCATGCATCAAAACTCTGACGATAATAATCCACGCCTTTTTTCTCACCATGGCACGTGTGGTGAGGGACATGATCAATAGTGGGTCAACAACCTTCTTAACCTCCTAGGACCTGACGTCCACATATGTGGACATCACATTTTGGGTTGTCTAGACCAAAATACAAAATTTTGTTCTACAAGGGCCCGATATCCACTTACGAGGACGTTATACTGCCACTGTTCTATCCAAATGTAAAGCAAATGTCCTCATATGTGGATCTAATTTATCTCAGAAACAAAAATCAGGTATAAAAAAAAAATCTGGGAATTCTTTGTTTTTACATCCATTGGGTCCCAATCAGCCCAAATAGCAAAGAAAAATTAAAAATGCATGCCATGAAAGAGTTCGGGCCTTAAGAGGTTAAGGGACAACTTCCACTAAGGATTAATACCTGGGAATCTCCACCATTTTGTTTTATAACTGAAGAAGCTTCTCGGATGAGACGTGAAACGTCTTCAAGAAACTTAAAGAAATCCAGTTGCTTTCAGTTCAGTTTTATATATACAGTACGAGATGACAACAACAGTCGCCTCAAGGTGCTTTATATTGTAAGGTAGACCCTACAATAATAAATACAGAGAAAAACCCAACAATCATATGACTTCCTATGAGCAAGCACTTTGGCGACAGTGGGAAGGAAAAACTCCCTTTTAACAGGAAGAAACCTCCGACAGCTGTGATTGGTTGGGGTGAGAGAACGAAGACAGGATAAAGACATGCTGTGGAAGAGAGACAGAGGTTAATAACAAGGATGATTCAGTGCAGAGAGGTCTGTTAACACATAGTGAGTGAAGAAGAAACACCCAGTGCATCATGGGAATCCCCCAGCAGCCTACACCTATTGCAGCATAACTAAGGGAGGATTCAGGGTCACCTGATCCAGCCCTAACTAGAGCAGGGCGATATGGCCGAAAATATTTATCACGATATATATTTGAAAATTTGTGATAACGATATAACTGATGATATAGTTACTGCGAGACAAAATACAACTCCACAACTTTACTAGTGCAAAAAAACCATCCATTTATTTTCACTTAAACAAGCAGCTGTTTTTTATGTGCATTAAAGCTATATACAAATTTAACAGTGCAAATGCAAATTTGCTGACATATGGGCTGACATATCCTGAGCATAACCATGTATAATATCCACTGAAGTTAAAAAGAGGTGCTTTGCTACATTAAACTGCAGTGTGCCAAATAAAAAAAGTCTAATGTGTATTTTTCAGACCATAAGGTGCACGGGATTATAAGACACATTAAGCAAAACAAAGCAGTCAGATAAATCAAACTTTATTAAACTCATTCTTCTTGCTTCCTCCACTTCTGTACCATTGATTCATTAATGTTGAATTCTCTGGCAGCTGCTCTATTCCCATGTTGTTGCAGTATATTAATGACTAACCTCGTATTGTGGATGGATTATCTCAGTTGTTCTCCTGACTGAAGTTTGGTCCTTTTACAGTATCCTGCCATGCGATTGCATTTGTTTCTAACCATGAAGAACCTTCACGTTAACTTTTATAAGTGGAAAAGTGTTAGTGTTCGTCCTCCAGCTTCACTGTTTATGTTATGCTAACATAGCTGTGTCGCTAGCGATCACGTGGCACATCATTATATACCAGCTAGCCCAACTTCAGTAACCCTACAAGCGTCACTGCTGTTTAGTTTCCTGTCTTAATATATGTTGGAAGTGATAGCAGAGCTGTACGTTTGAATGTTTCAGAAATCTCTCAGTCGGAACATGCTATATCATGCTTAGGTAACTAGCGAGCTAACTTCCTGCTAACTTCTAACTGTTAAATGTCATAAATTCTGTTTTCATGGATGCCTGGAAGTTAAACTTCATAGTTACACCTGGTAAAGCAGCAATGCTGATCGTTTTATTAAAGATGAAAGAATTTAGACAGTTTTTAACTCTCAGTGATGCAGCAGTGTTCGTTTGACTTTGGGACCTGAAGCGGACGAAGTTTAGGACCCAGATTACTCCCAGATTTACGAGCATCTTAGTCCGACAAATACGGCAATAACGACGACCCGCTTGCATGTTCTACAAAAAAATGTGCTTTGTTGTGTATCTGACGGACAAACACCAAACCAGTTCCACATCACTGAGGTTTCAGCATTTTTACAAACCAATTCTGGTTCATCCGTTTCACTCAACAATCGGCCATGTGCGTATGAACAACAAGTAGGCCTGCAGAGTGAGAGCGAAGTGCTCTGGTACTACAAGGTCATTAAGATAAGATGGGGCCTGATTATTTAAGACCTTGTATGTGAGGAGCAGGATTTTGAATTTAATTCTGGATTTAACAGGAAGCCAATGAAGGGAAGCCAAAACAGGAGAAATCTGCTCTCTCTTTCTAGTCCCTGTCAGGACTCTTGCTGCAGCATTTTGGATCAGCTGAAGGCTTTTCAGGGAGTTTTTAGGACTTCCTGATAATAATGAATTACAGTCGTCCAGCCTGGAAGTAATAAATGCATGAACTAGTTTTTCAGCGTCACTCTGAGACAGGATATTTCTAACTTTAGAGATGTTGCACACATGGAAGAAAGCAGTCTTACATATGTGTTTAATAGCTCCTTAGATTACTATGACCTGGATGACCGAGAACCTACGTAGACTTAGCAGCTCTTAGGGTTTATTTTTCTCAGTGTAACAACAGTTTTAGATGTTGGGTGATATGATTGTTCAATACTGTACAAAAACTTTAGGAATTAATTGTTTCAAATGTGATGTCATAGATTTCTTGGTGTTTTTGACAATTCATTTGGTACGAAGTGAAGCAAAAATGTTTTCTTTTGAAGGGCCTTTTACATCGGCCGTGCGCTGCACTCACTGCTTGTCATTTCAAAACGTGTTTCTCTGAGGAGTTTGTGTCCTATTATGTTCAAATGTTGATAAAAACATGTATCGCTGGTTCATAAAGAAGAAAACTTTGTAACTATCCCAGCTGGTGAAGAGTGTGTTGTTTCCACAACACTGCTTCTCTCTGAGGTCTGCAGAACCTGCAGCAAACAGTTCACCAAACTCTGATACGTACAGAATGTTCTCCTTCATCATGTGGTTGAACTCAGCGCAGCAGTACTCTTCGTTTCTGTTCCTCGCACAACAATACGTCACAAGTGTGCATGTGCTTTGCTTTGCTCGGTGCAGCGGGAAATCATTATTGTGTGGCACAAACAATAGACACAAATGGGTTCCAGAGTGCAGCGCGTGCATATGTGAAAGGGCCTTCAGTCATCATTATTGAATCTTTAGTCACTGCATCTAGATGAGTTTGTAATACGCTGTAAATAATGCTCTCTTCCTTAGACATGCGCAGAGATGTCCAAGAGATTTTCCGTATGACTCCCCACGAGAAGCAGGTCATGATGTTCAGCGCCACCCTGAGTAAAGAGATCCGTCCAGTCTGCAGAAAGTTCATGCAAGATGTAAATACGCCTCTTCACTTTCATCTGCCATGCCTCTTCCCGCTCCCTCCACACCTCCACTACTCCTTCGCCTGCTGGAACAGTGGGTAACAAAGTCCAAGTCGATGTTCAGCCTCCATGAGTCCAAGTCACAAGAAAGAAGTGTGTGTGTGTGTTTACTTATCTTTCTGGGGACCAAAAAGTGGAGTTTTACTATACTTGTGGGGACTAACAGCTCTTATAGGGACAAAGTTCCCGTCCCCACAAATTTGAAGGGATTTTCGAGGCTCAAAATCTTGTTTTAGTGTGAGGGTCACAGTTAGGTCATGGTTAGGTGTAGGCTGAGGGTCAGGCATTCATCTTTGATGGTTAGGGTAAGGGGCTAGGGAAAGCATTATGTCAATAAGATGTCCCCACAGAGATATGAAAACACAACTGTGTGTGTGTGTTACCTATACCAAAGCCTTCCCTCCGTCTCCTCGCTGCTTCCTTTTCACTTCCACTGTATTATGATTGGTGTTCTCTTTGTGTGCTCTTCCCTGAATCTTGCCAACCTCCCTTTCAAACTCCTGCCGGTCCAGCCGATGGAAATCTTTGTAGATGACGAAACCAAGCTAACTCTGCATGGGCTGCAGCAGTACTACGTCAAGCTGAAGGATAATGAGAAAAACAGAAAGCTCTTCGATCTCCTGGATGCACTAGAGTTCAATCAGGTACCCACACCATACTTTCCCCACAGTGTAACCCCCCTGTGGACATTTTTGTTTTGTCTGTTTGCTTTTCTGTTGATGGGAATTAGATTGCTGCGTTTTATGTTCATGTCTTACAAGCATGTTACTGTGGGACACACTTGCAGATCCTGCTAGAGAAGCATTAGTTATTTCAAAGATCAAAATAAATGTTATTTATGCTACTTGTGTGCAACCCCTCAGCTCATCAACTTCCTGAAACCAGGCTCTATTCTTCTTCTGATTGGCTACACCTCTCAGAAAGAAGGGTTAGGGTTAGGCTGTGTGCCAGAGGACATCTCCTCACATTTACAGTTAAAGAAATACTTAATAAGATATGTACAGTATGTGTGTGTACAGACAGAAAAGTATAATGGTCCTCTTAAAGGCCTTACTATGCTTCAGTGTGAGGGAGCGAGGGAAACAATATACTTTGCTCATGTGAGTATGTGAGGGTCCATCAGAGTGAGGGGTGCGCCCACCCAGTATTTGTTAGATATCAGCCCAGTACAGACTTTAATACCTGAATCATGTATATTTGACAACAGGGCCAGCAGTTCACTGGAGTTCTGTCGTTACCATGTCAGCAGCAGAGTTAACAGAACGTGGAGGAAACCAACAGGACAGCAGTGTCATAACTGCTAATCCAACAGGTTCTGCTTGTGCAGTTTGCGAGCTTGTCACTGAACAAAGAAACAAGTCGAGCGCTAGTGAGTGTCAAAAAGCATGGCTGACGGTGCTGTCCTGTTTCTCTGTCTCTTTTGTCCTGGTGTTGTTCTACATGAAAACTTTTTGATTCTACTTAGAGTAAAGTAATAAATAGCTGTTAATGATCGATTGTCTCCAAGTGCAGACGAGGGGCGCACACAGTGAAACAGACACACACAGGAAGCCGACAGGACTTAATGTCCACTGTAGCTGAGTGATTGTGTCGCTGTGCTGCTCAGGTGGTGATCTTTGTGAAGTCCGTCCAGCGTTGTGTAGCTCTGGCTCAGCTGCTTGTGGAGCAGAACTTTCCAGCGATTGCCATCCATCGAGGGATGCCTCAGGTGGAACGGTAACTGAGAGCGGTGACGCCATAAATGTTTGTTACTATTTTATTACTCCAGACAACACTGAACTGCCATGTTGTGTTCACTCTACTTGTTCTTTTGGCAGAGGATAGCAAGCTCAGTGTGAACCTTTAGGAAATGGCTCAAATGTAATCAGCTGACAGTGAGCTTAGCTCCATGCAGCTGCAGTCTCTTTCTTGTGGCCAATTTGATTCAGTTTTATTTATATAGCACCAAATCACAACAACAGTTGGTACTTTATTTTGTAAAGTAAGGACCCCACATCTTTATGCTTTCTACTATATAATAATATTATGAAGAAGGAAGCAGGAGGCTTTTATTTTTTTCACTCTCAGACACTTTTATTTTGTTAAATTAATGCGTTGTGATGATTATACCATCGCAAACATAACTTTTACTGGTAAGTGAGGTCATTCTTTATATTAGGTAAAGCATTAGTTCTTATGGTGTTGTGTGCTCTAAGATGCAGTGCTGTGCAAAAGTCTTGAGCCAACCATTGTTAAGACAATGGTGCTGTCATATATTGAAACATGCAAACATACCGTAAAAGGAAATATAGTACATTAAAACACAGTCTGTACAGGTCTGACAAGATTAAAAGCCAGAATCCGGTATTCTTCAACACAGTCTGATCTCTCTGAGACAGCTTCCTTTATGAGTACTCAGGAGCAGTTCTCCAGGCTTCCCAAAGGACATTCAAAGGTTTGGGGAGACCATGACTGACTGTCCTGTGTGTGTTTTTTATATCCAGGTATGTTTTAGTGCATTGGCAGTGTGCAAGAAAGCACTTACATAGAAACAGCATCGAAGAAAATGCTTGTGTGAATGAGGCAAGTTGTGTAAAGCGCTCAGACTAGAAAGGCGCTCTATAAGAACCAGTCCATTTACCATTTACTATCATGATTTAGCTCCATTATAAAATAACTCAATTGTAAATATCCAGAATATTACAGAGATTAAATATATATAACTGACATTTTACTGTAAAACTTAATTTTGTTATTTTCACTGTAGAGGATGTGCATTAGATGGAGAGTGATATCCACAGACAGGAATGACTTCCTGTGTCCTTTAGTGGTGCATTATGGGTAATCTTAGTCTCTCAGTGACTGACCAGCTCATCATGAGTGGGTGGGAGGTCCAGCATTGTCCTGACCTTGGACAACATCCGCCTCTCAGACACCACCTTATTAAAGTCTAGCTCCATCCCCACAACATCACCCACCCTACCTTGTTTTACCGATGGCTGTAGACACTCACTGTTGGACCTCCTGATCCTTTCCATACATATTGATGACCACAAATATTAGCATAGTGTGCATTGGGTCCTTCACAAAAATTTGAGGAAACTGTACGAGTGACAGGATGTCTGTTGGCATCTGAAACCCTCAACCTGCTGTCCCAGCAAGCAACAGCACAGAGGATAGCACTGTCCACAACAGACTCATAGAAACACCTGTGTGTTGTCCGACAGATGTTGAAGACCTCAGAGACGACTCTGGCCCTTCCTGTAGAGTGCAGTGGTGTTTTTAACCCACTACAATTTATTATCAGGTGTACTCTGAGGTATTTATAGTCCTGCACATCGACCCCCTGGATTGAAACAGGGGTCACAGGTTTCCCGGTCCTCCTAAATCGGTTGGTCTTTGCTACGCTGAGTTGCAGATGATTCTGCTCGACCACAGCCCAACACTCATCACCCTCACTGATGCATCCAACCACTGCAGGATCATCTAAAAGTAAAAGGTCTGTGGTGTAGATGGTGAAGAGGAAAGGGGAGAGGACAGTCCCTTGTGGTGCCCGTGTTGCCGATCACCTTGTCAGACACACAATGTTGAAGACGCACGTTGTGGTCCTCCTGTCAGATAATCAACAAGTCCACAAAGCAAGCTCCATATAAATAAGCAGCTTTGATGTGGAAGAACTTGACTGGCCTGCACAGAGTTCTTAGCTCTGCCTGACAGAACACATGACTGTACACTCAGCTGCTCCTCTGTCTCTGCGCCTTCCACTCTCTACACCCATGGACTTAGTGTGCTACTTAAATAGGGAAAGACAAGGTGGAACAATGAGGAACAGCTGTGGCCTTCAGCCTCCTCCAAGCACTGCTCCACCCCTCCCCTGCAGCTGAGCCAGAAACCACACCCTGTCACAAACACCTGTGGGATAAATTAAAGTGGAGACTACGAGCCAGTCCTTCTCATCCAGCATCAGTGTCTGACTGATGTCGGTGACCAAAAATCCCATAAATACACTCAAAAAAAGCTGATGTCCAAGAAAAACTTTGAAAGTCTTTCAGGAAGCTGGAGAGCTGTTACTCAAGACCACTTCAAAAATTCCAAGAAGGTCTGTGTCATTGGGAGAAAAAAATGTAAAGACATGAGTGGGGACATTTGCACAGTACTGTGAGGATGTTGATCAACTCAGCAGCCCAATACACACATAATGAAACTTTCAATGTGAGGATATGTGACACACAGACTAAGCTTCACTTATTGTCCTCTGTAGTTTGTCTCGCTACCAGCAGTTCAAGGACTTCCAGAGGCGAATCCTGGTGGCCACCAACCTGTTTGGACGAGGGATGGACATTGAGAGAGTCAATATTGCCTTCAATTATGACATGCCAGAAGACTCTGACACTTACCTTCACAGGGTGAGACTATCCATGTGTTGTTCACCTGACAGGCTAAAAGAGTAATAGAAATATATGTGAAAGCTGCACAAGGTCATATTTGTGACTTATTGGATGATGTACAAATACATATTTAAGGAGATGCTGAGAAATCTGAGCTCTTTATTAGATAGACACAGGTGTGAGGCATTTATTAATGTTATAATCAGCTGAGCAGGTAGTAGCTTATCCCAAGAGTGGCAAGGAGGGTCTCTGTCCTGCACCCAGGCTGGAAGGAAGTCTTCTGTTGAAAGAGGACTTCATAGGACAAACACGGGTACGGAAGAGAAAAGGCAGATCAAATACTCTGGGACAGCATTTATTCACTAACATTAACCTATGCCAGAAGAACACGGAGAGGGCTTCTATCAAAGCCATACTATATTGTCTTATACTTATCCTGTACTGTGATTAGTTTGCCCTACTGTGCTGTAGTCTGTGATCCTGACTGAGTAATGTGGTCAGCTGCACTGGTGTCTTGGTGTAGGTTGCTCGAGCAGGCAGGTTTGGAACGAAAGGCCTGGCCATCACATTTGTGTCTGATGAAGGTGACGCCCGCACGCTCAACGATGTCCAGGACCGCTTCGAGGTGAACATCGGCGAGCTGCCGGAAGAGATAGACATCTCCTCGTACACTAAGTCTTCTTTTGTTTCTTGAATTATTGTAAGGTTCATCCAAACTAACAGCACTGTGTGCGTGTGTGTGCGTGTGTGTGCGTGTGTGTGCGTGTGTGTGCGTGTGTGTGCGCGCGCGTGTGTGCGTGTGTGCGCGCGCGTGTGTGCGTGCGTGTGGGTGTGCGCGTGTGTGTGCGCTCCTGCAGTTGAACCAGCACGATAAACGAGCCGGACGCTCCAGTTGGACTTCGATTCACTTTGCAGTTTTACTCTGATGGAAGATGCAGACTGTGTTTGTATGAAACCTGGCATGTCCAACAGCAGATATTTACCCAAGCCTGTGCTTATTGAAAGGAAGAACGCAGGGGCACAGCTCCCTCTGCAGGAATGATTCAGAATAGACTTTGTATGATATTATTTAAGTTTCTAATGTCGGTATTTGTTAATATATAATTCAAGTTATCTGGTTTTCTAGGTGTGAGTGGAAGTACCAGAGGTAGTTTAGTACTGACAGTAGAAAGGCACTGTTTACTGCTGTGGATTAATAAAGTTTGCCTGGTAAGGTCTCCTTTATTCTTTCTTTTCCTTTTTTAAATCCACATCCACACTCGTGCTGTTGGGATACATGCACAATGTGTTTGTTATCGTCTGACACTCAGACTTGTCAGGATGGCAGCACAGTTTTCTTTAAAACCTCTACATACCATTAACGGTGCTTTCACCAATATTCACGGCATAGGTGTAAATGGAGCCTGATAATATCATGCATGTGGGATTTTTAACTGCTGACAGGAAGTTTGATTCCTTCTCTAGAGCACACACCCATCCATCCTTTCCAAAAGGAATCTCTTATGTTTAATATCATTTGGAGTTAAAATGAGATTAGATTCGTGAGTCTTTGTGATTTTACTTTCAACATGTATGATCTGTTGTATATTTGTTTTTAAATCCAAGCCTTGTTGAAGACAACATCTTGGACCATGTATACTTGTGAACAGCACCTTTTAAATTTGAGTATCTGACAGTCCTGGATGCAAAGGTTTTTTCACAGCGCGTCGGCCACCTTAACTCCATGAATCAACTGAATAACTGAGGAAGCTGAACGAAGACGTCTCATCACAGCTCGTTTGGCACAACACACAATAATGTCTGTATTTTTTTCATTCTTTAGACGTGGTCTGGTCACATAGGGTGTAGTGCCCTGTGTGCTTTTTAGTGTGATCTTCAGTCAGTGCAGCTATTACGCTCCAACTAAGGAGTGATCACTGTGGACACCCATGGATATGAGAACTGAAAATTTCCTTCAATATATGGACAAATATCAAAATAGTGGATTTTATTTGTAATGTAATAAAGTTATAAACATCAGGCAGTGGTTTTACACATCACCATACAGAAGTGGGTATCAGTCAATCATGTAGATAATCTCCCAAAGCTAATTACAGTACAGTGATAATCATCTGTAGCTACCTCACAGACCTCCTGTTGCAGAAACTATCAAACACTGGTTGCTGTTTCATGATGAGGGCGATCATGATGTCAGTGAAATTTGAAGTTAATTTGCAGCTTTACGTCCTTCATAAACCTACAGCTTGACACACCTGAAGGGAGCGTGTTGGAAAAATACTGTAACCCTCTGAAATGTAGTGTTTTTCAGTAAAGCATGGCTGTGATTCACACTGGAGTGACAGGTTTTCAAAGTTTTTCTTTTTAAGATTAGACGTCTGCTCGAGCAGGACTAGAGCTCTATTTTTAAGCAGCTTTCTGAACCAGGAAAGCCACTAACCATCCCCACAGACTAACCTACGTGATGGTTTGTGGGCAGGTATCACTTTCTTCTCAAACTACACTTTAACATTATTCACACAAGTTCATCAGAGTTCGACAGGATGACGGGCTCTGTGGAGTCTCGTTGCCTATGTTGGTTTGATAGTGAAGACTTCGTGCACTCACGCACCTGCTGTTTGTCCCGTGTAAATGCTTCTAACAATGTCACCTCCTCACTAAAACAGCGGTTTCTCACCAGAGCTTCATTCTTTGTGGAAACAATATTTAGTAGATTCAGGTGTACACTCTTGTTTTATATCTGAAACCTATTATTACTGTTACTAGACGTCAGACCTTATTCAGACTACATCTGGTTATTTGGCATCCACACCTCTGTATTTGTAGCACTCATGAGTAAAAAATGTTGTGCCTCGTGACTGAGAGACAGTAAAGCAAGTACTGCACTGTTGTCAGTTAGTCCTCAATCCAACCTACCGTTTTGATCTCCCTAAACTTTGAAAATGGCCTGTTTACTACCACAGACTGTATATAAAAGATGCACGTGTTGCCTGCATTCTTTCCAAAGGCCAGCAGGGGGCAGCTGCACAAAAACTTGAAAAACCTCTTTCTTGATTTAAGGACTCAGTAAAAACCTTCCTGATGATTCTGAGGAGGATAAATCACAGCATGCTTTACTTGTTGGGTTACCTTTTGATTTTCACATGAGCCTGCATTGGTCCTCAGTTTCTCAGCAAGATCTCCAGCCCAGAAATCAAGGGGAAAGAAGTAAAAACAATTGAAGCTGTGTTTATTTACTTCAATCGGTTCATGGTCACAAATCATTTTTCCCTGCTTTTGTCTCTGTAGTCACATCTGTGAGCTGTAGGAAGGCGGAGGGAAACACTGCACAGTCAGATTGACCCCTCACTTTGTTCAGCTGATGTTTAAAATGGTCAGCTCGAGGCTTCAGTGTGTCCATCTTTTATATACAATCTAATGCGTGATGCCTTCTACAAGCGTTACAGAAGCCAAGAGGTGGATAAGGTGTTACATAGGACACTTCTTTCTCCCAGGTGTGAACGGTGATTAGTGTGCTTTCAGTGCAGAGTCTGACTGATTCTAGGATTTCACAGTATCTGCTTACTTTTTGTCTAGTATGTGCAAATTGATGATGTTCATAGCAAAATGCTCGGGGAGTCATTACAAATGTGTTATCATAGTTTATCTAGCAGAGTGCTTACTCTTTCTGCATCACAGACTAGCCAAAACTAAGACCCACCAAAAAACAAAACTGCATTGATCCAATACCTGTCAGGCTCCACTGCAGTGTACCATCACTCACACTGTTGATAATGACATGATTACCAGTAGCTGCTGCAAACATCTGAAAGTGATGTCAAGTCTATATTTGGCCAGTTTGTCACAAGAAGAGAGAATACACCAAACAAAATGAGCCCAGAAAGCAAGGCACGCCGACAGCAGCCGTTTAGTTTAAGGATGGAATGGCTTCAGCCAAAGTGGGACCGCTCTGAAGTCTGTGTGGCCCACACGTGCCGATCCTCAATGAGCGTCAGTTTTAGAAGCTCGGCCTTCCAGCTCCACGTTTAACTTTGAACTCCTGCGTCCACCGTATTCTTTGGTCTGAGAGGGTGTTCCTCTGATTAAGGCTCTGTCCCCTCTTCAACACCATTTGGACCGCGTCTGGGTCTCTCAGCTCCAGCTGGTGTCATACTGCGACCAGCCCTCTGGTGGAGCTAAGAACACCCTTCGACCACGGTACAGGAAGCTGACCACACCTCTATAACCTGTACGAGGAACTCCTGATTTTAAGTCATCCATTACTCCCAGATTTCGAGCAAAGACTTTAAAACTGTCCCTGGTGGAGTACTGCACCCTGTACGGCCCAGGTCCTCTTAAACTGCCCCCTTGTTGCAGATCCTCAATCTTTACCAGTGGGGCGCTATAAACCTCTTTAAACTTTTCCTCATACTTCTCTTTTAGCAAATAAGACAAATCCAGTTTGGTAAAAGGCACAAATTCAGTGTTTAGCTTAATATAACGAAGGTACTGGTCAAAGAATTGACCTAAGCTCACACCTTTCCGGCCAAAGGTGATAGTCCGAGAGATTTCTGGCCGAATGCAGGAGCGGCCGTTGCGCTGTTCCGGCTGACGCATCCAGTCGTCCCAGAAGGCCGATGGCCATTTGGGCTCCAGTTCATCCCACATCTCTTTCAGCAGCATCCAGCCCAGACCAGGGAAGAAGTCTGTCCTGTAGAGGAGATCAGCTTTGGACGAATCCACCAAGGCGTCTCTGCCATTATCGTTCCAGGCAGAAACGCACCACAGGGTTGGGTCAGAACGCAAGATTGGATACAGGGCTCGGAAATACTCGAAGAAGTCAGGTGCGACCTGAAAGAGAGGAGACAGATGAAGAGTAATTCTGCTGCTTCAAACACATAATCACTGCCTCAAGTGTAACGATCCAGGTATTATTTACCTATTTATTAGACATTGTTTTACTATCTGTTCTTCTCTGATGGTCACAGACAAGATGCCAATCCAAATGTCCTTTGTTCTTCTAGTCTGTTAGCCAACAACAACTACTACTGTTCAACCTGAAACCATTTAAATGTTTGCTCACCACAAAACGAACGGGCCTGAAAGGAGTATTCTAGTGTACGACAGCGCATGTTCTGGCTTTGTAGATTCATATTTGTGAAAATACTGTAGCATAAACAAGCCAACAAATACAGCAGACAAAAGCTGAAGCAGGGAGCTGAGTCCCATCATTTTCATTCCCAGCGTTACCCTACAAATGCTGTTATTGGTTTGTAGTTTGCATGCAACATGTGACATTTACATTTTCCCTTCCTCCATGTTAATTGTTTTTTCGGAAGTCGAGCGTTCACTTTTTGCTTTGCCATCTGAGAAGATCTTGATGTTCTTGATGTTCACTTCAGGACTGATTTCTGTGACTTCTTAAATCAGTTGATTTTCATGGTTGCAGTCCTAGAACTTTTTGATTGTAATTCTTGCATAATTTCTCATGCTTGAATGTCCTACATGAGGTCCTTAATAATTCTACAAAAAAAAACAAAAAAAACAAAAAAAACAAAACCTAAACTGATGAGCGTTCAGTTTATTCAAGATGAAGCATTCTGATTAGTGTTTAGTAGAACGAGGCTACCTGCAGCCGAATATCAAAGGTTTGATTGCTCCGTGACAGAAGACTTGATCCTGGCATGATGTACCTTACCTATACTGGTCACTTTCGTGATATTCATGCAGTAGAGGTGTGCCTGTCTGTTGGGTTGGTATGTGCATAATGCACACCATGGAGACATTAAGGACACATATGTACAAATGCGTTTCATAGACTTCAGTTCAGCATTCAGCACAATCATTCCTCAGCACCTAATTAGAAAACTGAAGCAAGAACGACGAGTCAGCATACAGAGAGGAGGTGCAACAGCTAACAGACTGGTGTAGAGTCAACAATCTGTCTCTGAATGTGGACAAAACAAAAGACAGGATTGTTGACTTCATGAGAGCACGGAGAGATCACTGCCCACTTAACATCATTGGATCCTCTGTGGAGGTCGTCAAGAGCACCAAATTCCTTGGTGTCCACCTGCCGGAGAACCTCTCCTGGTCCCTCAACATGAAAAGCCCATCTCCTTCCATCCATTCTCACCACCTTCTACAGAGAGACTAGCGAGAGCATCCTGAGCAGCTGCATCACTGCCTGGTATGGTAAGTGCACCGTATCAGATTGCAATACCGTACAATGTGATAGTGAGAACAGCCGAGAAGATCACTGGAGCCTCTCTTCCCTCCATGACGGACACGTATAACACCCACTGCATCCGCAGAGCCACCAGCATTGTGGAGGACCCCTCACACCCCTCACAAACACTCTTCACCTGCTGCCTTCTGGAAAGAGGTACCAGAGCATCCTGCCCCTCACTGCCAAACTGTGGAACAGTTTCTTCCCCCAGGCCGTCAGACTCTCGAACACTCAGTGACTGGACTGACTGACACACACACACACACACACACACACACACACACACACACACACACACACACACACAGTTACCTTTTGCACAATGCTCAGTCTTTTTGCACAACCCACTGTGGTTGTTGCACTTTCCTGTTGGACTGTTGCGTGTCTGCATCGTTCTGTCCTGTCTGGTGTTGCACTGGTTTTGTAATTTTTGCACACTTGCACTTTCTGTAGTCCTGTGCTGATTGTCTGTTATATATAGCACCTTCATCTTAGAGGAACGCTGTCTCGCCTCACTCTGTGCTGTACCACTGTACATGGTTGAAAGGACAATAAAGCCACTTGACTTGACCTAGGGTAGGGATCAAACACACTAGCTGTTATTAATTACCAACTATTAATTTAGAGGACTGGGTAATGAATTTTCCCAAGGGGCTACATGAGAGGAAAACAAACTGTTGTGGAGGGCTGCACCAGTAAGTTAAACTCAGCATTAATAGTTCAATAATAATTCTCTCTCTTCTGGTGTTATTGGCAGATATTGCAGTTAGACAATGAAAATAAAAAATAAAAATAGTAAAAACACCAACAATTTAATTAATCAATGAATAAACATTCCCTTTTTGTCCCATTTCAGCCCCAACCTATCGGAGCATGCAGCTGCGTCCGTGATCTTCCAGTCCCAGTTCCACCTTAATCTCCAACTCTTTCCCTATCCCATGTACAAAGATCAGTAACTGGGCTGCCTCAGACATCACATGCTTGTTATGTAAATAGTTTCCCCCACAAAACAACTAAAGCAGATTTTAATGGGGGGAGTCGTAGAGGAACAAGGGTCTCTGCTTTGAGACCAGCCTGGGACCACAGCATCATTCCTGATCATTCATATTCACCTCTGAGGTCTATTATTAAACAGAAAAGTCCACAAAACACTAAAATCTGAACGATAGCTTCCGCACATACAGTGTGTAGTAATCCAGTGGTGTGTTACACCAAGTGTAAAAGATCCATTCACTTAAACTCTTTATTCTTAAAGACAAAGCATTCAGCAAAGAACAGACTCATTCCACGACCTGCCTGAAACATGAAAAGAGCAAACTGGTAGATACCAGCTACATAAGTAAAGCCAGATTTTTCCCCAGGGCTCAGTTTCTCCAGAGCTGCTGGTTGAAATTACTTTATACTGCTGTAACTGCAGAGCCTCTTTTTACCACAACTTTTCTGTGTCACACGAAGCTTTTTACTTCAGAACGGATTTGTACTTTAAAGCGGTCAGTTCTTAAGAAAGAAGTTCTTAGCAGGCCTTACGATTGGATAAATACAACCTGAAATGGACAACAACACATACCACGACATACTACATAGTGTCATGATTTATTTAACTAAAACTGAACCAAAATGCAAAAACAATGTGTGAAAAACTGAGAACACTCCACGGATCAACAGCATGC
This sequence comes from Astatotilapia calliptera, assembly GCF_964374335.1. Lineage (NCBI taxonomy): Eukaryota > Metazoa > Chordata > Actinopteri > Cichliformes > Cichlidae > Astatotilapia > Astatotilapia calliptera. The sequence goes on along the minus strand of NC_137442.1, from coordinate 37,298,188 downwards.
GCAGAGCTGGTAATAATTCTGTAGAACAGTCTGAAATTTCTATGGTAGTTTCACTTTTACCGGAGAGAGGCAGAATATCAACCAAAAATGACATAAAAGCCATCAAATAAGTTGCAGGCCATTGAGTGAAATAAGCATTTGATCCCCAAGCAAACATGACTTAACGCTTGAGGGAGAATCCCTTGTTGGCACCACAGCGGTAAGACGTTCCTTGTAGTTGGTCACCAGGTCTACACACATCTCAGGAGAGATTTTAGATCACTCTTCTATACAGAAACTCTCTGAATCATTTAAGTGCAGTCATACTTAGACCACTGTGTGCTTATGGAGAACAAATTCAATTAGGCACAAGTGGCACCAGTAAAAATGTAAAGGAACAACATTAGAAATAGGATATACCAAGTTGTTTCCCACCTGAGGTTCTGAGTAGTCATGTAAATATAACCCTCGATTCCAAAAAGGTCGAGACACTATGTAAAATGTACACAGTAGATGCTCTATAAGCTGCTCAGAAGTGCACAAGGATGAAACGCTTTTATCTGTCACATTTAAATCAAATATGGGTTTTGGGGTGCGACCACAGTTATAACTAGCATATGCCACAGATCATTCACTGTGGTGACCCCTAATAAAGGGACTAGCCAAAAGAGGATGACAAGTCTACTGAAGTCTTTGCTGCTAAAATGATACAATGACAGCAAAATAACACTCATCATCTTCAAAAGTTGATTCTGTTCATCTGGACATAGCGTTTTATGGGAGAAACGTTTGGTCATCATCATCAGGTGACGTCTTCAGTCTCTGCTGACTTCAGGTTTCAATCTTATAAACAGCACATCTGCATAATGACTGAAACCAGCCCACTGAAGGAACAATGGGCTGGGAGGTCAGTTCCTTAATCTTAATTATGCAAACTCTCATTGATCAACAACCACTGACCAAAACCCACTGATCAATGTCCATGAGCACCATTAACATGGAGTTGGGGAATGGCTGCAATCACAGCATTGTAAGATGGTAACAGATGTACCCTTAGGCCCCTCCTCCATTCAGAGATGGTCTTTCCCTTTTCACGTAAATGGCCTCCTTGACTCCGCCCTCAAACCAGCGCTCCTCCCTGTCCAGGATGTTACATCCTCATCATTGAAAGTGTCCACTGGCCTGTAGGTGTGCATAGACTGCAGAGTCCTGGCCTGACGAGGTGGCTCTCCTGTGTTGTACCATCCGCTTGCCAGGACTCTGCAGTCTATTTACACCTACAGGTCAGTGGCTGTTGATCAATGAGAGTTTGCATAATTAAGATTAAGGTACTGACCTCCCAGCCCATTGTTCCTTCAGTGGGCTGGTTTCAGTCATTATGCAGATGTGCTGTTTATAAGATTGAAACCTGCAGTCAGCTGAGACTGAAGACGTCACCTGATGATGACGAAACGTTTCTCCCCCAAACGCTACGTCCAGATGAACAGAATCAACTTTTGGAGATTTACTTACCTGGATGACTGAGCATGCATCAAAACACCCATCATCAATACCATGACAATAATGTGGATGTCTGAGAGCACTCACCTCCAAGTCATCCTCCACAATGACCACAGTAGACTGCGAGAATGTGTGAAATACTTGGTTGAGTGCCCAGCGGTAATGTCGGGCGATTTTGTAGTACCCCTGGAACTTCCTGTGTTCTGGCCGGACTCTGATGTCCGACAGGTCTGGTTGGCTTATGTGCGTTACTTTTTCTCCGTATGAGCCAATCACACGAGCCGTCTCAGCATGGCCGCAGTCTTGGCTGACGATGATTGGATACAGTTCTTGAGAAGGGCGGTACTGTATCAGTTTGTCAAGACTCCGCTTTACTGTCACTCTGTCACAGGCAATAACCAGAATGGGAATGATGACTTGTGGACCAGAAACAGAAGCTGTTACTTTATTGTCCTCAGCAACCTCTTCCTTTACATCAGTGGCCTGATGCCGTTCTATATTGGAGCCTGCAGCTACTGTAGCAACAGACCTCTGTGTGTGTTTTATTTCACCTTGGTCCCCAACATACACATCATTTATGAGAGGAACTGGATTATTCTGCTGCTGGTCAACAATCTGATTTACTTCTTTGATATTATCAGTTTGCTTTTTCCCAATCTCCTTCTGCCGAGCCCACACTGCCCTGTGACTTTCAATTTGCTTTAATAGCTTTTTCTGGGTGTCAAGTTGAATTTCAACCTCCTCGGCCAGTCGGATGACCTCCCCAGCAAGGTTAACTTGACCTCCTTTACCTCTGACCATGCCCCACTCCTCCTTTCCTCCTGGTTCAGCTCCACCGCCTTCTCCTAGGTGGCCCATGGGAGGGCGACCCCAAAGGTAAAGTAGAAGCAAAGCATTCCAGGCGACAAACAGGAAAGCACCGCATAGTATAAAAGAGCTTTTCTTGCGAACCATGGCCCAATAACACTAGAAAAGGGGTGGGGTTGATAAGGAACAAGCGATACCAGTATGAATCCTACAGACCAAGGTGACTATTTTGGATGTGCAGGGAGTTAATATCCCACCATTCTGTACTTATTTCATTCTGTCCTTCAGTCAGGAGGGTGTCTGCTATAGGAATGTCTAATTTAAAAGGAATTTATATGATGTTACTGTGGAATACATGCAGTCTATGAAATCCCATAAGGTCAGGTCAGCAAGCTTGCAGCTAGCAAAATGGACTGCAGGTGAAAGTGGACAAAAGGAGAAGACAGGTCACTTTGGGTGGAGGGAGTGCAACTCCTTGAATGTTATCCTTCCACCATCCTGAAAAAAAGAGAAGGGAAACATTCAGCTTGGTGACTGTAGGTCATTTGAGAATTTCATAAGTGTACTGTATATGTGTCTCTGTAAAACAAAAGCAGCTATACTGTCAGTTAAACCCACAACAAGATCAAGACCATTCCTCGCCCAGCGGAAGAGTCAACTAGGGCATGCAGAGGGTTGGTGTCACTGCTGAGGATACAGGAAGATGGTGGGAAATAGGGTTGGGTCATATCATATCGTTCACGGTAATACCGGTATAACGTTAGGCAATGATAAGAAAATGAAATATCACAATAGAATATGGGTAAAACAGGCATGCGCAGTGCCTTTGCTTTCATACGCACATGGCGGAAAAAGCATGGCGGCGACGGAGAATGAGAAGAGCGAAAGTGGATCTTTGAATGAAACAGATGAACCAGAATTGGTTTGTAAAAATGCTGCAACTTCCAGGGTTGAGGAACTGACCCCGCTTTTGTCCGTCAGATACACACCAAAGCACAATTTTTGTAATGCACATAAAAACAGCTGCTTGTTTAAGTGAAAATACATTGATGGGGTTTCTTTGCACTAATAAAGTAGTGGAGTTGTAAAGTATTTTGTCTAGTGTCAATTATATCGTCAATTATATTGTTATGGTAAATTTTCAAATATATCGTGATAAATATTTTTGGCCATATTGCCCTGCCCTAGTGGGGAAAAAAACCCTTCAAAACAAGCTCTTCTTTTAGATTCTTGCAATATGAGCAAAGGACACAATCATGTAGTTTTAAGGTGACTTAAATCAGAAAACCTTAGACTACTCAGTTTGCAGAGGTGTGAGGGATCTTCCAGGAATGGTGATGCTATTTTCCGTAGACTTCACTAGTCAGTAGGCAGTGATTTCATGCCTGTTGATCTCTAACCTGGAACACAGCTTGCTCCAGGGAAGATGAGGATTGCAGCACGTTATCATGGTGATATACCTCGGTAAGAACTGATAGTAAAGGCCTCTGGCAGGACAGAGTGGTCACACCGAGGTTCTGGCTGATGTTTCCAATAAACCTGAATGTTGACAAGCTTTCTCTGTTATTTCAAAGTAACAGAGGAATAAATTTAGTAAGTGAGCGAGCGGATGAAGGTCACTTCTTAGCATTAGAAACACCTAAACCAATTAGCACTGACAAACATAAGCCTGTGCTCTGACAGGATGAAGCCAGTTCTCTAAGGTAGCAGAGAGGTGGGTAGATAAAGGTGCTACCCATTACTGTCACATTCTCAGTTTACCCCACATTTGTTCCAGCCAAACAAGTTAAAGTGTAGTGTCATGCCTGCAGAGTGAGAAATGGTTATGGTTAGTGGCCATGTGCACTCTGTCAACAGATCCAAACTTACCACAGTACAACACAACAGACTCTTCTATTCACTTTATATTATACTGGATGATTGGATGAGCAATACTGATTTTCAAGATGAAAAAAACACTATAGTTACTGAAGACCGGTTTCTTAAACTGTCATTTATTGTTTGATTCTTTATGATTGAACGGTTGGGTGTTCCCGTAGAGGTTGGGTGTATTGTGTGTGTCAAGCAGCAACCAAGGGCAGGGACCCTGGAGGATCGATTCCTGGCTACCGAGGCTGGAAATGGGGACGTCACCCGTCTGATGGGGAAGGAGCCTGAGCTAGTGCATGACATTGAGAGGTACTGGCTAGACACAGTCGAGTTTACTTCAATGCACAGCTTAGGCTCTGGAACCAGTCTCCAGAAGCAGGGCTGAACTCGGCCCCAGCATGGACTTGCCCTTGGTGAGAAGCAGCAAGCTGGGGTGGGTATCCTGGCATCCCCTCGGCTTGATGCCTTTACATTGGGGGTTTTTCCCAGAGAACGAAAAGGTTTGTTCCCTGCGCCTCTGGATCAGGGAACGGGTCTTGACTGTCGTCTGCACTTATGCGCCAAACAACAGTTCAGAGTACTCGGGCTTCTTGGAGTCCTGTCTTTGGGATCAGGTGGCAGGGGGAGTATGCTGGACAGACCTGGTGCCCCAAAATGTATAGTGAGGGTACACTGGGAACACCTAACAGAGGTCCCAGTGTACAACTCTCACTTCTAGCAGAGCTTCAACAATATTCCGAGTGAGACTGGGGACATTGAGTCCAAATGGACTGAGACTGCTGCACTGAACTGTGGCTGCAAGGTGGTTGGTGCTTGTCGTGGTAGTAACCCCCGAACCAGCTGCTGGACACTGGAGGTGAAAGGAGGCATCAGGCTGAAAAAGGACTCCTATTGAGCTTGATTAGCCTTTGGGACATTGGAGGCAGCCGATGGGTACTGACTGTCACGGACCTGGGTCTGAAGGACCCACAGTCTGTGAATAAGCATGGACATGTGTATTTTTGGTGCTTCTGTCCTCTGTTTCCTTATGTTTGTGTGTAGGTGGGTGTGGCAAAGCACCTGTTCTTCAGCCCTGTTGGGCGTGGCAGTCAGGAGCCTGGCCACACCTGAGGAGAAGCGCACACACCTGAAGTCGATCAAGCCTCGTCGGGGAGCTATTTAACAGTTTGGCTGAGGGCTCCTCGACGCTGGATTGTTGCATAAGACTCCACGTCAGTGTCTTGACTAAGGTTTAAATCAGTGTGTGCATACCTGCAAGAGCATGTTTCTTGACGGCTGCCTCTGGTATTCTTTCCCCCAGGAGGAGCGTGGAAACAGGAGGGTAGTGAGCACGGAGATTGCGAAAACACGGGAGCGGAGAGCACCAAGACACGGATTTTGGGAGAAGACACTGCACGGGAGTCAAGGGAGCACACGGGGATTTATTGTTATTTCTCCTACACTGTCAATAAACGCACCATTGCGGTGAAGAGTCCTGCGTTTTGGTTCCTATCTTCCCCACACCTCTATGGTCTGCCCCGCAGACCGTGACACTGGCAGACCAAGCCACACAATGGCTGAAACAAAAATTCAGGTGGGAGTTTGGTGAAGCCATGGAAAAACAACTTTGGAAAGCGGTGCTCTACCGACAATGTTGTACAGCGCGGGTGAAGTGCTGCTGACTTCAACTGATGATATTGTCGGGGGTTGGAATACTCGGAGGACGTCTTCCGTAGGATTAAGACGTCTCAGTGGGATAGGGTTAGGGAAGCAGAGTCTGGGGATGACCTAAGCATTACTCGGGGTAAGGTCACTGAGGCAGTTAAACAACACCATGGTGGCATGGCCCATGGGGTGGATAAGGTTCACCCTGAGGTCCTCATGGCTCTGGATGTTGTAAGGTTTCGGTTGACATGTCTTTGCAATGTTGCGTTGAGATCTGGGGTGGTACCTCTGAATTGGCAGACCGGGGTAGTGGTTCCCATCTTCAAGAAGGGGGACCTGAGGGTGTGCTCCAACTATGATGGGGATCACACTCATTAGCCTCCCCGGGAAAGTCTATGACAGGATGCTTCATCAGGAACTCAATGGGGATGTTGCGAACAACACTAGAAGCCAACTTCAAGCCAATAGCACAAGTAACCATCAAATGCTTTGTCCTGTCAAATCCTAGGCCTGAACCCTCTCAGTGAGATAACTGACAAGACTGGCTACGGATACCGACTACGGAATGGAGCAAGCCACCATCATCAGCCACCTCGTCTATATGGTTGACATCAAGATGTATGCCAGGAGTGAATGATCACTGATCCACACCACCAGGATCTACCAGCAATGACATCGGAATGTCATTCAGACTGGAGAAGATGGTAACAAAGAGAGGGAAGGTAGTCAGAAGTAAGGGGACAGCCCTACCAGAAGGCAACATTGCAGACGTTGAGGACAGCTACAAGTACCTGTGAATCCCACAGGCAGAGAGTAAGGCAAGTCCTGAGGAGTCAGCTGAATGGGAAGGACAAAATCTGGGCTATCAACACCTACGCCCTGCCCATGATCAGGTACCCCTGCTGGGATAATATCCTGGCCAAAGGAGGAGATAGAAGCTACTAACATCAAGACAAGAAAGCTCCTCCTCCATACAGGGTTTCACCCCAAGTCCAGAACCCTGAGACTGTGTGCTAGGCGGAAGGAAGGAGGCTGGGAACTAGTGAGTGTCAGAAGCATGGAAACCCCTGGAGGTCCCGAGGTCAAAATGGGAGACGCCCCCTAGGGTGGTCGAGAATGACTGAGCTAAGATCCTGTGGGACTTCCAGATACAGACGGAAAAATTGGTGGTGGCTAACCAACCAGAAATAGTAGCGATGAACAAGCAGAGTAAGACGGCTATAGTGATAGATGTCAGCTACGTGGCATATAAAAACATGACAGAATGCAGTGACAGCCCTCTATAGAGCTTAAAATACTCTCACAATATTTGGGGATTATACTTTACAGTACTGTAGGTTTTTGCACTACAACGTAAAGCACCTTGAGGCGCTTGGTCTTATATGTATGGCAACTTTAAATGGAAAAAGATGAATGTTAGATTATATTGTAGTGACAATAAAATGAGAGGTGTAATATCAAACTGTGCAAAGAATACTTGATGTAAAACGTGTTCTGGAAATATATAAACTATTCATGCAAATCTCTCATGAAATTGGAAAATGAGTATATTAATTGACTAATGTAAACTTCTCTCATGTTTCACTTATCTTATTTCCTTCAGTAACATTTATATTTATTTCATTTCAATTTAGTTTTGCTTTAACTGTATAAAGCAATACAACAATTTTCAAACATGCACAGCAACCCTAACTTTTTATGACCGAGGTAAGCGTGAGAACACAACAGCTGGAGACAGCTGGATCAAGATTAAAAGTTGATTTTGGCTGCCAGCTAGTTAGTACTAATTCTCTTTCAAACTGCATTTTAATCTCTTAAATGTTAACATTGTACAGCAATATATATTAGTTGTGATTATCTGTAACAGTGATTAAGCCATTGTTAAATACATTTGTGTTTATAGCTTTTTAAAAATTGTCCATCTGCCTGGGACTAGAGCTGAAAACCAGCCTGTAATGGAGTAGACTGGTTCTAATATAGTGCTTTTCTACTACACTCGAGCAGCCAAAGTACTTTATACAACGGTTCTTATTCACCTATTCACACAAGCACTTTCTAATTTATATTTTTACAAACATTCATACTTCATCAGAGAGCAACTTGGGGTTCAGTATCTTGCCCGGGACATTTGACATGCAGACTGAAGACTAGAGTCGCCCGGGACTGAACCACCAGTCTTCTTGGATGAGTGACGAAACGTTTCTCCTAAGTCCAGATGAACAGAATGCATTTTTGGGGATTTGAACATGCATCAAGACATGTCTCTGCCTCATTCTTGCAATACTGTCAAGAACCTGTGTATGAAAACAGTTTGCTAAGGAAAACTCGATCAAAGACGCCCACCTATATGCAAAACAAACCAATTTAGAGTTCAATGCTGTGTGGACTTGAGAATGGGGTTAAAGGTAAGGCTTGTCTCTCTAACTCTTCACCATTGCAATTTGAAGCTTTCAATCATGTACTAGGTACTTTTAACAGCACTGTGACATTAGATAGCTATGAGTATTTTTGATTCCTATAATAATGATCTCTGTAAGTTTACCTATGCTAAATATCCATGAGACTACTTCTCAGATGACTCTCTCTCTCTCTGTTTAATATATCAAGCAGCTTGATTATTTGCAAAAGACAGCTTATTAAAGAAAGGGTCAAGAGTCCCGGACAGTGTCAGACATCATCAGCTCAACTGAAATTAAAAAATGCCTCAAATTTGAGAGAACAGACAGACACAAACTGGTCAGAGAGACTAAGCCCAGCAAGTTAAACTCACTGCCAACTGTACCTGAAGTCGTGGTCCTGTTCAGCCATGCAGGGCTTCAAGCCGACAAGAGGAGCCGAGCAGAAGAAGAAACTGTTGCTCCTGTCACAAAGTGTACCAGCTGAAAGTCTCGGTGAATCCCCTCCTCCCTCCGCCAGCCGACGTGGAGCTGACTGGTAGGATGACAGAGAGCAGCCTGCGGCACGAACCTACTGAAGTAACGGACACGGACCGGGCTTACCGGTGTTCGGCTCACATGATTCCTGTGAACTGGGGGCTGGCAGGGAAGGACTGGGAGGGCGGCCGACGCCTCTTAGTTTGCCAACACTACAAACTTGTTGTTCTGCTTTCAGCTGACTCGTCCACTCTGCACACAGCAGCCGTCTGTGTCGCTGAACTGTTCGCTTCATATGCCCAGTGTCGCTGAAGCTGAGTTCAAGCACAGGACACGGTGCGTGTTAAATGCGGCAGGGCCGTGCCCAGTGTCTGTCCCCGAGCATCACACACATACCGATCATCCTCACGGCCAGCTAACCAGTTCACTTGCGCTGACGTGCTGTTAGCAAGCCGGCTAACGCCAAATAGCCACAATGACAGCTTTTTAGCTGAACAGCCGCCCCAGTCAACGACAGGATGCAGCGGCAGGATCCAGGGTCACTCACCTCTCTCATGCCGTGCTGGCCCGCTAAACGAGGCTTGCATTTCCAAATGAACTGAGGCTCATCGAGCTGCAGCACTAACCGGCTAGCTGGCGAGCTAGCTGACGTTAGCTAGTCGAGACCCTCTTATTTCTTATGGTGTGACATTAAGCAGCACATTTCTGAGTGGGTTCACAGAGGCCCCAGTATCACTTTCTGCACCTTATCCGCCTCCTGTTCAGTCATCTTCCCGGCCTCGTTCCCGTATCCAGCGCCAGCAGCTGTCTATGTTAGCCGGCTACAGTGTCTGCTCCGCAGCAGGGGGCAGACTGCTAGCGGTCTGTGCTCCACGGAGAAACTTTGCAGAGGGAAGCGCTTCTCTGTGTCCCTGCAGCCAGGGGCTTCACTTACTCCACAGACCACTACCTCCCATGTGTGTTGATGGCATTTTTCTTTTGATTGCACAAAACTACACTTCCGGATTGTCGACTGGCTTAGAACCGAGTTGACCCGAACCGAGCCGAAGTCTAATCCCTGACAAACTCACATCTTTCCAGCTCACAAAATCACTTTTCTCTGATCATTCCAGTCTTCACTTGTTGCCGCAGGTTTTCTTAGACACTCCATAGAGGTCGGACCTACTGCTTTGTAGGCTTCAATGTGTTACTGGGAATGTGAAATTCAGTTGTTACATCTAACGTCTGCGTGGTTTGCAAGGGAAGGTTAGGATAGTAGTTAGTTAAATAAATTCACAACTTGAGCAAATGTTACAAGATATACTTAAAACATTAAAACTTAAAAAAATGATCACACACAAACACAGGGGCATCACCTTAAAGATAAAATAGTAGTAGTTTGTAAGTCATCCAACCACGGTTTGTATTTTTCCAGCTGTGCTGTACCTCTGTTATACACAGAAACTAAAAACGTGCATCCTCTAACTCGTCTGGCAGGCCTCCTCTCTCCTGAAGATGTATTTTAGAAGTGGAGGCATGACATACTGCCACAGTAAATCATTGCACTGTTTTTCTTACAGTTTTTGTGTTTTTATGTATATGTGTTTTTAATATGAATGGTTTAGTGGCATTTTCTGGGCACACAAATTAAGAGAAAGGAGAAAAGCTTTATCACTCCAGGAGAATGGTTCACCTCCACAGACACAAAAACACAAGTCTTGCCCTATCAGAAGGTGTTTTTTGTAATTCTGTAAAGGGTGTAGTGACATCCAGGCCATGGTGACGGGACTGTCACTATAGTACATCTGTCCAATGGGACAGCTGCAAGGTTGTACTGCCCTAACGTGGACCCACACTGTCAGCGGTCCGGGAACTGGCTAGTTCAGTAGTTTGGTGTTCCTCATGCTTGTGTGAGTCATTACATTTGTTTACTACACTGATAGTCAGCAGGTAATGAACTAAAGTTACAAATCAGGTGGATGAGTTTAACTCATGTCAGTAACTTTGAAGCAGTTTACTAGATTGGAGAGCTGAACGTAGGCCATCACATGGTAGTTACAGTGTAGCCTTCAAATCCAAAACAAGACTGGGTTTATGCAAGATCTTGGGCACAAGGAGACTTACCCACTTTATGTACTGGCAGTGGTGTTCATCCAGGAAGTCATGGACCTCCAGTTACCGTCTTGACTTCTCTTTGGCTAACAGCTGTTTCCTTTTGTTATTAACTTCCACCGACTGCAATTATTCCAGTACTCCAACTCCAAAGCTAAATCATCACAACTGCACCAAACTGTAACCTAGACGTAACCCTAAAGCTTTGAAGTTAAAACACAGTTTGAATAAATGTGACAAAAAAAGGTTTCCTCACTTCAGTGGTTAAACAAGAGAACCAAATACTCAACAGCATATGTTTGGAACGAGGACTGTGGCATAATCTCGAGGTTCTTTCTTTATTTCTAGGAAAGCTGATACTTTCCAGCTAAAATTAAGGCTCGCTGCTCGGCACAATCACAAATGTGCCAGGAAGTATGTACATCTGAGTGTGCGCAGCCTGTCCCAGCTGCAACTGGGGAAGAAGCTTGGAAAGGTCTTCCTACACTCACTCAGGGTGTTTGGCTGAGCACTTCTTAAGAACGGTGCAACCTGCTCATGAATAGGTAGAATCCCTGGGAGTGTTTTTACTTTTCTTTGCTTATGTGATCTAATTAAGGATGTACCGCTGGGGGCGCAGAGAAGTTCTGAGGAGTTGAGGTTAATAACTTCTGGATAGGCAGTTTTCAGAATTTGGGTAAAAGCTGTTTTCTGGCAAACTGTCACAGCTACTGACCGCCTGCATGACAGACAAACAGGGAACGTCTGCAGCCACACAAAACCACCATAACTAGGACTGTTAACCTGTGGAAAACATGGCTGTGAAATCTGGGCAGTTCTTGACGACCCCGATGAAACTCACAGGCTGAAACATGTTGGTGAAGTAATAAAGCTGATCTTTATGCCAAGTGTTGCTTGAGCTTTGAACTCAGACCGCTCTTCTTGTCCATGCTCTTTGGGAGAAGGTGAAGCTGTGCAGGAAAACCTTCATTCTGTCATTAGATACGAGTGCTGACTTCCTGCTGTTTATAGCAAAGTAAGAGGATGAATTTCTGTATGAACACTCTAAGTTATCTTTCTACATTTAGTCTCTAATCGATGTATTTAAAAAAAAATAAAAATGGAATTTCTATGATGTATTTATTTTCTATCAATAGATTAACTGCTGTTTTAGTTCGCATGTTAGTTATTTAGCCTCCTTTATTCGCTCCATGATTCTTCTGGGGTCTAAATTATGATATACTCAAAAAGTGCTTTCCCACAGCAATATTCAGATTTGAAATGCATTCATGGTAAAACAATGAAAATGAAAAGTTGATCATAAAAATTATTTTAAAATCAGAGTTTTTAAAAGGCCAGAACAGAAGACAATATTTTTGGAATAAGAGCAACAGATCAAATGCAGATGCTTCCACTATGCTCAAAACACCTGGAGCCAGACAGGACTGCTACTTATACAGTGTATAACTCCATTACATAATATAAAGTTCATATTTTTGACTATAATATTATAAATAATGAAACAGCAGCTTTTTTCCTACAGCAGTCCACACAGCTACTGCGAAGGCTTCAGTTACTCTGCTGTTTGCATCTCTTGCAGCAATTTCAGTTGATCCTCAACAGTTTTCAGTTCCTGCTCCAAAGCAGACACCTGCACACACAGAGTAGAACATATGAAAATACAGAGATGGATACAGTGCTAGTATGAACTCACAGAGTGAATGTTCTCTGCACAATGACACAACAACAACTGATGACACCATTAGCATTTACATGCGTTTCCTTGCTTTCACTGTGCAAAATCTCACAGGATTGCATAACGACAGCAGGAAGCCACATATTAGCTTAAGATGACTGTGCATTTTAAAACTGAGTGTGGCCTAGGCTTAGGAGGAGATCCACCGTGTACGTGTGGCGGGGTGCGGCTCAGTTGCAGGTTTTACCACCAGCGGGAGAAGCTACGGGGCCAGTCTTAGTCCTGGACAAAAATACTGGAGAACCTGGGAGCTGCTTGGTTACCCGTTGAGGCCTGCATCGTAGAGCTGGTGGTACAGTTCATCGCGGGGCTTTCCGCAGAAGCCGCGGAGTGGGTCTGCACCACCCAACCAGTCTGGATGCGGCTGTTGGTTTGGCCGTGAACAACTTCTTCCACTTTCTCCCTTTGATTTACTGTTTGGGAGAAAGCTGTGGGAGGCGTTGGACAGGATTCAAGAAAACTGGTCTAAGCCCACACAAAAATTTAGATGTGTGTGAAGTTGGACGGCGGGAGGTACAGTAGGAACCACTTGGGGGGCAGGTGGATAAACGGCAGCCATCGCATCCTGCCCACGGCCTAAGACTGAAACAGAGCTGAGGCGGTTCTTGGGGCTGGCTGGGTACAACCGCCAGACTGACTGACCTCATCCAAAAGGGTACCCCAGATTGGTCTAATGGACGGAGCAGTGCCAGGCGGTGTTTATTGCAGGTAAAGAAGGGTCTCTGTGGGAAACCCCTGCTCTACACGCCTAGCCTTTTTCTACCTTTTGTTCTGCAGACTGATGGCTCAAAAAGGGGCTTGGGGGCTGTTTTGTCAGGGGGTGTGGCTCAGCTGCAGGGGGCAGGTGGAGCAGTTGGTTCATAGTGTGGTGTCATACGCACCTGATCTCCAACACCAAACCACGCCTCCCCTTTAAGGACGGTGCTGGGACAGGAGGGTGGAGGTGTATGCAGGGCAGCTGAACAGCAACAAATAAAAAGCACCAGAATGTGCAAAGCTGGTGTGTGGCTCCTCATTCTGCCACAGCAGGATTCGAGGTTTTTGAGTGGAAGAATGTACGTATATGTACGAGGTTTCATATAATCTCCTATTTTAAATTGTAATTTTTATTTATCAGCAAAATCTCAGCATCAGTCTTTGAAATGTTCAGTGCACCACTCTACAACCATCTGTTGGTTAGAGAGCGATAACAGCAGTGCCATTCCCTGAGCTTTGATTCTCTCTCTCCAAACCATGAAGCTGACTCAGATACAGTGAAGCAGTTACAAACAAAGCTGCTGCAGGTCTCCTTCACCTTACTGTCCATCTGCTCCCGGACATGAGAAGGAACCTTGGTGAGGTAGCTTGGAGACTGGACTCTGGCAAGGATTTGATCCAGCTTTGGGACGAGCCTGTCTCTGCGCTGAGAGAGCTGCACGATCTGTTTCTCAATGTTCATTCCACTCTGAGAGACACAACACAGTACGTTAGACATGACCAGCATCCTCATCACCACTGCAAAAACATCCAACAGGAACAGGATGGGATTCTCATCACAGTGCAAACATGACGTGAACAATGTGTGCTTCTCTGAAGAGTTATTAGATTTGCTTAAGCAAAGGTCACATGACATTTAATATTCGTCGATTACGTGCATTTATTTATACACTACTCTCATAAGGTCACAGCATTTCAATGGAGTTCAGGTCCACACTGTGACTGGGATATTGCAGCACCTTGACTGTGTTTGGGTACATTGTCCCGATGCACGACTCCAGTTTTGGCTGTGGGACAGATGCCCTCACCTCTGACTCGTCTGTGTACAGAGGAGCTCGTGGTCTTCAGTGGCTTCACCTGAAAGCGCCACTGATGATCTAAGAAGCTTGGAGAGAAAAACGACTGGACTTCTCTAAGTTTCTTGAAGACGTTTCACCTGTCGTCTGAGAAGCTTCTTCAGCTCTAAGGCCAAAGGTGGCGGCTCCCAGATATTAATATTATAATCTGTACTGTGTAAGAGGGTAGTTGACCCACTACTGATCATGTGCCTATTCACACAAGATGTTTATCTCCTTGGCTCATGGTGTTCGTGCCAGCAAACTGCCAAAACTGCACACTTGGCGATGATCAACCAATCAAGTTATTAGCGTAACCTGACTGCTCCTTACTTATTAAACCCTGCGCATTACAGATTGGGTTCATATCCTAGAGTAAATAATTTCATTCGCAGTATGTCAGATGATAATCCCAATGCTGAAAGACTAAACTGTCAGTCAGTCCAACACACAAAGTTAATTCATTAACAATGAAGTTCATTGCTTCATGCAGAAGAAGCCCGATACGTACTTGAACGTGAAGATGTAGCTGACATGTGTGGTCCACCACACCAACGAGGCTTGTTTTGGGTGGAGAAGTGGAGTGTACAGACGGGGGGATACTGCCTCTGTCAGAACAGCAGATGTGAAGGTCGGAGATTCGGCTTAAAGTGCTAATCGCTGACCCGAAGCGAAGGAGGACCTCGGCCTGGCTGGGCGAACACACTGCCCACACTGAAACCATCGAGATTTAAAGAAATTAAAGCATGAAATCATTTTTGTTCTTTTCTTAAAGAATAAAGGTCCTGCCACAGCTGAGTGTGGCTCTCAAGGAGCTTTCAGAGTTTTGGCTACTTTGTTACACATATTCAGGCCAGTGCTCATACCTGACCATTTTCAAAGGAATGTTTTATGTTTGTTTGTTGAACCTCTGAATAATTCACGCATTTAAAAAAAAAAAAAAAGAGAGAAAAGTGAAGAACCAGTGTTGTGTCTACACATAACAGGCAACTTAGCAAAGAACCAATTTTAAGTGAAGCCTTTGGCACTTTGTTACAAGTGTCAAAAACACAGTTTGTTCCCATTTTTGAATACCAAGAAAAATACCAAAGATACCAGTTTGACAAGCATTAAATGGTATTTTTACACAAACAAGACGATTCCAAAAAAGCTGTAAGTTAAAAATTTGGCATATATTAGTATGCAAAACATACTGCACTAGCAAAGAGCTGAAACAAAACCTGAACAATCAGCTATTTACTGGTCCATCTACTGTCAGAAATGGTCCCAGTGGAAGTGCAGCTGTCAAGAAGCCGTTCTTAATGAAGCCGAGAAAAAACAAACTGAGGCATGAAAATTATGCAAGACGTGCACTGATGATCAAAACGTGTCTGATGGAGAGAAATCCAAATCTGAAACTTTTGGTTCAAATCAATGAATTGTTCAGAGCACATCAGAACAGTGCGTGTCTAGCCTCCTCAGATCCCAAAGCAGTGTGGGATCATCCTGACAGATAACAGAACAAGAGGCAGAAATATCCAAGGAAAAATTCTGAATGTCCTCCAAGAAGCCTGGAGAACTATTCCTGAAGATACTTTTAAGGAGAGCTGTCTCAGAGAGCTCAGGCTGTGAAGAATAAAGCTGGTCCTATGGGAAAACGGGAAATGGGTGCAGCGATTTTTTTTAAATATCTGCAAACCTTTAACTTCTGTGCTGTATCTCCATAAAGTCAGAGTTTGTGCAATATTAAAAAGAAAAAACGCTGCACCCATTTTCCTGGCAAAAAGTGAAGAAATCGCGGGTGACTCAAGACTTTTGCATAGTAATAAAACGTAACTTTGTTGCTATATTTGCTTTCAAGCATTTGCCAGTGGAAGAGTCGGTGTGATAATGGTTATGCCTTCTTGTGCTGACTTACTGTCAGGTTTTGCTTTGGTTATGCCACACTGTGCTCGTAAAGAACGGGCCACTCGGATCACTTCCTGTACCAGCAGGAAATCTCTTTCCTCTTCGGCAAAATGCCAGTGTGCCTGTGAGAATGGAAAGGACCGGGAGGTTAGAGAACTAACACATCAGCTGAAGTCCACGGACAGTGTTGTAAAGAGTCTTTTAATAACTCTGGGACAGTTTTCAGTCCTGGACTAAGAAAGCATCTCAGTGTCCAGGTTAGTGTGGAGAAAACCCTCGGTAAAAAGTAAAAGTTTAGAAGCTTGTTATTCTGGCTGGATCATGTGACCTTCGTTATGCCACAGTAGAGCATTTTCTCTCTTTTATCACCACGCATTCACTTGCAGCTGCTGGATGTTACCAAGTTTGCACCTTCTCTTTCCCCGGTTTGTGCTTCCTCCTCTTTGGCTCTTTCTCTCTGCAGGCATGTCTGACTCCACTGAGTTGCGTTTGCTCGTCCCACAAATAGGTTTTTTCATCTTTTCTTTTTCAGGTCATGTTGTAGGACTGTCTTGGTTGACACGCCTCTGCAACATTCACTCTCCTCAGGCTTTGGGAAGGCCTGTGCCAGGGTACTGGAGGTGTGAGTCTGTCTTTTCATTGTGGTTGTGGATTGCTGGACCAACTCTTCCTCCTCGCATGGATATTCGAGGTTTCATGGAAGTTTGCCGAACTAGTTTACATGTGCTTTGTGGATTTGGAGAAGGCATTCAACCGCATCCCTCTGGGTATCCTGTGGGGAATTGCAGGGGAATACGTTGTATTGGGCTTATCCAGGCTCTGTACAAGTGTTGCTAGAGCTTGGTCCACATTGTTGGTAAAATATCAGATTTATTCTTTCTGTTCATCATTTTTATTTGCTGAATTTTTCTTCTCAGAGTTTGCAGCTGAAATTGAAGCAGCTTGGCTGAAAATTAGCTACAAGGCCAAGACCACGGTCCTTAGAGAAGGGCGGAGTGCTCACTGTGACGATTTAAGTAAGGAGAGCAGGAGTGACAGTGCACTCTGAACTGGTCTGTTGTATTGTGGTGACACACTCACATTCAGAAAGAGCCAACTGTGAAAGCAAAGGTGTTGCTGGTCCGTCTACATTCATACCCTCACCTATGATCAGGAGCTTTGGGTAATGACCAAAATAATGAGATGAGAGCAATCCTGGGTTCAGCCTTAAGGAGAGGGTGAGGATCTTGGTGAGGGGCTCAGAGTCGAGCTGCTCCTCTTCCAAATCCAAAAGAGCCAGATGAAGTATTTGGCCACACCAGGCTTGGGTGTTCTGGGAGGAGGCTCAGTAGCTGATTAGATTAGTGCCAGTAGAGGGATGGACAGACATTTAAACCTTCAGGAGTAATTACTGGTGAACTCTCTCTTTCCCAAACGTTCAGAGAGTTTATTTCCTGCTATCAATATAAGATCATCTAATCTATGTTATTGTGGAGAGTTGATCTTACAGCCTCAAGATTATGGCTGTTGTCAGCTGGACCTTATTTACTGTCCCTCAGTCTGTGGGCGTACAAACTGGGCAGTGTGATCAATATTATCTGCTTCTCCAGTGATATCTGTCACTGAAATATTATTAAAATCTTGAATTACACTATAATTACAGTAAATGTCTCTGGGTGAAGCTCACCTAATAAGCAACAACAGTCGTGTTCTGTTTCCTTCTGCTTGCTGTGAGTTTTAGTGTCTCAAGTTTGCCTGAACATGTTTGAATCCGTCTCTGCTCGTCATCTCTGACAGGAGAGGTTTCTGCCAAGCTGGTACTTGGTTTACTCTGACTGGAATAACTTGAGATTGGTAGAAATTTGGAATTTTCCTAAATCCAGATATCAATGCACATTAGCAGGGTTGTTTTTAGCGTTATTTAAGACAAGAAGGTGCTTTCCTGGGGGCTACAAACACTTGAAAACCTCAGAAAGCCCTACCAACTGAGCGGAGCGGGGGTACGGCTGTAAACACAGGCTGGTTTGTGCAGCAGCTTCGGGTGCAAACGGCTGAAGTCTCTGCCACAGCTCCTCAGTGATGAACGGCATGAAGGGGGAGAGCAGGGCCAAGGACACAGACACACAGTGATAGAGAACAGCGATGGCCGCCTGCCTCGCGTCACCACTGTGCTCTGCGTCGGTTGTGAGGACGACTTCCTGGTCCTGCTGGGTCAGCAGAGGCTTTATATACTCCTGCAAATACACACAGAGCAAAGTGACAGCAGCTCATTCAGTGCTGGGCTAACTGCTGGCTTAGCGCTAACACTTTAGTCTTAATTAGGTTAATCTCTTTGCATTAAGCTTTGAGCCTCCACGTTTCCATGGAGAAACCAGATAAATATATCACCTTCTCTCTTTTTTTTTTTTAGACAGAGCAGTAAGAAGATCAGTGGAGATACAAAGGAAACCCTCTTATCTGGTCTGTTGGGATGATCAAAGTCTACGCATGTCCTGGGACAGTTGTGCTCCTCACCATGTAAATATCACACAGGCTGTGGACCCAGAAGGAGTACAGGGCAGACGTGACGCTGTGGAGCTCATAAGCTTCAAAGGCCTGCTCACACTGCCCAACCGTGCTGTGTAGTCTGGAGCAGATCCAGCGGTCCATGCTGCTCAGAGGAGCTGTCTGCAGAGGCAAACACTGTGAACGAGGCGCTTCCAGTGTACACAGTCAAGTTTATGATGCCAGATTAGAAGAAGATGATAAAAGTAAACATTTTTCAGATGTCTTTTCCTCCACGCTGTCAAACAGTGTGTGAAACAGGCACAAACAGACAAGATTTCCCACACCTCAAACCTCTGAGAGACGGCACAGCTGTTTGTAAAGTGGGAGTGGGGGGTCAGCGTGTCGTGCTCAGACTACGTCCACACTCGCCCGGATAGATTTGAAAACGGCGTTTTTGTCTGAAAACACTCGTTTTCAGCCGTTTTCACAGTTGTGCGTCCACATTGAAACGGCCCAAAACGCTTACGTGCAGTCCTGCGCAAAAACGAGTGAGAACTAAAGAATTTGAAGAAAAGCTATCTGATATTCATCTTTTTTTAGGGCTGTCAAAATTGAGAGCAATCAAAACAACTGCTGTATAATGCCCTCCGCTATCTTTGTTGAATTGGTCACATGACTGCATCACATGACCAACATGCGTCATCGTTTTCGAGTGTCCACACTGCGCCGCGTCTCAGTGTGGACGGGAGGCCAAACCGTAGAGAAAACTGAGTTTTCAAAGGCATTAGTGTGGACGTAGCCTCAGTGTCCACGCCGTTAAAACAAAGCTGTCATGATGCATTTTGATATTTGAGAAGAACTGTAGTTCATTTTAACCTGGTGTATTTCTCTTGGTGTGCATGTTTGGTCCCTGTGTTGTGAAGAACAACAACGAGTTTCCTCCAGCTTTGGATCCGACTCAACGAAAAAAAACCAAAAAAAGATCTTTTAGGATCAGCAGATAGATAATTGAGTCAGAGAGCTCCATGGTAACTGGTCAGCTGACCTGATCACTCTGTGCGAGGCAGCCAGTGTTGTTGTATTAGTCTGCTTCTATGTTTTGACAGGACCGTGGAGACGCCCAGGACTCTGTGTTTATGAGGGACAAACTTCTTTCCCTTGCTATAGAGAACCTCTGACAGCCTTTGTACAAAAACACTTTCCTCTCTTTTTACACTTGTGTTACATTCAACACAGCTCAGTGCTCATACTCTGATATGTAGGCTCAGTCCTTCAAAAAACAAAACGCCACACACACACACAGCCTTTTTCAAACAACAACAAGTCTATAAGGTAAGAAGAAGCGTTCCAAATCGTCTGACATCGTTCTTGCTGTACCTTTGCTATAGTTTCCAGTGTTGCTCCGTTCTCACTCAGCACTCCCAATGTGAACCTTAAGGTCTGCCACATCTTATTACAGAAGTGTCTGCAGCTCAGAACCTGAGCGACAGACAGACTGATGTCTTCTCCTGACAACAGGCAAAAGTGAAAACGTTACACACAGTAAAAAGACAAAGCAGCAGCCCACCGGTCTAACATGGATCACTTGTTTGATTGTTCTGCTCCCCAGCAGTTAGTTACAAGTTAGGAACCTCTGACTGTGATGAAAGATGAGATGTTATCACCCTGATAACATCTCATAAGCTACTTGAAGGTACCCGAGATGGTTTTAACCTTCTGTGTTGTAATGACGGCTGGCTTTATGTGAAACAGGGATCAATAATATGTTATGCAGTCACTTTTAACTCTAGTGAACATATGCATCACATCTTCTTTCCCGTGACGCTGTCTTCCACATTCATTCGCTCTGACAAATTGCTTCCCGTCAGAGGAGGGACTCACTCACCCTGCATTTTGTGAGAGCAAAGGGCAAAGCGCAGAGCATCAGTCCCACACTCTGGGATCCCCGCGGGGAAGTCCTTCCTCTGTGGGGAAGCAGATGTAGCAGACAGATAAGAGTGGGAATAAAGAGAAAGAACGAGTCGGGAGGGAGGGGAGCTGACCTGTGCTTCCATTGCAACCAGCTGCTCCCTCGGATCCAGGTTCCCCTCCTTCACTTTTGCTTGAAGTCTCTAAGAGGACGGAGGAAACCACATCGTTTAAAGTGAAGAGCAGACGGCTGTGCCGCGGTGACAGCTGTACTGCTTACAACTCTGCTATGCATCTTCTCAGCAACTCAGAGGCTGTGAGACAAAATAAAAATGCAATCTTTCGCCAGCTGTTGTTAGCTCTCTACACCGCGCTGTAGCAGTAAAGACAAATCAATAACTGCTTTTCTTTAAGACGTCTAGAATGAGCAAATTTCCTTAAAATAGAGCGTAACAACAAAACAGACGCTAACATGATGTTTCTGACACTAGTTTAAAGATGCCGGGGCTCTTCACTGAGTGAGACGGATGTCAGACAGTCATTACGGCCTTTTTACCTCCAAAGAGACTCCGTGTATAACGTCTAAGGGGTCGATGACATTTCCCAGAGATTTACTCATTTTTCTGCCATATTTATCTCTCACTAGTGAATGAAACAGGACCTAAGAGACAGGAAGGAAACGGGATGAGAGACAAAAATAAAATAACAGGATATGCTGAGGCTGTAGTCTATTTTCTCATTATTATAAGTAACCTGTTTAAAGGGTAGCTGCCCGGTCAGCTCTGTTCCAAGCATCACCATCCTGGCAACCCAGAAAAAGATGAGGTCACTGCCCGTCTCCAGGACAGAGTTAGGGTAAAACTGCTGCAGGTCAGCGGTCTGTGGAAAGAGTGGGTGGGTTAGGGATGAGGGTTGCTTCTTTTTACATTCAGTCAGAGGAAGTCCAGTACCTGATCTGGCCAGCCAAGCATGGCAAAGGGAAAGAGCGCAGAGGAAAACCATGTATCCAAGACATCTGGGTCTGAAACAGGGAACAATGTAGCTGAATTCTGACACACCTCACATCCTTTCAGTTTATCTCAACATCAACAGTCCAGCTCAGTAAACCACTAACTGGACCCATTACCATTTTTGTCACACGTTTCAGATCATCAAACAGTTTTATATTAGACAAAAATAAGTAAACTTAAAAAAAGACTTTTTAAATTTATACAGGAGAAAAAGCTATCCAAACCCAGCTGTTCAACTAAGAAAGGCAGACAAAGTGAAGTAAGCCAGAAGATGTCAAAAACCAGCACACTGAGATCCAACCACTGACATCTGTGACTCCGACACGAGTACAGAGGCATTTACCATCAGTCATCCACACATGGAGAAAGCAGTGCGAACCTTCACAGGAGCGACCAGTCTGACAAAATTACTCAGAGTGCACCGACGACTCATCCGGGAGGTCACAGAAGAAGCTAGAACATCAAAAGAAGACCTCGGTCGTCTCAGTTAAGGTCAGAGCTCGCGATTCAACAACCTGAATGAGAGCAGGCAAACATGGCCTCCACGGGAGAGTTCGAGGAGGAAACCACTGCTGACAAGAACAGGAAGGGTCGCCTCACAAAAACACCCTCAATGTAGCCGACTTGAAATAATTCTACAAAGAAGACTGGCTCAGTGTGAACGACTCATTAGCAACACAACACTCAAGTTCCTACAGCGAGGGTGGCAGCAGGCGTTTGGAGTCTGAAGCCTGCTGGTTATCTTAGCCTGACATAAAACCTGCTTCACAACCTGAAACGTGTGACAGACATGCACCAAAAAACCTACCAAACTATCAAGTAGGCAACTAATACTTTTACACAGCAGTGTGTAATAATCATGAACATGTTCAGACCCGTCTCATTAGATCAGCGAATCCTTGTCCTCGTCATTTAGCCGGCAGTAGCACAGTCATATTAGTGGTTTACAGAAAAAACAACAGCAACAAATAACTAGAAAAAGTTGCATTTCCTGCAAAAATGCAGCGTAAATGGCATGTAGTGGAATCTGAAAACAGCAGGAGGAGAACTGTCTGCTGAAAAGAGGTGAAGAAGCTGAAATTTGTGTTGAAAAGAGTTTAAAAAATTGAAGTGTTAACTGAAGCTTCTTATGTCATAAGCGGGATTCGAACCCGGGCCTCTCGCTCGGAGAACAGCTGCTCATCTCACTGAGCTAAAACACGGCTCGGCCCGGCAAACCAAACTGGTGATCACACTGATAATGTGGTCCCATCCAGCAAAATGGGCCAAAAAGCTTAATATCTCAAAAAGTACAAGAGTTATGAGCACCAAAAGATATATCACGCTTCAGCAGAAAGAGCAGAACAATTTAAAGTTTGATTGGTGAAAATCGGCTGAAAACTGAGGGACTAGTTCAGCAGCAAAAAATTGATAAATTTTAGAATAATAATAAAGTTTAAAGAGAAACAGGAACACAATAGTGTGAACGCCTCACGGCATTCACACAATAAGGTAACAATGTGTAGATACAGCAGCAGGTTAAAGGTCAGGAGGGAGGCGAGTCACCCCGAGTCAATGTGACGGCATCTGGCTTCAATCCATATTTGACAGCAGCTCTCTGACGGGCCTCGTCCTCGCTGCGTCCCCAAACCCACTGCTCCTGCACGCACACACACACACACACACTGCAGACTGGAACAGACTGACACTGGTGTACAATGTAGGGATTATCAGATAATTCACAAAATAATCTACAAACTCTGTGCAGTCCTTTTGGTTCCTCTGCATGAAACTGTCAATCACAGGCGACACAAGCGTGCTGTTTTTGGAAGTTTTCCCACACACTAACCTCTTGTTGTCCCTCATAACTCGGAAGCATCACTTTGTAGGCAGGGATCTGATGACCCCACCAGAGCTGCCTGGATATGCACCAGTCACTGCACAGCAAACAGAGGCACATTGTTCACAACCCACATGTTCTGTGACAAGAGCTGCATTATTGTGAGAGTGGTGTCATTTCACACATGTCACTGACGACACACGCTGCCACACAACCTGATGTTGGACAGCCAGTTCTTCCACGTCTTTGTGTAGTACTCAGGAATGATTTCCAGCCGTCTTTCCTCGACAGCCTGACCGGGAAAGACCACACCTCTGTGACGATAGTGACCCGGGAACTTTTTCACAAATTTTACTTTTGAAAGCAAGTCATGGAATCGATACAGCTGTAAACTGACCTGCACAGCTTTTTTTGCCATTACATCACACCGGACAAACCATTGGTTTCTTAGAAGAGGTTCAATGATGTCTCCTGAGCGGCTAAAACAGAGAGGAGAGTGGAAAAAAGAATCAGGAAAGAGAAACCACAAAGAAGAACATCTGCAAATGAGCAGGAAAAATAAATAATAATCAGGCCCCATCTCATCTTAATGACCTTGTAGTACCATATCACCCTATTAGAGCGCTCCGCTCTCGCTCTGCAGGCCTACTTGTTGTTCCTAGAGTATTTAAAAGTAGAATGGGAGGCAGAGCCTTCAGTTTTCAGGCCCCTCTTCTGTGGAACCAGCTTCCAGTTTGGATTCAGGAGACAGACACTATCTCTACTTTCAAGATTAGGCTTCAAACTTTCCTTTTTGCTAAACCATATAGTTAGGGCTGGACCAGGTGACCCTGAATCCTCCCTTAGTTATGCTGCAATAGACGTAGGCTGCCGGGGGATTCCCATGATGCACTGAGTTTTTCCTTTCCAGTCACCTTTCTCACTCACTATGTATTAACAGACCTCTCTGCATTGAATCATATCTGTTATTAACCTCTGTCTCTCTTCCACAGCATGTCTTTATCCTGTCTTCCTTCTCTCACCCCAACCAATCACAGCAGATGGCCCCGCCCCTCCCTGAGCCTGGTTCTGCCGGAGGTTTCTTCCTGTTAAAAGGGAGTTTTTCCTTCCCACTGTCGCCAAAGTGCTGCTCATAGGGGGTCATATGATTGTTGGGTTTTTCTCTGCATGTAGTATTGTAGGGTCGACCTTACCATATAAAACACCTTGAGGCGACTGTATAAATAAAACTGAAGACTTTGTACATGGAAACAAGCGAAGCATTCAAAAATCTGGTGATGGATATAAAGTAAAGAGGCAGACAGCTGTGCTCTTCACTTGTTTAAACAATTAAACAATTTATTCTGAAGAGGACTGAATGTTTTTCTTGGCTGATCGAGCAAAGCTATAGACAGGTGACAAATTAAAGGAAAGAAAGGCATAAAAAGAACTACTTCAGTGCGCATTGGCATTATTTCAAGTCATGGGAAAGCTGTGGAAGCGCTCCTTTAAAAAAATTAAACAAATTCTCTGATTTGGTGTTTTGATGATGGTGATGAAGAGTAGTGGCTATTATACTGGTCCAAAATCCCTGATAGGCGAGATCTGGAGACTATATTGACAAGAGGTGGGACCTTCAGGCCTCGAGGGCCGGCACCCTGCAGGTTTTAGATCTCACCCTGGGTCAACACACCTGAATCACACGATTAGTTCATTAGCAGGCCTCTGGAGAACTGCAGGACATGTTGAGGAGGTCATTTAAATCAAGGACACATCTCAACCTGCAGGACACGAGGCCTGGAGTTGGACACCCCTGATGTAGACCATTACAATTTCTACTGTTTACTCTGCATCAAGTCCTGCAGTGCCCCCTGCTGTCCTATGGATGAATTAACTGTGATCATAAGGTTCTCATATAGACAGCTTTGTACTGATTTGGGGTCCGGGACCACGTGAGAGACTGAGGGCTAATAAGCTTCATATAAAGAGATCAGGATATATTCGTGCGCCCCTCACAGCAGTCCCAGCTTCTCATGTGGCTTTGTGGGAAATTAATTACCGACCTCTGCTCCGAGGGGACAAGTGGAGCTAACCCACGACGGCAAAATTCCCCAAAAGCAAAACCGAGCCCTCTGAGCTGGTCACTGCGAGGGATCAAGCATTCAGGCTTTCCCTTTAATCGATGCACCGACACAAAAACCAGTTCAAACTCTGTACTATGGTGTCAGCTGGCACAAAACGCTCTAATGAAAAGACTCTGCACACAACACGGTCCATCCAGTTCCTTTAGAGCAAACACTCAGACGTTGAGCGTGCATGCGCTGCTGTACCTGCAGACGGGTAAACTCATGGCATGAGCTTTTCTTCCTCTGAACAGTCTTTTCTCAACCAGAGCATCCACAACCAGCTGTCTGGCATCAAAACGCTTCACTCCCTTCACAAAGAAAAAGAACAGTGAAACCCAAAGACACACAACAAACTCACACACGTATACAAACAGGTAACACAGCACCTCCAGCCACTGTCCACAGGACCCTGTCATCATCCCATCGCCAGCAATCACAGTCAGGCGTGGAAGTGAGTGTCTCTGTGAGAGGACAAAGTCTGTGTGGTCATGAGCAGGAGTCACCTTCACTGCACCTGCAAAAGACAAACAGGAAGTGGGCGGATACCACGGGTCAGAGGGCTGAACACATCCACAGGAACAGTGTCACGTCAGGTGTCAGGTGTGGTCGTCACCAGTTCCAAGCTCCACGTCCACCATAGAATCAGTGATGATGGGTAACAGTCTGTCGGTGAAAGGATGTCTGCAGTGCTTCCCATGAACAGTCTGGAAGAAGCAAAGACACGCTCCGTTAAACAAGCGTCACGCTGCTCACGTGGTATCCACTCTTCCAGCCTGCAGTTCATCCATTTGGCCTCCAGGCTTCCTGATGCTGTAGTGCAGGGGTGTCCAACCCCAGGCCTCGAGGGCCGGCGTCCTGCAGGTTTAGATCTCACCCTGGGTCAACACACCTGAATCACACGATTAGTTCATTAGCAGGCCTCTGGAGACCTTCAGGACATGTTGAGGAGGTCATTTAAATCAGTCGTCGTGTTTTCAGCTCACTGATGTTACAACACACTGAGCGGTGTAGGAGATCTGTACTGTTTATTGTCCTGAAATATTGTCAAACACTCCCACTGAGACACTCCCAGAGTATCTAACATAAACAACTGGCCTGGTATCGAGGATCATCAGGGTGAACAGCTATGGCCACGTCTCCCAGCATAGTCTCTGGACGGGTGGTGGACACCACCACCTCGGTGTCTAAAATACAGAGAAGAGGATCAATGTACAAAACACAGGACACACCATGTCCCAGGATGGTCCCGACACGCACCGTGGCCTTCTACGGGGTACGCAAAGCTCAGCATCGATCCAAACTCCACCTTGTGTTCATAGCCAGGAACAGACAACATGGTCCGGCCGGAGAGCTCCTTCGAGTCCACCTGATGATGAGTTCAAGTGATATTATATCAGAGGCACACTCTGCTCTGTAGCTCATCTAAAAAGCGTACAGCGAGTGCTCATGTGAGCTCCACATTATCAGACTGTAGCATTAGACATGCAAACACATGCTGAAGGTTTTATTGTTCACGTGGAGGCAAAGAGCAGGTTTGGTACCGTTTTCAGCACACACATGGTCTCTGAGTTCTTCCCATAACCTTTAGTTTTAGATATGACATTAATGTCCATGTGCTAAGGAACAAGCAAAGTCAAACCTTGTACACGTTCTTATATAAAAAAGCCACTTATATACAAGTTGTTAATCAATCTGAAAGCTGTCTGGACCCCTGGATACGAGTAACTTTAGGTTGGGGAGAAGACACATTACTGTCTCTATTATTCTGTCCACTTGTTGCATTTGCTATCCATTTATGTAAAGCTGTCTCACCTCTATGTCAGAGATGGCAGATTCCAGGGCACAGCTCCAGCTGACCAAACCCTCTGAGCGATAAATTAGACCAGAGTCACACAGTCGGACAAACGCTGCAGTTACAGCTCTGCTAAAACCCTGAAATCAAATCACAAAAGCAGGATAAACAGTTGAAGGTGCTTTGCCCCATTCACCACTGCAGCTTTACAGCTCAGCTTCAGTGTTTCACTCTGCAATTCTTACGGCACTTTCATTTTCCTGGAGAGGCCACAGGATGGTGCGATTTCTCGTTTAGACGAGCCTGCGTGTGCCGTGGTGAGGAGGCAGAGATGGCTACAAATAAATAAATCTGCCTTACTGGAAACAGGGACGCTGGGAATGACTTATCATCTCTACCCATCGTGTGTATGTGGTGTATGTGCTTACATCGCACCACAGTTTCATATTCGTCTCTCTTTGTACCGCTGCTGCAGTTATTTGTACAGTTTCATAAATCAGCTCGTTAGGATGGTTGAGATCATCTTTCTGGGATGGTTTCATACGTAAAACTCCATCAACACGTTGAATCGCAGAGTAAGGAACATGTGTGACTCCACTCTTACTGGGTCCATGGTGAAACAGGCTCTGCTCCAGTCCAGAGAAGCTCCAAGCTTCCTCAGCTGGTGGTAGATCTCGTCTCCTTTCCTGCAACAGAGGCTCAAAACTCAGCAAACACCGTGCAGGCCACACAGCAGATGTGCTCAGAAGTCCAGATGTGAAGACTCACTCATTCTTCCACTTCCACACCTCCTCCAGAAACTCGTCCCTCGTAAAGTCTCGTCTGTGCTTCCCTGTTTGCCTCAGCAGTCTCCTCTCCACCACCGTCTAAAACACGAGCACATCGACACTCTCAGCACTGAGCATGTGCCACAATCATGATACAAATGTGTTTCCATATTTTGATGTTACTCTGAGGGACACCTGAGAACATGTGAGCCAAACCGTCATCACGCGTACCTGCGTTGCGATACCTGCATGGTCACATCCAGGCACCCACAGCACTCTGCAGCCCTGCATCCGTCTCCTGATGGATACAAACCATCAACACGTGAGCTCAGAGAACAAAGACAACATGCTGCTCTGCTGTTGATAGTTACCATCGAACCAGCGCATCCTCTACAGCTACTGTCAGAGCGTGGCCCAGGTGCAGAGTACCAGTCACGTTTGGTGGAGGAATACACAGAGAGAAGGTCCGATCCCCAGCGTGGGGCAGCCGTTCCTGAGAGCAGGAAGGGAAACACGTTACTGGCGTGCATGTGTGCACACTCGCTCTACAGAACAACTTTTTCCTTTGCTGTAATCAAATATCTCGTAGTGCTGTTGCTCGTGCTTTAGTAACGTATACTTTGTAATTATTGAAAATATTGACTTGACTTCTAAGGATTAAAAAAACATGTTCAGATTCAAATGAAACTGAACATTAAGGTGGACCTTTGAGACTGAGTGAAGTCTCTTTTGCTCCTCGTCGTGCCACCTTTACCTGGATAACTTGAATACAATCAGATCACTCTGACCAAATCTGAGGTGGTCAGGCTTGCAGTGTGATCACATCTCAGGAAGACGCACTTTTCTGTTTTCACAATCACAATGATCCTCTGAAGGCCCAGAAAAATGCACAACAGATTTATTTTCCCAAATAGATCGTTATGGCTTTTACCACATGATTGTCATATTTTATTCGACCTTTATTATTATTATTTATTTATTTTAAGTTATTGCAATTAGAACGGACAGGACTGAGGGACGGGAAAGATGAGGGACAGAGAAGTTGGGGAGAAGAGGAGGAAAAACTCGAGATGAAGAGGGAGGGAGAAAAAAAACCCACTGAAAATCTGCTTCATCACCTGCCGAGAGAAAAACAAAAACAACACAGGAGGACATCACAGCAACCTGCCTTCTCCTGTCAAAGGAACAGAAGAAGCAAAGCAATATTTTTTCTACAATAAAAATAATTATTGTAGAAAAAACAAACTGCTTTACAGCAAATAAAGAGCGCACTGCTGGCAGGACAAGGTCAGAAAGGACATAAAGGTCACTTTGGACGCCTGAAAATATGACCAAAGTAGAAGTAACTGTCTGTGACAAATACAAATGTATGTTTTCTGATCAGTGCTCTCAAACAGTTCATCCATTTTCTGCATCACTAAATAAAAAGTATTTATTTGCATTAGTATTACAGCTTAGCTGATTAACCACTTACTCAGTTTGTTTCATAGAAACTGCAAAAAAACTGCATTAAAGTGAATTCATTTTAACTGCAACAGTAATGATTTAACAAGTTCACATGTTTACATGTTGCTCAGGACTGAAGAATCCCTCTTTCTCCCACCACTGATACCAGCTGGACTCCACATACTCTGGACTGTAACACGATGGGAACGGTAAGCTAGTGTCTGCAGGGAAAAAGAAGAAGGACTTTCAGAGCCTGTGAGGAGAAGAGACAGCCGAGCCAGCAGAGGTTACAGGAGAGTCACCTTTCTTTGCCCCAGGAGGTGTAGGAGCAGTGTAAGCAATCTTCTGCTTCTCACTCCACTTTACTGCTTTACCTTCAGCACTCTGCAAACAGAAACATCAGAGCGTGTCTGACTGGCAGCTTCAGCTATCATATCTCTCATAACTATATTTATGACATCATGGAGTGCATTAGCACAGCACTGAACAAGTCACAAGTCAACACGGTTGAAACACAACAGTGTGTAAAGTAATTGTCCCCTAAACCCAATAACTGGTAGTGCTACCCTCAAGACGTCCAATCGAGTGTTTGAGTTAACAGCCAAGGACTCTTTCACATCACTGTGGAGGAATTTTAGCCCACTCTGCTTTGCATGATTGTTTCCATTCAGACACATTGGACAGATTTTCCAGCACAAGCAGCCACTGATTTCACACATGGCTGTGCAGGTTTGAATAACTTTAATAAATGAAAGCATCATTTAAAGACATAAAGACCTGGATGGCCTCTAACTTTCTGCTTCTTAATTCAGATCAAACTGAGGTTATTGTACTCGGCCCTGAAAAGCTTAGAAATATGGTATCTAAGCAGATTCTTACTCTGGATGGCATTACCTTGGCCTCCAGTAACGCTGTGAGGAACCTTGGAGTCATTTTTGACCAGGACATGTCCTTCAATGCACATATTAAACACATATGTAAGACTGCTTTCTTCCATTTGTGCAACATCTCTAAAGTTAGAAATATCCTGTCTCAGAGTGACGCTGAAAAACTAGTTCATGCATTTATTACTTCCAGGCTGGACGACTGTAATTCATTATTATCAGGAAGTCCTAAAAACTCCCTTAAAGCCTTCAGCTGATCCAAAATGCTGCAGCAAGAGTCCTGACAGGGACTAGAAAGAGAGAGCAGATTTCTCCTGTTTTGGCTTCCTGTTAAATCCAGAATTCAAAATCCTGCTCCTCACATACAAGCTCTTAAATAATCAGGCCCCATCTTATCTTAATGACCTTGTAGGACCATATCACCCTATTAGAGCACTTGGCTCTCGCTCTGCAGGCCTACTTCTTGTTCCTAGAGTATTTAAAAGTAGAATGGGAGGCAGAGGTAACTAATGAGTGCAGCATTAAACTATTACATTATTATTATCGATACAACGATGCCAGTATATCTGTAAAAATACACACAAACGCACTAGTACTCTTTCCTTGGGGGATTTGGCAGAGAGCTTTAGCCTTAGTGCTTTGCCTCCCTCTAACTTTCTCAACTACACATGTTTCTTTTCCAAATATTTATTTATAAGTGACTTATGTATGTATGTATGTATATATATGTATATATTGTACTATTCTTAGTTAGCGTATTGTCTGTCTTGTCTTAATGTTGGTTTAAAATGGAGCACTGTAACAAAAAATAATTTCCCCCAGGGATCAATAAAGTATTCTGATTCTGATTCTAACTTACACCATGCTGACTCGATAGGATGCCCTCCTCCCGCACTCGTCTGCGCCTCTGCTTCTCGGCGTGGGGTCGAAGTTTGTTTGTGTGAGAAGCTTTAGGTGGGGTGCTGGAACAGAGTCTGGCTGCCCTCCTCAGACTCGGACCAGGACCTGTCCTCCACATCCTCGGTAACTTTACACGCTAGAATGCCCACGCATGCCAGCCACAGCCGTGTAACGTCACTACTTTGTCCCTGCCAACCTGAGGAGAGACGTTTGTATGGAAGCTTTACACAAAATTAAATCCGTGACAAAACGATGTTCCAGTATGGTTTGGTGCTGTTTGTTGACGGGATATTATATCTTCACGGACAACAGGAAACGCACTTGGTCCGTCTGGAAATATCTTCCCCACAGCGTTTCAAGTTAAAGCTAAGAGGAACCGGAACATCCTTCCCGAGTTTAAAAATAAAATAAATTGTGGAAACAGAGTTTTCTATCCAGTTAACTATCTAAACCATTTAAATTCCACACATAATATAATGATGTAGCCCAGCGACTACTGTCATGTGATTATTTTTTGTGGGTGATGATGGTTCCCATAGCTGATAGTTGTAACGAGGAGCCGTACGTTTCCGTTCCGACCCTGGCTAACGCGTTTTGTGCTTTGACTGTAGCCACCGCTGTCCCACACCTCGTAACTGTGGGTTGACATTTTTCCATTCAGTGCGATTTTTGGAGTTAAAGAGCGGAAGGTTAGTCGGTTAGCTGTCGACTAACGCGGTGTCGCTCATTGTTGACGCTCTGCTTCGTTTCTTTTGGATCTTTAAGCTAGTTAACGGTAGCGTTAGCAAAGCAGCTGCAGGGATGGCGGAGGTTCCAGGAACATCCAGTGAGACCATAACGGAGACCGTTCAGACGAGCACGCCGCCGCCGCCCCAGCAGGTAAACGATGGACAGCTGTTCCTGAGACAGTTGGACCGCTCTGGCAGCCAGTGACAGTGTACATTGAAGATACAGCGTTTATGTTATTACGGGGGAAGCGTCGTGAGGCCTGATATGTTAGTTACGTTAGGCTTATTTAAATGACAGGGCTGCTAGTAGCGCGGTAGCATTAGGGAAAGCCGATAGCGGGCTAAGTGCTGAATAGCTCCGCGTTGCTGTGTGAAAGTTAAACAGCTTTCAATTAACAACCCGAATCTGTAGTATTGTTGCATAATGTCTAAAGCAGCAGGAGCATCCGGTTTACATGTTAAATACACTCTGTTCAAATCATATTTCAAGTTGTCCTGCTCAGATAAACAGTCAGACCTCCATTAACTTAGAATGGGTTTAGATGCAGCGCAGACAGGCCCATCTGCAGGCACCACGGGGCAAAGGGATGGTCTCTGCTAGCATACATGCCCGGTAACCCCAGCTTTGTGTCATTTCTGAGGCAGGTGCTCTTTAATAGTTTGTTATTAACCCCTCCCAACCCTCACGGCTTGACTTTTTTTAAAATTTGTTGCGCATTTTTTATTTCTTTTTAAATATGTGCATAGTCATGTTTGACTTTTAAATAAGAAGAAGTCTTAAAGGATATTAAGAGGCATACTCGTGTTTGGCTACAACATACTTTGTGTATCATTTTACACAAATCTTCGTAGTCCTACTGATGCAGACTGTTTACTGCAGATGTTGTCATAATTAGAAGTATTTCAATAGTTGCAATTTATTCCTTATATTGTCAGAATTTGCCTAACTGATGGTCATGGTACATAGACTGGTTCTTATATAGACGCTTCTGCTCTGAGCATTCAAAGCACTTTCCACAACTTAGCCAATTAGCACTTGTATCTGTCTAACATCCATACACATTTAGAGTCTGATACATCAGAGGAATAAGTCCTTGGGGTTAGTATCTGCAGCAGACAGGGATCAAACCACCAACCCTCTGATTAGTAGGTGACCTGCTCCATCACCTGAGCAAGGACATGTTTTACTTTTCAGAGAGCAGGAAACAATAGCATGCCCATGACGCCATAGAGACAACAAGAAGGTCCTACAAATGATAGATGTCATTGAGTGTGACTGCAGGATTCACAGTTCACACTGTGGTTTGTTTGCGATGTCTCACAGTAGACCTCTTACATGTTACAGGAGGGAAGAAGCTTGACAATCAAGTTGAGGAAGAGGAAGACTGAGAAGAAGGTAGAGTGGTCCAGTGACACTGTCGACAACGAGCATTTGGGAAGAAGGTCTTCAAAGTGTGAGTTTATCTTTCTCCGTAGCACACAGGCTGAGAAATGTAATTAAGCATTTCAAATATGTCTGCCACCAGTTTTCAGTGTTTTGCTCTGTCACATTTTAGGAGGAACAAATGCAAACGTATTGGATGCACTTTTTCTTTTACTGTTTAGGTTCAGTGCCAAAACTTGCACTGTGGTATATTTTATGTTTCACAGTGGGGTTGTTGTTATCAGTGGGATTTTCTGTGGGCGTCCAGTGGCTCGTCTGTTGGGATTCTGCAGAATATGAAATAATTGAAAGTCATCATAAAACAATTAAAACTAAATCACAAAAACAACACAGCTGATATTTTACTCTTATGCTGAGTGTGGAACAATGGAATATTTGGCACCGGGCTGCAGAGTCAGTCCTGAAAAAGCTGTTTCATGAAGTTTGTCCTGGAAAGAAACTCGATTTGGACGTTTTCCTCTGAACTGTGTGGTTTTATTATCAGGAAAGAAAGCAAGAAAAAGAAAAACCAGTTTGAAATGACAACAAAGTACACTGGCTATGCTGCCCAGCACCGTTAGTACTGCCGCGCTGCACCCCTGCTTTCCATAGGATTCTTTTTATTTATTTATTTTTGTATCATTAATTTCCCCTCAGCATGGTTGAAACTGTGTGTCCACAGCAGAGACTGTACTCAGTCAAATGATGCACACTTATTTATAAAGCCTGGACCATATACACCTGCGCACCACGAGTGACTGTACAGTACACGTGGTTTTCCTGTTTAACTGCAGTATATGACACGCATGAAGTAATTACAACAAGTAGTAGCTGTACCGAACGTGCTTCAGCGTGTCACGGTGCATTGCATCTCATTACTTTCCCCATGACATAATCGAGGCTCAGCTAATTAATTTTAATAGCCTTAATCTTTCTCAGTACCGTGCACATGTGTAACATGCACTAAAATGCAGCTAAAGCCCTGAGTAGACCACGGACTCCTGCCTCAGCATCCGCCTTCTGCACACTTACTACATCAAAGACACAGTATGTGTTTAATC
Source organism: Astatotilapia calliptera (assembly GCF_964374335.1). Taxonomy (NCBI): domain Eukaryota; kingdom Metazoa; phylum Chordata; class Actinopteri; order Cichliformes; family Cichlidae; genus Astatotilapia; species Astatotilapia calliptera. The sequence goes on along the minus strand of NC_137442.1, from coordinate 37,263,683 downwards.
ACACGCTCCTGCAGTTACTGTTTCTGAAGTGAAAGTATTTTTAATTTTGAAATGACGAACTTGGAGCTTCATGTGAGCCTGTGGCATCATGAGCTGCTTGTTGTGTTTCAGGCTGCTGCATTTACGAGAAGCCCCGACAGTTTGGAGAATCTTCCTCCGAGAGCGAGGGAGACGACGACGACGAAGGCTGCGGCAGCGCTCACTGTATCCTGGGCCACGGCAGGAGAGGCCATGGACAGACGGGGGGTGGGGGGACTACAGTACCCCCAAACTCTGGGGGGTCGCACTCACACTAACAAAAAGCAGGGCTGATTGTGTGGTCTGAGGGCTCTTTGGCGCCACGACAATGACACATTAAAAACAAACAAACTGCACTCTTGTTTTAGTTTAGTTTCATCACTGAGGTTCAGGCCTGACAACCGGGCTTCAGCCCGAGTCTGAAAGTCCCAGCTGCTGCCGCACGACGGCAGCCTCTGTGCTGCTGCTCCTCTCGGGGAAAGTCATGGCCACGTCACGGGCTCGTGGAAAATACTTTGCCGACCTCAAAGCGTGTTTGCTATTGTGCCAACTTAAATATGAAGCATAGACTGGCAACACGTTCAAATTGTGATTCTAACTGAAATCAAATGACAGTTTCAGCGTTTTTCCAATCAGCTCCACTCGGTGTGCATGACATCACTGCTCAGCCTTATCTGCCGACCTAACACACTAGGAAAATAAGCTCTGAGCTTTGAACTTTATTCTTTCCTTTGTTTGGTTTTATTGAGTTGTGCTGGCAGGTTGGGCTCCTTTATGGTCATCATCTAGGTGATGCGCATCAACCCCATGATGTGGAGGTTTGAAAGGATTATTTAGAAAAGAAAAATAAAACTTGTAAAATCGATTTTCCTTTTTCCAGAAAAGTTATGTCTGCAGATTCCACAGTGCACCCAGAAGAGCTTCACAGCTCTATAACAGTCGCATTACTTCCTGTTACGTCGTAGAACTTTAAATCATTCCAAAAGTAGTCATTAGTAGCAATGTGATTGGTTCTGAATACATCAGAGGAGTGCTGACTCTCCCCAGCAGCATGTGGGACTTTCTGACTGCAAGGCATCAGTTTGGAAAAGGTGACAGCTGAAAGAGGCCATTAAATGCTGTCTGCTCGCAGAGTTAAATGTATATAATACAGCATATTGTTTTTTTAAAATGTAGTTTTCTAATTTATTTGCTGCTCTTAATTCTGAACTCGTCCATATTTGACATGTACCTGAGCCCAGCGGGTTAAATACTGGACATTTAGATTAGCTTCATATTTGTCTTTTCTGAGCTGTTCACCAGATTTACAGCGAATGCTGAACATATGAGCCAAGGCTCTGAATATAGTTTGGTTCACTGAGGTGGGCTTGTGTGAGCTGCTTTTCTATATCTTCACTGTATGGAGAGAAATTTGCTTCTGTGTACAATACGATCCACAAGCGTAAACTAACATTTACAAATGTGTACAATAATTTGTGTGCAACTTTTCAGGGGCACCACAGACAAATATGAAGCGATCTGACCACATGAAAACCATTTTACAAATGCGTATACCCAGACCTGAATAAATACGATTATTTATGCACAGTTTATTAAGTTCAGCTTTACGAATCCAATAATTTTACTTTTCAAAAACCTTTGTGTGTACAAATGTCTACACGTAACATCTCTCTCACTCATTTAAAAACATTACATATGTGTGGAATCGCCTGATGTGCACAGATCACCTCGCACGCCAACGTGGGGTTTTGAGACGAATTTAGCCGTGCCAGCTTGGCACAGATCCACAAATATGAGATGCACCAAGCTCCCAGTGTAAAACTGCTTCAAGTGTAGACCTGCGTGTCTTTTTCTAAATAAACAGAACAGCTCATTCAGTTCTGTTCAGTTTTATTTACACAGCCCCAAATCACAACAACAGTTGCCTCAAGGTTCTTTATATGGTAAGGTCGACCCTACAATACTACATGCAGAGAAAAACCCAACAATCATATGACCCCCTGTGAGCAGCACTTTAGCGACAGTGGGAAGGAAAAACTCCCTTTTAACAGGAAGAAACCTCCGGCACCAGGCTCAGGGAGGGGCGGGGCCATCTGCTGTGATTGGTTGGGGTGAGAGAAGGAAGACAGGATAAAGACATGCTGTGGAAGAGAGACAGAGGTTAATAACAGATATGATTCAATGCAGAGAGGTCTGTTAATACATAGTGAGGTAGAAACACCCAGTGCATCATGGGAATCCCCCGGCAGCCTACACCTATTGTAGCATAACTAAGGGAGGATTCAGGGTCACCTGGTCCAGCCCTAACTATATGCTTTAGCAAAAAGGAAAGTTTGAAGCCTGATCTTGAAAGTAGAGATAGTGTCTGTCTCCTGAATCCAAACTGGAAGCTGGTTCCACAGAAGAGGGACCTGAAAACTGAAGGCTCTGCCTCCCATTCTACTTTTAAATACTCTAGGAACAACAAGTAGGCCTGCAGAGCGAGAGCGAAGTGCTCTAATAGGGTGATATGGTACTACAAGGTCATTAAGATAAGATGGGGCCTGATTATTTAAGACCTTGTATGTGAGGAGCAGGATTTTGAATTCTGGATTTAACAGGAAGCCAATGAAGGGAAGCCGATGCAGGCTTACCCCACATGGGCATGCGATGTGATCTGTGTGTATCAGGGGATTCATCCAAACGTATTTAAGGTTTTTTGAGTAAGTGAGAGAAATGTTACGTGTAGTTTTTGACACACACAGAAAGGTTTTTGAAAGGTGGGATTATAGGATTTGTGAAGCTGATCTTAATGAACTGTGTGTAAATGATCAGAATGTATTCAGGTTCTGATGCATGAATTTTTAGAATAGTTTTACATGTGGTCAGATTGCTTGTATTTGTGTGTGGATTGAAGTGTGTGCTAATGAAAAGTTGCACACAAATTACTGCACAGATTTGTAAGTGTTAGTTTTCTCTTGTGGATCATATTGTACACATTGGCAACCCTTATCAGGTAAATCTCTCTCCATATCATTAGGCTATGGAAGGCATGCTCACAATAACACAAACTAACTAATAGAGGCAGCAGATACGAATTAGTGTATCCCATTCAAATGGACCCATATTCAAAAGTATTTTGCAGGATTAGTGCCTTTCTGTAAAGTGTTCCCCATAATCAGTACCACCTTTTACTGTATTAGGAAGTAGCTCTACAAAAACAAAGTGAGGGAAAAATAAAGTCAAACATTTAGATTATTGAAATATAGTAAATAAACACAGTTTAATCATGAGTACATACGCATGCTAAAATGTTTCAATTTACATACAAAACTGCTTTAAATGAGTTTCTAACTACTGTTGTATAACTAGAGTTTGCAGATTAGTCACACAAGTCCATCTTGTTTTGTGTCCCATGATTTTTATCAGAGACTTTGGCAGTGAGCTGGTTATAAATACAAATATTAACTAAGCTTATATATTTCAGAATTTACTGATTATAGGCTTGTTTTCTTTTTAAAAAACCTTTAATGTCATTGGGAGTCACTTTCAAAATCGGTATTGTTTTAGCTAGTTGGATTCTTGAAGACAGTTTCATGTGTGATGAGGATGTTAATGTTGGATGAACTGAAGTAAGCTGATTTGGTCAGGATCATGTAAGCCTGGATTAGTCAGACTAGATCTGAAGAATGGAGACCTGGAGGAGATACACGGTCGCCTTACTTCAAAACTTTAGCTCTCCGCCTCTTATTTACAATCACTCTGTATTCTGACCAAAGCTCATTAACTCAGAAGGAGGAGGCGGGGTCTGTTTTACCTTTAAACACTTTCATGGGTTTAGTTTTGTTTGGTTGTTTAAATCCTTCGTGTCCACTGGATAAAACCAGTCTGCCCACTTGAGATTTGAGTACAACTGCTTTTTCATTTTTCTTTTCCTTTGGTAGGCGTGGCGTTCACAGGCTCAGCAGTGGTTGTGAGCAGCAGCATGGAAAAGTAAGAAGTTGTGTGTGTGCACTGATTCACTACAGTGTTCACGTTCCTGAGCTGCATGTCAGCCAGAAAACAAAGCCTCGGTGAGGGCGAGGGGTGTTTGTGCTTTTCCTGCTGTGCTCGCTGGTTTCCTCGCTGTGAGGTAAATAAAGACAGAGCTTTACATGATTTGAGGTTCGTTGCTGACCAGAGTGTACACATGTAACTGCCTAACGTGGCACAGAGAACGGGGGTGAAGCTGCGTGACTGCTGGCCCAGGCTTATTTTTCTGACGTCTCTGCTGTGACACTCCATCATCATCGTCCTCATCCAGGATGGGTTCAGACCGTGGGTTATATTCACATCATCTCCACCAACATTTCCTGTACTGCCCACACACATTGTTACATATGTACATTGTTCTTGTAACAGTATTGCAGCTTTCTGTACATATACAATGAATACACTGAGATCAGATTTAATGTGAATTAAAGTTTTGAACTGTGATTAAAAATGTCGTACTGATGTGTGACACAGGAATAAATGTTTAGTCATGTCCCATCAGGTCTCCCCAGTGGACTAAAGGACAAATCTGTGTGTAAAATCCACTTTCAGTAAAGACCCCACAGTAACAGACCTGACAAAGATAAAAACACCTCAATTGTAGCTTCCACTGTGGAAACACATGGTTGTCATGCTTCTCAGTCACTTCCTCAGCCTCACCTTGAACTGGCTTAAGGTTTAAAGGTTGGCCAGTGTGCTGACAGCTGATTCGAGTTTCCTGTTGGTGAATGGTGGAGACATGTCCAACATCAACTGACAAAAACATTACAGCTTAAAGTTATTTGCAACTTTGCACTTTCAGTACTGTGACTTCCTACATTGCTTCACTGTTCTGTTGCTATCATTATTTCTTTCCAAGCAAGCAGCTGCTTCCTGGCTGCTTTGTTTTTTAGCCTTTAAAGGCCCAATGATTGTGAACGCTCAAGTGACACCAGTGCCACCTAGTGGTTGGTGGAAAAGCCAAACTTTCACTGTAAAGTCTTTGTTCACGACTCCATGATTTGTTCCATTTGAAGGGTGAGATGTGTGCACTAACATTTGAAATGTTAATGAAAGGTTTCTGAATGGCCCTCTCTCTGCAGTATTTATGTATTTTGACCAATCACAGTACAGGGGAGTTCCTTTCCTAGGTCTAGAGCCTAGAGACAGAAATGGGACTCGTAAAAGTGTGTAAAAAAACCCAAACTCACGTGTGTGTAATACTAACCAGATAAAGAGTAAGACGTGTTTCGCAGGAAATAGGACAAATAAAGATTGCTCCTTCATGTGAGCCCTGCCTTAAAGTAGTTTGTCAGACTCGAGTCACAATCAAGCCGAGATTTAAAACTGATGCTTTTCATTCTTCATGATCTACTAAACACAGCTAACTTTGGCCTACAGACTATTACATCATCAACATCCCACAGTAAAAAAATACCTTAGAATTTATTGTTTGAATCTACCCAAGAGTCTTTTTTAATGCAGATTTAATTTCATATGATGGCTCCTGGTGACTTTACAGCGTGATGTGGCAGGTATCAATCATCTGTAGAAACTAACTACAGGCTACAGAGGTTCACGCAGCCTAGGGTGCTTTTAGGTCACTTGTCAGAGTAGCATCAGTGTTACACATCTGATTTGAAGAACGCACTGACCACTTAATTAATTCTGGCAGTTAAAAAAGGTCATCAGCTCTGTGCAAGTACATTTCCCAGCATGAATGGAAACAAATGCATCAATCATTTAAAACAATCAGGTTTAGCTGGCTATTACATGCAAAGACCAGTGTGGTCCTGCACTCTGGCTACAAACGGTCGTTCCAGCACAATCCACATAACCAACCACCAGAGTTTCAAGATTTCAGCTGAGAAGGATGGCAGCTAGAAATCCTTCCCTGCTTTGTTCCTTCCAGGTTGACACAAGGGATCAGCATCAGGCAAGTGATTAATACAATAACAAAGAAGTATACACATAGACTTGTAAAGATTTGGTGTAACCTGTTTACTTGAACAATATTATAAAATCAAACATTTTCAAACACTTAAATATTTCATTATGTGGCCAAAAACTGGAAAAAAGCAAGATTAAGATTGTAAGATTAAGGAAAAAATACCATATCATTATTTGAATTGTGATGGACAAATATAGCATGGCCAAAGGATCCAATGATGCCCTTTAAAGCTGCATCCTCTGAGGACTCTCCTATTTTACAGTAAGACGAGGAAAAGCAGCAGATTTGCATCTCCTACCTTAAACTATCAGCAGACTCTGAACCCTGTTGTGCTGTGAAGTGCAGTGTCAGTAAGGGTTTGATTTTACGCTATATTTTCATCAATAAGAATTCTGTAGTTTTGTTATACGTCATGCACAAATAAGACACAAATACTTCAGTTAATTTTGCCCAAAGGCTTCATCATCGCACAGGCTGATGGAGCTGAAGTCCATAAGTGTTACTGGAATAAACGGTTCAGCGGCACATACTTAAACACAGTAATATATACGAGAGTAGTGGTAAATGGAAAAGCCCTCCGTGACATTTCTGTGGAGGGAAAGTGCGCCCTACGTTGTGAGTATATATCATGGCACAGAAAACAACAAAAGGCAGAATCTAAGTGTACACACAAAATACTTTAAAGTCAGCTGCTGGTATTGTGCCGGTTCCCAGAATCTCACATATCTCTCACAGAAAGCAACAATGAGTGTACTGCTCCTTCAACCAGTTCATAGTTTGAATGTAGCATCGGCTGCAAATGCATGCCAAGGTTGCAGAAGCTTCCACAGCTCAGGTAGACCTGCTGTTTGATTCACCGAACATCTGATCACTTATAAACGAACAGCAACCATCTCCATGCTGAAGCTACTTCCTTTATGACTTGAAAGGAAAGATCTGAATTAGATTTCATTAGTCTTTTGCTCTTTGTCTAAAAAAAGAAATTTAAACTGCAGACTACTCTTGGCTTTAATACAGTCTATGCCAGGGGTGTCGAACTCCAGGCCTCGAGGGCCGGGGTCCTGCAGGTTTTAGATCTCACCCTGGGTCAACACACCTGAATCACATGATTACTTCATTAGCAGGCATCTGGAGAACTTCAGGACATGTTGAGGAGGTCATTTAGCCGTTTGAATCAGCTGTGTTGGATCAAGGAGACATCTGAAAGCTGCAGGACACCGGCCCTCGAGGCCTGGAGTTCAACACCTGTGGTCTATGCTGTAGTGTGCGTGTCTTGAGTAGCTATAGCTCACCAGTGGTGTTTGCTACTAGCTCGGATCGCCTGCAGGCGACACAAACATTCACATTAGCTCCCTGTTCCACTGAGTGAGCCGGTACGGTGTCCTGGATACAAGCTCAAAGTCACAGGTCAGTACCATCACAGAGTCTAAACCAGGGGTGGGGACCTCCAGGCCTTGAGAGCTGGTGTCCTGCAGGTTTTAGATCTCACCCTGGGTCAGCACACCTGAGTCAGATGATTGGTTCATTACCAGCCTCTGAAGAACTTCAAGACATGTTGAGGTCATTTAAATCAGCTGTGTTGGACATGGCCAAGCTTTAATTGAGTTCAAACTGAGCGGGGCCATACGGCAGATTTAAATTTGCCCCCCACACAATGAACACGGTCAGAAGAGCTAAACATTAGGAGGCACACTAAAACTGGCCAGTGGATGCAGGCGCAAACTGTCGGTGGTGCTGTTCAGTAAGACTTCTGTTCAGAGTTTATTCCTGCTCCTCGCTGTGTTTAAGAGACCCAAAGATATTTCTGCTTCACCTAAAGTGTCTCAGTGAGGCTCTCTTCATAAGTGCTGCATCTGTCCTCTCTAAGATTTGCTGTTCTACTCACCAACACAACGCACTGGAGGCAATCGGCTGGTCTCAAATCAAGTGACTGTCTCATGGGAAGAGTAGTCCCACAAACAAGAAGAAAACAGAAACGGGTACCTGCTGGCGACTTCCCCTTTCACTTAAGCATTCTCTGAACATTCATGAGCTCTTCTGGTGTAGATTACAACAGTTATCAGTGAGATCAACTGAACACAGATGCAGATCTGTAGTGCTGGACATAAAGTGCCACAAGTATCATTTCTCTGAATATGAAATTAATGTGCAATACAATTCTTAAGTTACGCTGCAGAACACACGCTGCAGTCCACAGTCTCAGTCCCACCGCTGTGACGTCAGAGGGCTGGAGGAGGTGTGATACAGCTGGAGTACTGGTGGTGCCAGCAAATTCTCTCCACCTGTGGAAGACACACCAAATAAACAGACGATCAGGAGACTACAGCGATCACTGCACGTGTGTGCATGCTGCCTGGTATAGCTCAACAATTAGAGTTAACTGTAACACGGTGGTTGTTGCCTCTGTTTTAAAACTACCAAAAACTAAACTCTGTTCAAGAGCACAGGTTTAATAAAATCCTGTTAACTGTGAAGAAAACACGTGAGATTTGTCCCAAAAACAGAGCCAACCTAAGGAAACTGCCTCTGAAACCACCCTGCTGTCAGTTTGGTTAAAACAATTTCCTTTTCCGAGCTCTCAGTTCACGTCTTTAGAAATAATGAAATCTAAAACAATCAGTCTGATACACAACAAGTGTTTTCAGCCTACAAATGCAGGACAGTGACAACTAAGATTTCTTCATAGCGTGCAACATTTCTTTCCAACACTGGCTCTGTGGACACTGGAGACACTGTTATACTGTCAGTCAAAAATCAAGCCAGCAGTGTTTAGGAAGCATAGTCTTTAGTCTGTATGGGTCTTTTATTTTGAAAAGTTAAGAGCTTCTCTTTGTTGTTCCAGTGTCTAACTCATACTCTCCTCATGTGCTCTGTGCAGCCTGACGTGGCTTCCATGAAAAACAAAAGACCCGATGCAGTTTTCACCAGCAGAGGCACATTTGGTGGAACTGCTAGTGACAGTCTCACCAGTGTCCTGTTCAGCTCTTCTACAACTGAACATGTTTCCATCTCAGAGGTGAAAGTTAAACCAAAGGCCTTGTCAATGCTACCACTGCTTATCACTGTTGCATAATGTTGGCAGTTATTTGGGAATTTAATTTGAAGTTCCAATCTACATGAATGAGCAGAATGCTGGTACTTTTACTTCTGTCAGTGGGACATAAAAACGACATGTTGAGAAGTACAGTCAAATCTGATAAAGACACTTAAAAAGTTAGATGTCTTTTCCCCAAAGTAAGATTTAAAATGCTTCTTATAGTGCATGCTTTTATTTTACTTTGCTTTATTCAAGACCGGGCATGAGCCAAACATGTCAAAGATCCGTATCTCGTCAAACATGAAAGTTTGCTAAACCTGCTTTGTGAAACAGGCGCATGTACTTTGCCATCTCACAGTAAACATAAGCTGATGATGTTCTTCCTTTGTTGGAGTTTATTCCTCCCTTTGGAGGCCTTCCTACTTGGGGGGGATACATGGTCTCAATAGCAAATGTTTAAACGTATGTCTCACACAAAACAACATAACATTTGGAAGAATATGAAACTGATCAAGTTGATCACCCATTGTATTTATAACTATGCTAAATTGTATCTATCACTGTAGCTATGTTTATACATGTTCTCCTTGTTTATTGTGTGTGGGATTCAATAGAAGGTTGAGCATGGGGTAGGGATTAATAGGTATGTTATACTTCTTCCATTTCAGACTTAATAATTGTCATTTCATGTCATTTAGACTTATTTTATTTATTTTGTTTTATCTGAGCACATACGTGTGTGTATTTACATATATTCATTTTTGTAAATGCAAGTATGTGTACTTGTGTGTGTATATATTGTTTTTTTTTCTGTATATGTCTGAAATAAAGATACAATACATAAGGCACATTAAATACAGAGTAACACACTTTTGGTTCACATAAAAACATGTAGTTAAATCACCAATAGGCTGCAAGTAGGGCAGGGTTTAACGATTTCAGCTTGAATAAAGTGATATTGATTCATTAAATCCTGAATCAATTTTTAAATATAAATGTTTAATTACAAACGACAGAATCTCAGCTTAAAGCTCATTAAAGTATTTAAACAACCAGCAAACAGCTAAAACAGTAAATGAGAGCAGGTAAACGGACTCCACACAAAGAAACACGCAGCGTGGATCGTTCACCCGACTGTGTTTTATCCTCAGTTACTTTGACAGAAAGGCATCTGCTGTGATGCTCACACCTCTGATCAAGTCTTTGTTTTTATACATAGATATAAAAATGTAGATATGTACTGATGAGCAGAATTTTAATATTTCCGACTGTGTCAAAATGTAATCAAATGGAATCAGTTATAAAATCAGTGAGGATTCTCAGGCCCAGCTGCTAACGCAGGCCTTCAGAGTCACTTTCAGCAGGCGCTTGCACACCTGCCTTTTGAGGGTAATTCAGTGTCCATGAACAAGTCAATTACTTACTGAATTCCATACAAGAGACAGAAAAACAGCTCTATGCAGACGGGTAGTTGTTCTTTTGTGGAATGTAAACCTTTTCTACATGAATCAATCTATGCAACAAAAATGTCTGCGTGCTCTTTAACGCAGGGCTTTGTGTTGCTTTAACTCTTTAAAATGATCCAAATGTGTAGTAATGAATTTGAGGCCACTTTCTCCTTTAGAAACGCTATGATTTTGTCAGTGTGCTTTGGATCATCACGCTGGAGTATTCCCAGGAGAGCTTTTGTCAGATTATTTTGGTACATCCACTGGTGTAATTTATATCTGTCATCTCCCCCTGAGTACTTCGACTGTGGAGACGACACATTCATTGTTAACATCAGTAAGTTCATCTTGGTCTGTTCTGATCAAAGAATGCACTCCCAGTATTTATTCGATTTCATCTCATGTTCTTTAGCTAATATTCATTTTTTAATAAACTGAAAAGTTTATTAAAGTAGTTTTTTTTCCCTTTGGATGCAATCCATAGTCGCTGTTATGCAACCTCTTCCTCACTGAATGAACTCTCAGTAATAACTGCTCCACTGAGCATTTGCCCGTGTATGTTTTCAGGGCTAGACTGTGGAGGTAGCACGGGCTTATTTTAGAAAAGCCTCTTCAGCTTGTTGTACGTCTCCTCCTGATTACTGCTGCAGCTCGGTGGTTTGTTTTGGCTGGTCACACACAGCACAGACTGGCAGATACACTCAGGAAGTAGAACATCCACTAATCCCAATTCAATCATTTAATCAACAATCATCCTAAAGGCAGCTCCCAACATGAGGACATAACCAATGTAAAATTATTAAGTAAAGCAAACTTCAGTTCCATCATTTTTTCACGTAGTCTCGAGTTATTCATTATCTTCACACATTGTAAACTCCGTCAGCTTTCCCGACTTGGATTGAAATGCTTGGATGTGAGCATGTGCAGTAGCCCAATTCAGGCACAATGTTGATCTCAGAGTAGAAGACAGAAACCCCTCAGTGCAGCATAAAATGGTAAATAGCCTGTATTTGTATAGCGCTTTACTAGTCCCTAAGGACCCCAAAGCGCTTTACACTACATCCAGTCATCCACACATTCACACACTGGTGATGGCAGCTACATTGTAGCCACAGCCACCCTGGGGCGCACTGACAGAGGCGAGGCTGCCGGACACTGGCGCCACCGGGCCCTCTGACCACCACCAGTAAGCAACGGGTGAAGCGTCTCGCCCAAGGACACAACGACCGAGACTGTCGGAGCCGGGGCTCGCACCGGCAACCTTCCAATTACAGGGCGAACTCCTAACTCTTGAGCCACGATCGGCCCCTAAAAAACATAAAGAGCCTCAATGCTGGATTTGAACTTTTTTTTTTAAGCTTGTAATAAGTGTGTGACACAATGCACAGCTGACATCATCTAATGTTTGTTAAAGTTAGTTTTCCAGCACTAACTATCTCAGCTAATCGGTGCTTCACAGTTAGACTTAACTATGAGGCAACATTAGGGTCACATTGAGAATAAAGTCAGAAGCTTGAGATTAATCTTGAAATGCTATTTTGGTGCCTGTGACAGCAACGACTTTAATCTCCACTTTTTGAATAATACATATATTTTTACTTTTAACGGGGCCCTAATACTCCGTCACATTTGGGAGAGAAACTTGTACTGAATGTGTCGAGGCTTTGTTGCACAGCCAACAGCAGCTTTTCTTACCACTGGTCACAGAATGCCTCAAACATATTTTAGTTATTTCAACTAACAGTGAAAGTAAACAAGTTGGCGCCCTTTTTCTATTTTGCTCGAGCTGACAGAGTGAATGTAGTTTGATCCTCCAGGTGTTTGCAGAAGATAAACTCCATACAAATAACCACAGCTCTGGCTGTGTTAACTTAGCTGCAGAGTTCACGCTCAGTGAAGTTTGTTAAAGCTGTGTGAAGCCTAGCAGACAGCTGATAGTGGGTCTTACTCACAACACACAATAACTCAATCTTGACAGGGAAATAAGTGGTTCCTCCCAGAGCAGGTCTGAGCTTCGAGCTGGTTTCACACCACTCAGAGAATGGTTTTTTGTGTTTCACTTGGTAACAGGGTTAAAATAGATCCAGGATGTCCCTGCTGTGTTTGTGTTGGATGCTCAATGACAGCACTGAGCATTTTTCTCTTCTTCTTACAGTAGTTGATCAACTTACACAGACTCGTAGTGTTCAACTGTGTAACAACTGCTAGCCCCTACACTAAAACGCCTTCAGTAAACAGCTGTATTATTCTGAAGCCTGGACAAAAAAACAACACAATGTTACAGAATAAAATTAAATCTGATAACTTTGACAAATATAACAAGAATAAATGGACTCACCTTTAATTTGTCTTTACCTTGTCTTTGACAGACACAGGCTTGTCTTTGTGTTCCTTAGTGTCTCTCGTGTCATCAGTGTCCTTTCCTGTCTGGTCATTCTCTTCCTCAACACCTAGCATCACACTCTGTCGAACACTGACAGAGATCACCAACGCCTGAATGATGCCATAGATCAGGGCAAACTGCAGGAGATACTCCTGGATCAACCAGAGTAATCCTGCCATTCCAACTGTGGCGACAAAAAACATAGCCATACCATGAAACCACAGTCTCAGTGCTCCCTGGACACCCAGCACCTCCAGGATAAGCTTGGCAGGAGGTGACACAGTCCACAGGAAGCCAACAACAAACAGGTCAAACAAGTGGCGTAGGAAGTTAAAGCAGATCTCGTAGTGCTCTGGTACAATCTCCACGTTCCAGCTGTGTGCAAACAGTCGAAAAGGAGAAGTCAGCTGAGAGGGAGAAGGGGTGGGGGACGGAGGGGGGGTTCCATAATCAGAAAAGTCTCCATCAGTATCACGTTCCCGTGGATCTCCAGTCCCACCGTCACGTTTCCTGTGTCGTAGTCCACTTAGCTCAGTTTTCCTTGGCCACAGATAAGAAGTTGGAAGATATCTATCCCACCACCTAGGCACCAGTACAGTTTCAGCCTCTGGCTTCCCTGCCGCCAGATCTTCAATTTTAATGGGCTGAAGCTTCTCCTGTGCCTCCCAGTACTCCTCTACTGGACTGCTTAGTTCATGCTGACGTCCCCATGAGCCCCAGATCCAAGCCTTGATGCCCCAACCACCACTGCCACGCAGCTTTTGGCGCTCAGCTGTCAAAACGTTAGTGTCCTTTGACCTGGCACCGCTGCTGCCCCATGAGCGGACCCACCCCCACGCTTTGCCCACCACAGCTGCCATGTCTGCTCGCGGAGCTTGTTAGACCTCGGTTAAAATCGTCAGTTCTCACGTCCTGTTGGCTTCCCGAGCTTCAGAGAAAAGCATGCACTCGCTGTCGGTGCAGTTATGAAGTTGAAATACTTGTTCAGGAGGCCTCAGGCCTGGGCAACGTGACGTCCTCGGGTCATCGCCACACCTGTGGGTGTGTTCGAGCAGTTCAGCAGACAAAAGGTTACACTCGCCCCCACCCTACATTACTTACAGGGCTCTGCTCTTAACGAGACTCCACCATTTAAAGTCCAGAAGAACAGTCTACATGTTTGGTTTCAGCTGACAACCTTCGAGGGTGCTTTCAGTATTTCAGCGACACCTTAGCACAGAGGAACTGGGAAAGTTGACGAAAGCTTCAGCTCAGCGTTAGCCAACAGTTAGCTTATTCTTTGGCCAGCCCTTCCCAACAAAAAAACAAAACAAACTTTTTTCAGCCTCTCGAAACGCATTTGTTAACTCCTCAAACAAGTAGAAAGGTTGGTTTACGCGTGCAGTTTGGTATCCAGCTCCACGTCACCATCGTGCAGCTTTGCTAACACAGCGGTCAGCTGCCCTACAGGTTACTCACCACTGAGCGAGCTGTTTAAAGTTTACCTCACATATGATTTTTCGGTGTGAATAAACCTGTCAGTGATAAAAGTCAGTAGCTAAAAGCTCACCTTCGCCGCTGTTAGCTGCTTTGTCAGAACCCAGCTAGCGCTACTCGTTAGCATGAGGTAACTCGATAAACAGACTAGTTGCTCTGCTTCAGCACGTCGTGGCTCAAATGTCCACTGTGGAGAGAAAGGTCCGTGTCCACTCAAAGCTAAGGGAAGGCAGGTACCACTAAGAGCACTCCTAGCAAGCACAAAAAGGTCGCCTGAACAGTTTCCCCGCTCATTACGAGAACAAAGACGACGAACTACCGGGTCCCTTTCAGCCTTCAAAATAAAACCATGGTTACCGTCAGAAGGTCAGCATCACGTGAGACTCGTCCTCTTCAGTGATGTTGCCAACGTGTAAATTAGCTTTGCACGTCAGTCAATTTCACGGAGGCAGATGTTTGTAAAACATATCAAACTACACAATTTCTCAGGTTCTGGACACGCCCGATTTTATATCAGTTCAGCGTAGAAATACGTGACCAAGCCGCTTTCAGCTCAGCCTTTTATTCCTTTGCATGAGATCGTTTAATGATGTTGGATAATTTTGCCACATCACTAACATTTAATTCCAGTTTAGCCATGTGCAGCACTTTAATACAGCATTCAGTCACCCATCAGTAAGGTTTCACACATTTATACAAGTAAAATGTTGCACTGATGTGTAAGACAGTAAACCCAAAAGCTGCTTGGGGATTATACAGTTACAACCATCTGATCAGTGCATGAGAAGAACTTATGGCAAAACTGTCACCCACTGATATTAGCTTCCAAAGCACATTGCTCTGAGTTTACTGTGATCAACCCACTGAAGAAAATAGCCATTGGTCCTGTGTGGTCAACCTTTATTGTCCTTAAATACAGTGGTTTAAAAACAAAACAAAAACCACATTCAACATTCACACAGATGAAGACACGTTGCTTAAAGCAATGGAAGACGTGCACTGCTCCAGCTTGATGCTTCCATCAGATGACAGACGAGGCTCTTCAGTGTTGGGAGTGCCACCTCTGCAGTTACACCTGTCAAAGGACAAAAATGAGTGAGACATGTAAGGGGGTGGGGGAACTCATTGTCACAGAGTGTAGTACATCTCCAACTTACAGCACACACACTGCAGCAATGATCATTTGAATAATCCACCTACTCACACCAACCTGCTTTCTCTTCATGAAGGTCATCCAGCTGGGGCTGCTACAGTCATGCCTGACAAGATAACAGTGATGAAATCACAAGCTCTTTCTCATCCATATATTCAGGAAGCGCTCCAGTCTGAGTGTCTCAGTGCGCTGCGAGTAGACTTCAGTTAACATCAGTAGAACCGAATAACTGAATCATCATCGACCAGACTCAGGAAACAGCAGCTCCATTTCAACAAGCTTGGATCATTTGAATACACAGGCTTAGCTGCGATATCTTAGTATAATCTGCTCATGATGAAGTATGGTCACAGGTGACCCAAAATGAACACATTTCTTACTTACAGACATGGAGAGAGCAGCTGTGTGCAGACGAGCTACAAGACAAAAGAAAGCACTATTAGCACCTGACTTATACCAGTGAACACATTCAGGGAAACCATGTGTATGGATACTTTACCCATTTACTGCAAACACTTCAGACTTGTTACATGACTGTACAACTTCTCCCTGTGAGAAACTATCAGTAAGGTCCCAGATGACTGGGACACTTGTTTCAAACATCTGAAGTATTAAAATGGTAAATATGTTTTTATGTTTTACATGTGCTAAAGTTCAGAGACGGTTAACCAAGTGCATACTTGAGTATGACTACCTTTACTCAAAGCAATGAAACACAAGCTTTAAGTGTTCTTTGTTGGACAGACCTGAAGAAAGCCCAGCCATGATTTAATGTCTGTAATGTGCAGTAAATGGGCTGCTGTGGGTTTTGTGGTCAGTGCACTGTGAAAACAACTTCATGCTTCTCAGAGACTCTAGTCTATGCAATCATCATCCCACATTAAGGCACAGAACAATGTTTAGAGTCCAGGCTTACCCAGAAGAGCTATGTCCAGCAGATAAAACCATGCTGAGGTGCCTGCAGAGTACAAAGGAGAGTTTTAGAACTAGCTCTGATTGTAGCATTCACATGTTAAGAAGTAAAATGCTGTTCAGTGCACTGTGAAAGAGCTTCATTGTGTATTCAGAGACTCTAGTCTTATGAATCATCATATCAGCATACTACTTCCTCCATCACATTAGAGGATCTTTCTAACACTCACCATCAGCTCGCAGCTGCAGACTCCACACTGTTCTGCATCTGCTCTTTGCAGCTTTCTGGAAAGCAGAGGATGCAATTTCCAGTCAGTTTAGTTTTTATATGGTAAACGTTCTAGAGCCATAGTCCATCTTCAGAAAGATCTACTTCACAGCGAGGCCTTAGAGCCCTACGATATTTATTTCCAAGGCTTTAATACATTTTTAAATATACCAGCTTCACTGTGCTAGGGCAGGTAACCGCATCTCACCAGCAGAATTGCTATGTACTGCTCTAATTTGCTTGCTTTGTAAAATGGTATTACCTTACCCCAGTTAACTGCTACATATTTGCACTGATTACAATTTAGATGGAAAAAACGCGTATTTCACCTGCTGCGCACCACGTTGTGTCGATGCGGACATGAGCTGTTAGCTGGACAATTTAGCATTTTAATACTGCCCGATTATAAGGCTTTACTCCAGCATAGCCTAAAACTACGGTAAAGTATCTGATTAATAATAGAAGATTACTCATTCCTACTAATAATTTAAATTAAAATCGACACTGAAAACAGAACCTTTGATGTAATACTCACACTCTTCCCCTAACAGCTTCTCCGGAGGTAGACTCTGCAGATTCACTACCCTAACCCCACTTTATCTGCACAGAAACGAACAGGACCGCAACGAGGCCAGGCTCCTGGCCACGTGCTGGGCACCTGACCCGCGGATCGCGTGCCGCTCGTCCCTCGCGCTCTGCAGCATGACTCTGACCACAGAGCTCTCCGAATAAACCCTCCATTATCAATTCAGAGGTTAATCTGTCTAAATGCTAAAGCCTTGAACATCAGCTCCTCCTCCTTCCACAGCCAGAACCCAAAGGCTGAGCACGAGCGCGCCCAGGGCTTATATATCCGGGTCCTTCACCGCTACCGGACTTTTGGTGGCCCGAAAAATGCCCGTTTCGGCCTGAATAATGCCTGTTTGGAAGTCAGGCCCCAAAGAAAATGTGAACACTTCATAACGCTGTCAGTTTGTGCAAACAAGCTATGATACACAGATACGATATATTTAAAATACCATACACAAGAGAGCAACGAGATTAAAACAATACACCAAATCTCTCTCTCTCTCACACACACACACACACACACACACACACACACACACACACACACACACACACACACACACACACACACACACACACACACAATAAATAAACTTAAAAACGAACAAATAAATAATCACGATGGGTGGGTTAGTCCACGCTGGGTGGGTTAGTCCACGCTGGGTGCACTTAAATCTAAACCGTGAAGTAGAAACAAGTTATTCATGTAGTCCATAATGCAGACTTTTACCGAAGAAGAAAAAGACTCAGGTGTAAAAGTCCCACTAACCCTTAACCATGTGACGTGCGGCTATTGTTCACACAGCCAGTGACAGTTGCAGCGACCGAACCGGATTAAACTACAAGTACCACCCATCACCACGTCTGTCTCAGGGTGCCAGGTTCGCTGGGCTTGGCGGGAAAAACGTGCACTTCAGGCCCCGCGCCTGCTCTGTGTTTTACACCTCGTATCTGGCAACGCCTGCAGGTCCTCGCATTGCTGTCGTCACTGAGGTCGGGTAGAAGGAGCGAAGATGGCGACTTGCTACGAGAGATACAATTTGTAAGTAGTGTTCATACGGAACAGCGTAGTGTTTCTGTCTGCGGCTTTTCTGCTCACAGCTCCGGTTAAAGACACATAAGACGAGTGGCTGTCCGTGAGAGGTGAAGCAGCTGCGGGGGCTCAGCGGTGCTGGTGGGGTAGATGACACAGCGGCTGAAGTTTGCTGACAGGCTCGGCCGGCGGAGCAGGAACCAGCCAGGTTTCTCTCCACTCTCATTCATAATGAACACTTAGCCAGTGTCGCTGTGTGGAGCCGGCAGCAGCGAGTGTGGGTGAGAGCGCCGACGGGCGCCTTTGGTATTCAGGGAGGCTTCATTCACCCAACGAGCTGCTGCACAGCTGCTCCCTCCGGCTTTAGTGGCACTCCACGGCTGGCAGCTCCTCGACGCGTTTTTAGACGTGCAGGGTTTATATTTACTTGTGAATGTCACTCAGCTGTAAGTGAGCCTAACACTGATAACCGCGGACATGTGACGTTAGCCGTGCGGCAGCTGACAGCTCAGCCCCGGCACACCCTCGATCAAGCCCTTTATTTCAAGTACCCAGCCCTACCGGTCCTGCCTCTGCCTGCAGCGTGTTTTACTTACACGAGTGAAGGTGTTGGGTGTTCCTCAGCCTTTCCCAACACGGAGCAGGTAATGAGGCACAGCTCTGTAGTACGTCACACATGTTAGACAAATGGACCCTCTGAGTTTGGGCCAGTACAGTGAGCACTGGCATAATCTAACTGGGGAAATGCAAAACAAACAAAAACTTTGACAAAGCATCTTTTCAAATAAAGTAAAGACCTAACATTTCTCGGTAATTTGTACATAATTGTCCAGTTATTGACAATAATGCCAGTTTTTCATTTAACCCTGGAGTGCCTCTGTGTACAAAGAGGTGCTGGGTGCACCTTAACCTGATGCATCCCAGCACTGCGGGCCTGGAAGTGTGATTTAGACCAGTCTGCAGTCATGTGTTACTCATCGCACGACTGCTCATTCTAACACTGACAAATGAAAAAGTTGCCTCAGAACAAAACCGTCTGTTTGAAAACTCGTTTCCTGTTTGGTCCACACTGTGGTGGGGGGTCAGAGTTCACCCCCCCACAGTTAAACTCTGTCTATTTTCTGTGTTTTCCACCATGGGGGTCACGTTCACCACCTGATTATTGTGTGTGTGTCTTATTGTGCTTCTGATGGCATAGTTTTCAAGGACTACAGATCAAACATGTCCTGATTCACACTTGCCTGTTGTCCACGCTGTGGGACCTTATTCGGTCTCTTCTCTTTGTTCTTGGTTTTACACTGACTGTCAGTCACAAAGCATATCTCTGCTTATGGCAGCATTAAGTGACCCTGAAACTTTGTTAAATGTGCGTAGGTGTAGATGCTGTGTTTAAACCGTGGCCTGTTCTGTCCTCAGAACAAACCGGAGCAGCGTCCAGTCTGAACCTGTGTGCTGCTCTGGAGGCTACCTGGGGTCACAAAGCAAACATGACTGCAGATGTGCTCTTCTCTCAGATTTCCATCGTACAGAGTGTGGGTTCTGACAGTCTGCGCTTTAAATAAAAGCCTCAATTTAGAAAGTTCACTGAAACATTTCCTAATACACAGCATGAAATCAATCTTTAGTTTTGATATTTGTATTTAATACTGGTTTATCACAACATCGTGCTCCTGGCATCGTAGGTTTTGGTATCAGTTGAGCTTTTGTTTAAGAGGAAGATGGCTGGAGTTCCTCTGCCAACGTGTTTGTCATTATTTAATTAAAGACAAGGAAAGTGTCCGTCACAGAAAACGAGCAGCGGAGCTTTGTAGAGTGAAAGATGACGTCAGACAAGTTGTTTGTTCTCAGCTGACAACGGCAGAAATATTGTGTTTCCAGGGACATGTGACTAAGAAAACTAGCACTAAAGGACCAAAGGGGCCGTTTTTGACATTTCAATGATCTTTGGTTGTAGTTGAGTGATTGTTTGAAGTATAATCAGCATTAACCGTTCATGCTGTTGAATAATTGACATTGTTGACTAAACACCTCCTGGCTATATTTTCATGCGCGACTGAAAATTTCCTCTTTCCTCCCGTTTCCCTCTCCCAGGCACACGACCCCTGAGAAGTTCTTCATCGAGGCCTGCGATGAGGGTGCCGATGCTGTGCTGGCAATCGACAGGGTCTCGAACGAGATGACCCTCACAGGTAGGCTGTGTTCGAAAGTGCTGAGCATCGCTTATGATCCAAAGACGCTGTCGTTGAGACGTGCCTCAGTTTGGACGTTGTTTGCTAATCACATCTAAAGAACTTTCTGACATTCTCAGACTGTATGAGAATAACAAACTGGGTGTCCTGACACATGATATACATGTTTACAACCTGATTTACACGATTCAAGAGTGTTAGCCTGCATGCAGTAACTACATGTCACTGTTACAGGGATATAAGAGGCTTAGACGGTGAGCCTTACTGCCCTGTGTGTGCATGCATGTGTACATCAGGACTGCTGTCCAAGCTAAGCTCAGTCACACTCCTGAGCCCGTCCTCAGAGGAAGTAGACGTCTACTGCATAAGATGAACCCTTTTGACACGCTCTGTGCGATCTGTCCATCTTAGTCGTCCCCATATGGGAAGATAAAGGAAACAAGGTGATGTTAAAACTAGTAAAGACCTGTCCAACTGCATTACATGTCCTGGAAACAAGACTGTGCTGCACATTTTTGCAGATTATGTTAAATAAGCTGCTTTTGGGGTTTTTATGTTTTTGCCTTTCCAGCGTTCCAAACTCTCGTCTGATGTTTTCATTATGGATGTTTAGATATGCTTTTTAATCGTTTGCATTTTCATTTATACTATGAAGCAAGTTCAACACAGCCGGGCTTTCTTTGCTTTAGCTGGCTCAACAAAAGCCGTTATCAGTTTTCAGTAAATTAACAGTAAAATGCAACAAAGTTACAAAGCATCAGAGGTTAGCACACAGAGCAGTTCAGTAAACATTATATAACCCCGTGAGTTGAGCTCTCAGTGCGTTGTTTATTTCTGCTCTGAAACTTTAAACTGGACCCATTTAAACATCATGGGCTGGTTTCCCGTGCAGGATTCGTTCCAGTCTAACCTGCACTTTAACCCGGGACCTCACTGAATTGTCCTCCTGGGTCATGGATCAAAGTCACCTCAGGTTTGTCCTAGTTTGGAGTTCTGTATCTCCTCTCGTGAGTGAAGCCTCGAGCTAAATCAGGTCCACCTGAGGACTTAAGATAAACCTGGTCAGAGCCTGTTGGCCTGAACGTGGATCGTATCAGTGCAGAAGGAATAGTAAACGTGGATTTTCACAAAAGTGTGCACACTCCCTCTGTGTACTGTGTTGAAAAGTTCAACTAATGATTCCAGGCTTTTCCAGGACTCTGCTCTCTCAGTTTGACGGCAGGTGAAAGTGGAAATGCACAGACAAACTTTGAGTTGATTCCTGAACACTACAACCACGCTGCTGTCCACAAACATTCTCGACTCTGCTCCGGCTCGTCTAATATCTGGTTCGAGCTCAAATCGTCTTTTTCTAGACTTCAGAGTGGAGACTAGGGATGGGTATCGTTTAGGTTTTATCCGATACCGGTGCCAAATCGGTACTTTTGAAACGGTGCCGGTGCTCAAACCGGTGCTTAAAGAATGGAGAACACAAACTTTGTCCAAAAACCTCTCATGTTTAACTGTTTTCCACTTTTTCTTTGGTCATTTTAGCCTTTTTGGCCAGGGTGAAGGGAGTATCTGCCATCAAACAAGAAGACAGCCGCATGTAGCTATGATGATGTTTGCTAGTTCACCTTACATTCAATTCAATTCAATTCAATTCAATTTTATTTATATAGCGCCAAATCACAACAAAAGTCGCCTCAAGGCGCTTCATAGATACAGAGAAAAACCCAACAATCATATGACCCCCTATGAACAAGCACTTTGGCGACAGTGGGAAGGAAAAACTCCCTTTTAACAGGAAGAAACCTCCAGCAGAACCAGGCTCAGGGAGGGGCGGCCATCTGCTGCGACCGGTTGGGGTGAGAGAAGGAAGACAGGATAAAGACATGCTGTGGAAGAGAGACAGAGGTTAATAACAGATATGATTCAATGCAGAGAGGTCTGTTAATACATAGTGAGTGAGAAAGGTGACTGGAAAGGAAAAACTCAATGCATCATGGGAATCCCCCGGCAGCCTACATCTATTGCAGCATAACAAAGGGAGGATTCAGGGTCACCTGGTCCAGCCCTAACTATATGCTTTAGAAAAAAGGAAAGTTTTAAGCCTAATCTTAAAAGTAGAGATAGTGTCTGTCTCCTGAATCCAAACTGGAAGCTGGTTCCACAGAAGAGGGGCCTGAAAACTGAAGGCTCTGCCTCCCATTCTACTTTTAAATACTCTAGGAACAACAAGTAGGCCTGCAGAGCGAGAGCGGAGCGCTCTAATAGGGTGATATGGTCCTACAAGGTCATTAAGATAAGATGGGGCCTGATTACATGCATTAATGTAATAACGTGGTTAGCCTACTCAACGTAAATTACACACGAACAACATGAAGCTACTCACGCAGAGAAGAACGGCTGCTGCTGCATCATCATCCTCATCATTTCTGCTACACTGGCAGGGCTAGGGGCCAGGACTCTCCTCTTCGGGTTTCTGGGGGATGCGCGTGTGTGTGTGTGTGTGTGTGTGTGTGTGTCACACACACACGCGCACACAGACACACGCGCGCACACAGACACACACACACGCGCACACAGACACACAGACACACACGCGCACACAGACACACACACACACGCGCACACAGACACACACACACACGCGCACACAGACACACACACACACGCGCACACACACACGCACACACAGACACACACACACGCGCACACAGACACACACACACGCGCACACAGACACACACACACGCGCACACAGACACACACACACGCGCACACAGACACACACACACGCGCACACAGACACACACACACTGCTTCTAAAGGTTGAGGTCAACTTTGTAGAACCCCTCTGGACTTGTATGTTGTGGTGACTCGAGTACAGCATCCAGCACAGGTGTACTCTGTGTGAATTTAAAGGCCTCTGATGCTTCACGAATGGCCGTCACTTCTTTGTGATGAAGAGGTTTTCTCTTCAGACAAAAGCAGCTGGCCCTTCTGTGTACTCGTCCACAAATACGAACAATATGTTGCAGTGAGCTGAAGCCTTGTGTGCAGGCCCATGTCAGACACTGAGACGGAGGATTCAGAGGAATAAAATCAAACCTTTGTTCCTGTCACAGGTAAAAAGGACGTTCCTCCCTCTGCAGTTACCAGGCCTATCTGTGGCATCATGGGAACTATCCGCCTGGTAGCAGGTATGTAGCACACACGCGCATCACTGCTGTCCGAGCTGCTCTTTGAAGCTGTGCAGTAAAACGCTTCTGCTTCCACCGCAGGGATGTACCTCGTTGTCATCACCAGGAAGAGAAATGTCGGCAGCCTTCTGGGCCACGCTGTGTGGAAGGCTGCGGACTTTGACGTGATCTCTTATAAGAAGACGGTGCTGCATCTGTCTGAGATACAGGTCGGTAAGAATGGATCACTGATCCCGAAGGAAATTCAAACGTGCTGTGGCAAGAAAACATTTATGGAAAAAAGAGAAAAGCTCATTAAAAAGCATACGCTGTACGCTCGTGTGCAGCAAACATTTAGCATGTTCTGTGTTTCTTTTGTTGTGTTTTTCTTCGGTGCGTGCTCACTCGCTCTGTGTGAGATTAATCCACACACACGGCTGGTAGCGCAGCCCGTGCTGCTGTCGCCGTAGTCTGCTCATTTTAATAGGACACCGTGTTCTGAAACGACACCAATAAACTTTGTTAGTCAGTGTAGGAATAGCAATAGGGACAGACGGTGGTAAGCCAGTAACACTCTTTGTTTCCGTAAGTAGTTTTGCTCTGACATCAGCCCAGCTGTGATGCAGCGATTCAGAAAAGCTAAACTGGAGGCGCCCCGAACGCCGTCAGGCTAAAGCAGAGCCTGATTCGATGACCCGACCTGTAAGAGACAGATGTGCGTGCTGTTTTTAAAACAGAGCTGAAATGTCCGTACCTGACAGACTGTCGCGTTTGGCTGGTGAATCGCCTAACAATGTAGAATTTGTGACATGCAGCAAAGTGACCTGTCATGAGCTTTCCTGCCATCTAAACGTCTTTCCTTTCCTAGTCTCAGGAGAATAAGACCTTCCTCTCTATGCTGAACAATGTGCTGACCACGGACGGCTTCTACTTCTGCACCGACTTCGACCTGACGCACACGCTGCAGCGGCTCGCCAACACCAGCCCTGACTTCCAGGAGATGAGTCTGCTTGAGAGGGTGAAACATGTGGTCTTAATAGCTGTTAGCAGCCGATGCACTCAGTGTAACACAGACAGGTGACTTTGAACTGGTCTAGTGGACAATATGAAGGCTCTGGTATGGTTAATAAGAGAGGTAAGTGCAGCTTACCAGAGACGCAGCTCTGCAGACGTGGCGTTTGCTCTGAGCGAGCAGGTGAGGTGGAGATAAAATGAGCGTGACAGTGTGTGAGTGAACATGCAAGGAGCAGTGGTAGTGAAGGCAGGTGAGTTTAAATACCTGTGACACTATCCACTGTAACAGGTGGTGCACAAGAGAGGTGAAGAACAGGGTGCAGGCAGGGTGGAGCGGCTGAAGTCTGGTGTCGGGGTGGTGTGTGAAAGGGAAGGTTTACAACCTGCTGTGATGGCGGATATATGGGACGAAGGAGGATGAAGATGCAGCTGCCAGGCAGGAGGAACAGAGGAAGACCTCAGAGGAGGTTCGTGGATGCAGTGAAGGGTGGAGTGACAGGAGCGTGCTGGGATGGGAGGAGCTAAAGGGAGCAGCTGAAAGAATACTTCTCAAAATAAAATCTTTTGTGTTTTGCTGTATTTATTGCTCGAGGTTTTTATTTATCGGTCAAGTGTTCACAGTAGCATTTTAGTTATTTTTAAATCGCACATCCTTAATTTGACATTTGTGTCCAACTTAAATGCAACATTAGTGTAAAGTCTTCCTCAGTGTCATGTGTTGATGCTTGTGGTTATTTTCAGGCTGATCAGAGGTTTGTGTGGAACGGGAACCTGCTGAGGGAGCTGGCTGGGCAGCCCGAGGTGACCTGAGCCTCACTTACACTGATGCATGTGTTTGTACTTGTTGTGCTTAATTACTGACCTTCACTGTCTCTCCATAGCTTCACAAGTTTGCCCTTCCCGTCATCCATGGATGTATCCTTTGCACTGAATGTGAAAGTTTTTTTTTCTTTCTTCATAAAATCGTAAGCGAAGCCTTTTTTCTTTGACCGACCCGGTTCAGTCATCGTCATGAAACCGTGCCGTATAAACGGGAAGATCTTTGAGTGGATCCTCATATCGAGGAGAAGCTGCTTCCGGGCTGGCGTCAGATACTACGTGAGAGGTAAAAGCCTCGGAGCTGAGACTTTTCTTAAAGAGCAGCTGTTCTGCTAATTTTCACACCCATCATTTTATTCGCTGGGTGACCTAGAGGGGCTTTGCATAACCAGTTCAAACTAATCCTTCTTTGTCACGTACTGAGCACTGGCGCATCATCCTCTGTCTAATGTTAGCTGCTTGGCTGTTCCTTATAAACTGTCAGTATGAAGAATGGAACCTTTGTCCAGCCTAAACCCTGGGCTTGAGCTCATAGGGATTACTTGCACATACCTCCTGACCTCATTGTTTCAAACTAATGTGACCAGTGTAACAGTCTGTACTGAGCGGCGGACAGTAATGAAGGGCACCCTGTGTGCCCTGCTGTGTGGCAGTATCACCATGCTGCACCGTGCAGCAGCAGACGGTGCTCCTGAGTGTGGCTGCTGACCGACGGTGTGTGTGTGTCCACAGGCATCGACTCTGAAGGCCATGCTGCCAACTTTGTGGAGAGTGAGCAGATCGTTTTGTATGAGGGAGCAAAGGCTTCATTTGTGCAGGTAAGTTTCAGGGTTCATCATATCAGCGATGTTTTTACTGTTTGCATCGAGGATCATTTATTAGATGTGTTAGCCCTGCGTCCCGCCCCCTGCGACCCTGCTGAGGACCAGCTGATGAGAACGGATGGTATTTCACAGCGTTTTTTCTTTTTCTTTGAAACAACCAGACACGAGGCTCGATGCCCTTTTACTGGAGTCAGAGACCCAACCTCAGATACAAACCCAAACCTATAATCAGCAAAACCACAAATCATGTAAGCTGATCTTTCTGCACATCCACGTGTTCGTTTCAATCACGTGAAATGGAAATCTTATGCTAACGTAATGGAAATGTTGTACAGATGGACGGCTTCCAGAGGCATTTCGACTCTCAGCTCCTCATCTATGGGAAGCAAACGATTCTGAACCTGGTGAGCCGTCCTCCTTTCCTTAGTCTCTTACTGGTAAACAGAAGCACTCAGGAGACCAGTCTGACCAGTCTGTTCGTCTTCTTCCTGCTCAGGTGAATCAGAAGGGCTCAGAGAAGCCACTGGAGCAGGCCTTTGATAGGATGGTGTCTGGCATGAATAATGATATGCTCAAGTAAGTGTCACCGTGTTTTTACTGGTCACTGAGTCGCCGTTAGCTTAATCAACCAGGTTCAGCAGTTTGACCTTCCTCATCAAAAGTGTTTGATAAACTATTGTTTTATTGATTAACGACACTGGTGCTGCATCAGTTTTAGTTGTTCTACAAACCTTTTCAGTAGAGGTGGGAATCACCATACATCCCACGATACGATATTATCACAATACTTAACGCACGATACGATATTATCACAATACTTAACGCACGATACGATATTATCACAATACTTAACGCACGATACGGCATTATTGCAATTTTTAAAAAATATTTTGCGATATTCAGATTCTGTACATAAAGTTAAACTTTATCAATATTCATTTTATCTAATAACAAAGTCTCACACTCAGTCATTCTCTCATTTCAGTCAGTTTTATTGTTGACAAACTGAACGGTTTGTATTACAGTCTAGTCCAACTTAACTGAATGCAACCATCTGGTACAATTACAGCTATTCTGAACTATGCAATATGAAAACTATGCAGCCCCTTCAGCAACTGAAGAATTTGAAAGTAAATTAAAACAAAATATAATTTTACATTAAATAAAAAAGTTTTAAACTTAATTAAAATAAAACATAAATTAAAATAAGTAAACTGTCATGTTTATTGCTGCCAAAAACAAGTTAAACACATTTGGACAGTGAAGGAATGTCAGGATTCTTGCTCAGAAAAAGGATCAACATGCTCTGAAGTCAGAGCACAAAAACCTTTTTTGTAACAAAATATCGATTTCTGCTGTCCCTGTATCGATACATTATTAGCAAACAAAATATCACGATACTACACAGTATCATTTTTTTTCCCCACCCCTACTTTTCAGTCGGTGTGCTGTGACAAGCTTTCAAAGATTTAGTCTTCGTTTTGTTTTGTAGCAGTCTGCCCTCCAGTTGTCTCCTTTATAATCTACAGTGTGACCCACTCCTGTCCACAGATACATAGCCTTCGACTTCCACAAAGAGTGCAGCCACATGAGGTGGGACCGTCTCCAGATCCTGGTGGATGCTGTTGCTGACAAGCAAGAGGAATACGGGTAACAAAATGAGCAGCTGCTCTTTGCTAATGTCGAGCAGTTCGCTGTGATGACGTGCGTGTGCGTGTGTAGGTACTTCATGGTGAACTCGGAGGGAAAGACGGTGGCCCAGCAGAAAGGCGTATTCCGCAGTAACTGCATGGACTGCCTGGACAGGACCAACGTCATCCAGAGCCTGCTGGCTCGCCGCTCGCTGCAGTCTCAGCTCCAGGTATTTAAGGTCACAGCTGCCAGTCGTACTGTGTGGTGTAATGCTGCAGTGCAGGACTGTGCTACACTCGCACGTCTGCCCCGTTGGTTTGTAATGGTTTTAGCGTAGAGAGCAGACTGTATGTACATGAAATAAGCTGGTGGACTTGGCCAGTTTGGGAAGGTGCAGTTTCAGAAGAGTCGCACAGGTGTTGTTGCTGTGTCTCCACAGAGGATGGGGGTTCTGAATGTGGGGCAGCGCATTGAAGAGCAGGCCGAGTTTGAAAAGATCTACAAGAACGGTAGGATACTCTGTTAGCACAGCTGCATGTGCAGTGTGATTGGTAGAAACTGTAGCCTCATGTTGTTTTTGTGTGTGTGCTCTCTAACCAGCATGGGCTGACAATGCCAATGCATGCGCTGTACAGTACGCAGGAACTGGAGCCTTAAAAACAGACTTCACAAGGTACCGTAGCATCCACACTGACTAGCATGTACTCAGCCTTGGTTCTGCTGCTCTGATGACTGCTGTTTAACCAGAGTTCATCTCTTTCAGGACAGGGAAGCGGACCAGGTGGGGGCTGCTGATGGACGGCTGGAACTCGATGATCCGTTATTACAAAAACAACTTCTCTGATGGATTCAGACAGGTGTGAAAGCTATTACACACTTTGTCACTTAAGAAACAAGTTTAGTGTCAGAACAACAGATCATTGGAGTCTTGATTCTGAAAAAGTTTGGACTCTGTGTAGAATATTAACGGTCTAAGGCATCATCTGAGACATCGCTAACTCTGAACTTAGAGATGGCACGATACCACTTTTTTATGTCCGACACCAATATCATAAATTTGGATATCGGCCGATACCGATATGAATCCGATATAGTGTTGTTGTTTTTTTTAAATCAATAAAACTGTTTTTTAATATCTTGCTGCATTTTGTAGAAGTTCATACTCAAGTTTAACTAAACAACAACACTAAAGCTATTCTGTTATACCTGTATGTAAAAAAACACATACAAATATTTCATAGTTCAGCAAAACTGATCAATCTAATAAACGTAAACCTGCTCCATCCTCCCTACTCTGGTATTTTAAAGAGTACTTACCAGAAATATTAAACAACCTAACTAACAGGGCTGCAAACTCCCAGCAAAAAAATAAAATAGGGAACCACCCCCCGCCCTCCACCTCATGATGCTTAATCGACATAATCAACTTTAATTTGATGCAGTGTGAAAAAATGCACAGAAATCAATTATTTTTCAAGAATAATTAAACAGATTCAACATCTTTCTTCAACAGAACTGCAGACTGCACAGATGGTTCCCAAAGGAAAAAGTACTATAGCTTACTAGGGTATATTAGACTTAACAGTTACTATATACAGTAATGGACTTCTATATATTTTACATCAGATTAAAACTTTGGGTGTAAGATTCAGATAATTATTGATTAAAAGCTCCACATTGTAAATGAGAATAAGAAAGAAAAGTATGTCTTTGTGCCCCCTTTTCCCTGTTCATGCCCTATCGGCCCCCCTGGCTAAACTTTGCTAGATCCGCCCCTGCACAGTTACCAGCCGTCAGCTGTAGAAAGAGATCCTGGTGTAGAAAGTAATAATAAATAAATTCTAACAACAGTCAAGCTTAAACGTGCTGCTGTTGTTCAGCCGCTGGTTTCCTCTTTCTGGTGCAAAAACAAAGAAGAGAGACGATCAGCTGATCATTGATCAGTTTCATGACTGAAGTAGCAGCAGGAGAGAGAGAGAGGCAGTCGCTCCATAGGTTGTTAAGCTTAACGCTGGAATGCTTTACAAACATTCAGAGATGAACTTACACACTTGCTTTACTTCTCTCTGGGATCACTTCCTCAGAGATGAAATGCCGGTTTGGTAGCGAGGCTACAAACACACAGCCGCTCTATCACGTGACCACACTGCTGCGACGCTCATACGGTTATGAGCAGAGTTACGCCGTGTAGTTTTGTGAGGTGCTTTTTTGATATTTAATGGATCTGATTACATCTTTTATTTCTCTCCGATATCCGATCCAGTCATTTACGTCAGTATCAGACCGATACGTAATATCGGATCGGTCCATCTCTACTCTGAAGCCGAAGTTCAGAGGAGACGAGCAGAACGTTCTCTATGGAAACACATAAATGACTGTTGCCTCACAGCAGGATGGTCCTGAGTTCAGTTCCTCCAGCAGGTCTTTCTGTGTGGAGCATGTTCTCTCCAGCTTCCTCCCACAGTCCACAGACATGCAGTTAGTGGGGACAGGTTAACTGGTAACTCTAAGTTGCCCATAGGTCTGAATGGTTATCTGTTAGCCCTGTGACAGACTGGTAACGGCGCCCATGAGACTGCTGAGATAGCCCCACCCCCTGTGGATGGAGGGTGGCACTGGTTAACGACAGACTTGCCTTCTTAAATACAACCGGGTCCACATTCACCGGCTCTGCTTTGGCTTATTTGTTGCAGAAATGAGCTGCGATGCAGCCACGTTCAGATTTATGCATGTGCGTTGTTGCTGGTTTCAGGACTCCATCGACCTGTTCCTGGGTAACTTTGCCGTCGATGAGTCGGACGGACCCACTCCGCTTCGTGTGCAAAAGGACTGGAAGTTCCTCACAGTCAGTATATCAGCACCGTGTCCTGTCGTCACCAGCAGCAGGACGTTGTGACTAACTCGTGTTTTTATTTTTGCAGCTGCCCATCATTATGCTGGTGGCATTTTCCATGTGCATTGTCTGTCTTCTCATGGCTGGTATGTACAACTGCTGATCCTTAATCCTGTTTAGTTTGGTACAGACGAGCACTGTCCAGTTCTAAAGCACTTGTTTTATTCAGTATGAAGTGAGTGACTGAGCTCATTGAGCACTTGGTGTAATTCCCAGGCTATAGAGATGAATCCAGGGTTTAACTATAGATGGTATAAATGATGGACGTAGTTTTCAGCTCATCATGCAGCTTGACCCAAACTTGCATTATTTTAATGGCTATCAAGGGGTGATGTGTGTGCTCTGGTAAATGCATGGGCGTTTTGAAGCACTCGCAGCACTTTAACAACAAGCCCTTCACTTCTAACCTGACACTGAGGCACCCCCATGGATGCCCAAGCATACTTTGACATGCAGGCAAAAGCTGCTGGAGATTGAGCTGCTCATACTCTGATTGGTCGTCCACATCCTGAGCCACAGCTGGCCCGTGGTTGCAAAAAGACTTCTTTTGGAAAACAGCACCCTGACAAACAGAAAGTCCAATGATCTAAGGACACCATCATCATGCTGGTGTCAGCCTCAGTCACAGCTGCTTGCAACAATGTAAACACTCACCATCAAAATGATACTCCGCTGACGTCACACTAGCTACATCCATCTTTTTACTGCCTGTGGATTTATCAGAGATACTGAGCTTAAATAGGTCAGTATTAAAGGACCAACGTGTCTCGATACAACTGGAAAGAAGCACAACCAGTCAGCACTGAAACATGCATGTTGATGGTGCAACATCCAGTTCTTATCAAATAGTTTTATGCATCAGAGACAGCCGTCGTGCTTGTTTAGGAAAGTGTTTGTCAGCCCTCCACTGTGTAATATGAGTATCAAACAGGCCTCGTGTGAACATCTTCAGGATTTTGGTAACTTTATCTCAGATCTTTTTAAGTTCAACCAGAACAGCTTCACAAGCTTTGTTGCTGTTGTTTAGTAAAAGTAGTCACCAAACTACACGTTGAAGCAACAGTTACAGTCTTCATGTAAAATATGGTCCAGACTTCTGCAGCTTCAGGTTCCATTTCTGTCTGGATAAAGTCTCTCGCTGCCTCCTTTCTTTTTCTAGATTGCACTAATTGCATCGTACTTTTAAAGGCGAGCTTAAAGAATATTCCTGATATTTGTTAATAATTAATATAATCTTATTCTTTGCTTTGAATTTGTTCTGCAAAACATTTCAGGGTGAGAATCCAACCGCACACTTGGCCGAAGGGATCAAAGCTGTGTCGTGAAAGCAGCTCGTTAGAAGCTGCTTGGTTTACAGAGTAACAGCCTAAAAGTGTTCCTGATGATGATGAGATGTCTGCTGTCTGCCTTCCAGGTGATACATGGACAGAGACCCTGGCTTATGTGATGTTCTGGGGTGCTGCAAGTGCAATTACAGCCACTATCATCCTGTTTAATGGCCAAGACTTTGTGGACGCCCCCAAGTTGGTTCACAAGGAGAAGATGGACTAAGTGTGCGCTTGTGTGTGTGTGTGAGGATGAGCTGGGTCCGGCGGGCTCGTATACCTCATCATCTTCACCTTCGGCAGGTCTGGAGTCCAGGCTGACCTGCCGCCTCCGTGTTGCCCTCTGGACTTTCTCATACAAAACAGTGTCTGTCTTCTGTCTGCAGCACATGTGACCACCTTCAGTTGTACTGCACACACGTGCTTTTCATCTAATTTCGTTTCCCTTGGTCCCCAGGCTTTAGTTTGCCGTTGGTTTAGCTAGCTGGGTTTCGTTGGTGTTGGTTGTTTCCATGACTACACTACCACTGTGTTTCCCTTTGTTTGGGCTTGTTTGTGCTTTCTTTCCCCGTACGTTAGCTTCAGCAGTCGTGGCGATGAAACATGCAGATATTAAAACCTATGTTGTATTGCAATGAAAAGTATGCACTCTGGAAGTTTTGAATGTAATGAGCCTTACTTGTGTATTAATTATATAACTATGTGGCCAATCTGTCTTCCTATGAAGCGACCTTAGAAAAGCGCCGGTGACCTTGTTCTTTGTAGAAGCACAAACTGTGGCCGCACACACCTGTGACAGAGCCGTCAGTGGTAAACGTTTGGCTTCAGGGTTACAGGCTTGATTTGCTCCATTTCAGCTTTATACAGGGTCAAGAATGAGACCATCTGAGCCACCTGCAGGTGACCACAGCGCACTACAGCGTACTGCTTTATGTGTGATGGCACGATATCATCATTGGGTTTGGGCCTCCATGGCTGAGGCTTGCCTTGGTGATCAAACGTGCCCTCGGTCTTTGTGCATGTTTCGTTAGCTTAAATGAATGCCAGGAACCAAAGTTTCTGGCAAAAGTTCGACAGTATCCAGGCGGTCATGTTGTCCTCTTCACCTGCAGTGGTTTCAGGTTGACCTGCAGCAGCATGTCTGCATCGCTGTTGCAGGTTTTCAGAGCTGGTGCTGGATGTAGCGGAAAAATGATAACCTTTTCCCAAATACTGTCAGGTGTGACAGAGTAAGGTTCTTACTGTAGTTTGAGAATACCAAATGATTTAGTTGCTAAAACATTCTGTGGATTTATTCTTAAGGTGCAGCTTTCTTGGTCATTAACCCAGGACACCATCTTAAACCAGTCGTTACCTTGGTTATGGTCCTCGTTCGTTCGAGATGAGGCACAGGGTCACACCTCATCACGTGTCCACGACCCGAGATCACTCGTTCCCGTGGAGCTGCCAGTGAGCTCAAATGTTCGGTCTAGCTACTTCTTCACCAGCTTATACAGTATGCAATCAGCTGTGAACTCTGGACACATCCTTGTGTATTTTGAACAGGACATTTGTATTCGAGTAGACTGAGCGATGGTTTGATCTGGACGCTGCAGCTCTCGGTCTTTCCTGCACCTGCAGCGATCTGACGGGTCCGTACTGTCTTCTGTCCAACAGTGGACTCAGTGACAGGGGCTCAATATGTGGTTCGTGTGTTTTCACGGCTCGGCAGCGAGTCACGCTCGTTTTCTTTATTTCATGTTGTGGTTTTAGAGAAATGCGACAAACACATTTCAGAAACATTTGTCATGTTAGGACATAATAACAAGATTCTCTCTTTTCTGATCTTTAATACTCTGTAAGCTCTCTGAGTAGTACGCACATCGTCTCTCCACACAGACGATGATCTCTGTGAAGTACAGCTGACTTTG
The DNA here is from genome assembly GCF_964374335.1 of Astatotilapia calliptera. Lineage (NCBI taxonomy): Eukaryota > Metazoa > Chordata > Actinopteri > Cichliformes > Cichlidae > Astatotilapia > Astatotilapia calliptera. The sequence continues at coordinate 37,229,674 of NC_137442.1, read as the reverse complement.
GTGTTTTTATGTCTGACTGTTGCTGATAATCGTCACATATTAGGAACACTGGGAGTGTACGACTAAACAACACGTCCTGTCTCTGTTTTGTGGTGGAAAATGATCTCGTGCTTCTTCAGCACTCTCCTTCCAGGACCAGACTTTGTTAATAAACTGAACACGCAGATGTTACAGCACCTTTGAGCTTCTGGAGTTTCATTTATCGTTTCTTTTCTTTGTGAAATAGAAAGGAAAGCAGGGACGGACACATGGGAGGCTTTGTACGGGACATTAACGTCAGATCAGGTGAAAGTACTTCTTACTAAGGGTTTTAGGAACAGACTCGCTCAGTGTCCGTTTAAAAAAAAAAAACAACCTTTATGGTTCATTTACAGGCTCCGTTTACGTTTGTTGGGGCTTCATCGTTTAAAAATGGAGCACACAAATGATTGAAGATGAAAGCAGCAGCCTGTAAAAAGGTTCTACGTTTGTAAGCAGCAGCAACAGAAATGTAGTTCACGGGGCTTGAAGGCCGATGCCTCTGTGGGAACGCTGTGTTGGAGCAGAATTACATCTAGTGTGGAGGTACTGTGACTTTTCTTGGATCTCTTTATAAACAATATCAGGCCAGTTTCACACAATCTGATAAAAATAAAAGTCAAAAAATAGGTTAGAATACAGATGTGCCAGTGATGGAGGAACGTCATCTCTATAATACTTATTAAAAATAAAGGGTGAATAAAGTGCACCATGTTTGTCCTCACAGCTGTTTTTATTTCTGTTATGGAGCAAAGATCAAAATGAAAACATTATTAAACAGGAATAAGGTCATGGCTGACTGCGTTGGATTATTCCACTGATATGATGACTGATATCTTTGGTTCTGAGGGATCACTGACACACTATTGATCATGTGAGTCATCACATGAGCCATGGTGTGGAAAAAAGGGCGTGGGTCATTATGTCACTGGGGAAAGGGGATGAAGTCACAGCGAGACAAGGCCTCACCCTCTCATGTGACGTCCTGAGATCACCTGAGGCTCGGCGAGCTAAAGCTCCTGGGTGCAGTCACTGACCAGGAATCTGTTTACACCGGTTTAAGGAATGTTTCTCAATATAGGGCCTCTAGATGAACCAGTCAATGATGGGGAGGCATTTTTATCATGGCTGTGTCCAAATTCAGGGGCTGGAAAGTTGGAAATGGCAGGAAGGTAGGCGTTAGCATTCAAGATTCCTTATTTGTCACATGCACAGTTCTACAAGTACAACACGCAGTGAAATGTATCCTGACACGCTCCTCGACTGCAAAGGGCGAGAGAAGAACATTATATGCACACGTGTATTCATGTTATGGTTTAGGGCTCGGGTGGCTTGGGGATAGAAGCTCCTCTTGAGTCTCTGTCCTTGCCCGGATGATGTGGAACTTTCTGCCGGATCACAGAAGTTGGAACAGATTGTTGCCAGGATGGGACGGGTCCTTCAGCGGGGGGGGGCAATGCTGCTCAGGGGTTAGGCTAACCCTGAACCCTAACGAGGTATTTAATAATATAGATCAATCATTATTTGCTGATGATGGAGGCATTTGGATTATTTTTACAGAGAGTAGATTAGCTGTTTAATCTCAAATTGTATGGGAATGAGACGGAACAGGTTGATTGCTTTAAACATTTAGGTATGTGGTTTGATAAAAGGCTTACATGGAAAACACATATTGGGGAATAACTGAGAAATGTAAAAAGGTTTTGGATATTTGAAGATGTTTAAAAGGCAGCGCGTGGGGTGCAGATAGGACAGCATCAAAAGCTTTATAAAGACTTCATTAGCTCAGTTCTGCTTTATGGTTCAGCGGCTAAAACATTGTTAAATAACTTCGATAAAATTCAGTGTCAAGCACTGAGGTTTTGTTGTGGGGCCATTAAAACTACACCAGTGTCCACACTGCACGTTGGAGTGGGTGAACAACCATTAGAAATCAGAAGACATGAAATAGCTGTAACTTACTGGGCAAAGTTAAAGGGACACAGTGAAAATCATAAAGCTCAGAATATAATTAAACCTTGTTCAAGAAAAAGTAAAAAAGTGAACGAATAAGACGTTTTGGTTGGATTATAGGGGAAAAATAAATGAGACAGGAATTAGTAACGAACATATTAGTCCAGCAGAACCATTTTCAAATTTACTGCCATGGATATATGACCAGACAACTGATTTCATTCATCACACAAAGGAAGAGCCAGGTATATGATCACATAAGGGGAGAGTATTCAGAACATGTGGACAGAACATGTAAACTGATGCAGCATAATTGTTAGATAATAAAGTGTTGTGTTTGTTATTCCAGAAACAAGCTTTGTGATGAATAAAAGAATTACTGATGTTTATACTGGAGAACTGTAGCAGTGTTAATCACTGCAAACTGGGTGGAGGAGGCACCAGTAGGAAGTGTTTGATGTGCTCGGACTCTGGTAGCGCACTATTGAGGATATGTCTTACGTGTTTGGATTCTAGACACGATATTGTTTTTTAATATAATTCGTTTAATCTGTAGAATCAAACAGGAATAGAAATACATTTTTATGGATTCCTGAACATATCGGTGTAGATGGAAAGGAAGAGGCCGGTAAGTTTGCAAAAGGTGCAACGAGAAGAAGTCATGTAGATATGGATATAAAATATAGTAAAAATTAGGTTAAAGGTCGCGTGTCAGGCACAATGGGACAGAGAAGGAAAAGGTAGATATTATTATGGTATACAGAGAGCAGCTGGACACTGTAGAAGAAGTCATAACAGTAAGAGAGAAGACGATATAATCTCAAAAGTAAGATTTGGTCATACAGGTTTAAATAACACTGTAAAAAAGATGAATAAGCATGAGACGGGGAAGTGTGAAACACTTGAACGTGTAATGTTAGAATGTGGTCAATACTCTGAGTTACAGAAAAATAAAATTCAATCAAGTGTCAAATAAATGTTACAGAGGAGTCCAGGTGACAGGGACACGGCCACTGTGTTGGAAGGAAGAGTGCTACGAACCGCACTTAAAAGCAGCTCAAAAGAAAAAGGACGGTACAGAGACAGACTGCGACCGGATGCAACGAGACGGTACTTGCAAAAAAATAGCGTGCATTGAAAATGTGGACCCGTATGAAATAACAGCAGTGGAGTAGAAACCCTGAGGACCAACCGCCGTTGACGTAGCGTGATCTATTCTCGTACCTGTGGAGTCAGCGCGTACACGGCGAACCAATTTCGCAATTATAAATCTCTGGAGGCGCACATCCAGTTCACCAATGGTTGGGTACAAGATTTGGCTATTTTTAAGCCTCCACGTCGTGAGTACGCCGTCATTCCAACAAAGGTAAGTCAGCTCGAGTACTGCGAGTGAAATGCGTTCGACTTCCTCCCGAACATTCAGATTAGTGCAGCATAAATTCATTCATGAGGGGAAATTACAGTGAGAACATGTGGAGGCTGTCAGAGGGATAACATAGTGAGTTCAGTGCATTGATGTGACTAAATTGTGACAATTTAGTTATTCTCTATGGTTAAAGAAATTGCAATAATTTATTAATGTTTATTATAAATAATCCTAATTATACACCTTGCTTCCATGTTTGTGTCCTGTGTCACTAAAAATACATTTTATTTTAGTTTTATACATCGATTAATGACCTGCAGAATCTCATTATCATATTAAGTGATTCATAATTGTCACTTTATGCTTTCTCCATCTCTAAAGTGATGACACCCTTCCATGACATACTTTAGGTTCATTTTCTGCAGGCAGGTTTCTGACAGAGAACAGGCGGATTTATACTACAGGGAGTGCAGAATTATTAGGCAAATGAGTATTTTGTCCACATCATCCTCTTCATGCATGTTGTCTTACTCCAAGCTGTATAGGCTCGAAAGCCTACTACCAATTAAGCATATTAGGTGATGTGCATCTCTGTAATGAGAAGGGGTGTGGTCTAATGACATCAACACCCTATATCAGGTGTGCATAATTATTAGGCAACGTCCTTTCCTTTGGCAAAATGGGTCAAAAGAAGGACTTGACAGGCTCAGAAAAGTCAAAAATAGTGAGATATCTTGCAGAGGGATGCAGCAGTCTCAAAATTGCAAAGCTTCTGAAGCGTGATCATCGAACAATCAAGCGTTTCATTCAAAATAGTCAACAGGGTCGCAAGAAGCGTGTGGAAAAACCAAGGCGCAAAATAACTGCCCATGAACTGAGAAAAGTCAAGCGTGCAGCTGCCAAGATGCCACTTGCCACCAGTTTGACCATATTTCAGAGCTGCAACATCACTGGAGTGCCCAAAAGCACAAGGTGTGCAATACTATATCACTTCAAACAGAGGTGATCCAGTAATGCTGCACTAATGAATTAGACTAACTATTCACTTTAGCTAAAGTTATTAAGTTAGCTAAAGAGTTGGGATGCTGTGTAAGACATAAATGAAGCTAAAACACAAAGGTTTGGACACCGTTTTGCATGTTTCCCTACTGTAGGGGTCTCTGCAAGCATACAGAGGGGCACTCTGAGAGGGTCCAAGATGACAACTTTGGAATTCTACTAGAAACAGTCGATCATATTTGTTGTCAAAGCTGAATTCAGGGCAAACTACACTAAATTTGCGTTTTTAGCTAACAGCTACAATAAGCATAAAAGTTACTGTACGGCTATCATTTGTTAACATGACGCTTGTTCTTATACATGTAATACATTTACCAACCTGAGAGTTTATCCGCTGGTCATTCGACATGACGAATGACTTCTGAAGTCTTAATTCAGCTCAAGATGCTGTAGATTCCCGTCAGTAACACTTTCGGTCCGCTAGTAAAACGTAGTTCTATTAATCTGCGCTTGAACCGGAACCGGATGTAAGTTCCAAAAAACTGAATCGTAGACCTGAAACTGAATGGTGAGAAGTGAAACTGAAATTATTCGAGAGCTGAATTTTTAAAGGATAAAATGCAGTTTCAAAGCAAATCAATTCATTTTAATGTGCTCTATAAATAAATAAATAAATAAATAAAGGTTGTTGTATTTTCAAAATATAAAATTCAATTTCAATTTAGTGATGATCATTTTCAAACCATAAATTCAAATTCAAATTTAACTTATTCAAATTCAGTTTCTGATGGCACAGATTTCTGCCCATAACCACCACTGAACAAGACACAAGCTGAAACGTCAAGACTGGGCCAAGAAATATCTCAAGACTGGTTTTTCTAAGGTTTTATGGACTGATGAAATGAGAGTGAGTCTTGATGGGCCAGATGGATGGGCCCGTGGCTGGATTGGTAAAGGGCAGAGAGCTCCAGTCCCACTCAGACGCCAGCAAGGTGGAGGTGGAGTACTGGTTTGGGCTGGTATCATCAAAGATGAGCTTGTGGGGCCTTTTCGAGTTGAGGATGGAGTCAAGCTCAACTCCCAGTCCTACTGCCAGTTTCTGGAAGACACCTTCTTCAAGCAGTGGTACAGGAAGAAGTCTGCATCCTTCAAGAAAAACGTGATTTTCATGCAGGACAATGCTCCATCACACGCGTCCAAGTACTCCACAGCGTGGCTGCAAGAAAGGGTATAAAAGAAGAAAAACTAATGACATGGCCTCCTTGTTCACCTGATCTGAACCCCATTGAGAACCTGTGGTCCATCATCAAATGTGAGATTTACAAGGAGGGAAAACAGTACACCTCTCTGAACAGTGTCTGGGAGGCTGTGGTTGCTGCTGCACGCAATGTTGATGGTGAACAGATCAAAACACTGACAGAATCCATGGATGGCAGGCTTTTGAGTGTCCTTGCAAAGAAAGGTGGCTATATTGGTCGCTGATTTGTTTTTGTTTTTGAATGTCAGAAATGTATATTTGTGAATGTGGAGATGTTATATTGGTGTCACTGGTAAAAATAAATCATTGAAATGGGTATATATTTGTTTTTTGTTAAGTTGCCTAATAATTCTGCACAGTAATAGTCACCTGCACACACAGATATCCCCCTAAAATAGCTAAAACTAAAAACAAACTAAAAACTACTTCCAAAAACATTCAGCTTTGATATTAATGAGTTTTTTGGGTTCATTGAGAACATGGTTGTTGTTCAATAATAAAATGATTCCTCAAAAATACAACTTGCCTAATAATTCTGCACTCCCTGTATAAAATGCAGCGTTCTATAGATGGACACATAAAGAAATGAAAAATTACATGTATGTGCCAACTTTCTAAACACTTTGTTACATTTATGATAAAGTTGTTACGTTCCCCTGGGGGGGTCTAGGCGATGAGGGGGAAGTAACAAAAGTGACCGGGTCAGAAAAAGGAATCAAGGAGGCGAAACAGTTAAATAAAACAGTTTTATTGACGTAATTCAACTAAAAGAGACGGACAAGCCGCTATCACCATTTTTGAAAAACAACAAACAAAACTCAGGCGTTGGTCAATCAATAAAGTAAAACGTAAGCCAAAAAGAAAAAGCAGCTCACCAGCTGAAAACCACCAAACACAGCACACTAGCTGTAACCACACTACTGGCACTCCCGCCCAGAGCTCACCTTTCCCTGGGCTTAAATACTTTTAATTACTGATGAGAGTCAGCTGCACAAAAGGGAAAGGTGGCACCTCAGGCAGAAGGGGTAGTGGGACACGCCCACACAGGCACATAGGAGGGAGGCCGTTCAGGAGGAGGCCCTGCTAGGGCCGTAACAAAGTAGATCAAACACATTTATGAACTTGGTGTGTGTTTCAGGTGCTGCACTCTCAAAGACTGAATGAACCAGCATTGCAGCCATGGGTCACTGTGAGCATCACAGGGAAGGTTGAGCCGGCCACTGCACCTGTATGGCCGGAGTCGTGGAGACCTGCAGCCATGTCGCTGCTCTTCTGTTTAAAGTAGAAGCAGCAGTGTTGATCCTTGGCACAAGGACTGTTACAGATGAACCTGCATACTGGGTTTTGCTGGGTAATATGACCAAGATACAGCCAGTGGTTGGCTGTAAGATAGACTTCTCCTCTTCAGCTGCCCAAGAAAAGGCTCTCGATCAAAACATAAACAGACCATCCATATTGACAGGTAAAAGGAGCTGTCCTCAAAAAAGAAAAATTCCACCTGCTACTGTGGAGGAGTTGGATCAACTGATGGGAAAATATTTCTCCAAGCATAGTTCTGTTCTGAATGACCCATAATGTTGTATTTAGGGGTCTACATTTGTGCCTGAAGTGCACTGCCATGTAAGTAATTTGGATTTGCTGAATGTGTACTTACTAAGTACCACTGTTCAAAAGTTGAATAAAGAAATACATGTTTGCCTTTTAAAAAAAGATTAAAAGCACTTTGTAGAACATCACATCAGTAACAATGTAGAATCCATGTCATGTGTAGTTTACAAATGACAAAATGTTCACATAAAATCACGACAGCATTTAAATAATATCACCCACTATAGCGTTCTGTAATTTACTGTCACTACATAAACAGCACAAGACTTTTAAGAGTTCTTAACAAGAGCAAGTTTCTTTTCCCTGGTTTTACTGCCACACTGGGGCACATGTTCACCAAAACGCAGCAAACCTTCACCATCTTATCCAGGAGGGTCCCCTCTTCACCCTCACATGGAAGAAGTAATCTGATTGGCATGGTGGTTTGTTTGAAGCAGGTCCCTTGTGTAGCGCTGGAACCCAGTCAGGGTGTTTCATCCATTTCATAGGCTGGTTTTCTGCAGTGGCGTGTCTAGAAAATTTTTGTTGGGGGGGCCAGGTAGGGGCACAGATTTGGAGAAGGGTGGCAGATGTAATTGGCACATAATGTTAAAAACAATTCTACCAACCGTTAACCATAATTCAATAACCCTATAAACCTAATAACCGAATGCGCTTTTAACTCTTATTAGAATGAGATTTTAACCACTACGGTGCAAAGTTTTTAGATACTGCGTCAGGGCTGTGCAGAGAGGTTTAAAGGGGCGGGTGCTCAAAGTTAAAAAGGGGCACATTGAGCCAGGCTGAATAACAACAACACACATTCATCAAGAATCTAATATGGGCAACAAGGCAAAGCAAACGTAGCCGATGCTTTACCTGATGGGTACAATGTTGCTGTTGAGGGGTTTCTGCTGCTCCTGCTGCTGATAGTGCTGTTGGGGGGCGGGGCTGTGTTGATCTGAGACTGTAGACATTAAAAAGTCCACAGGAGAGATGGTAGCTGATTAAACAAGTGTCATGAGATAATAACAAAATGCAAAGATTGGTGACAGCGCTTGGAACCATAAGGCAACAACAAACTGTGAGAAATAAACTCGGCTCTGCCTGTGAATCACTCTTTGCTTCTCTTCTTCCTTCCATCCCATCATTTCATATATCACTCTGCACTTGCTGTCTATGTGAGAACAAGGCACAACTTGCTATTGCAATAAACTATAATCTAATTATCCACACCTAACAACTCCAGCATTTAATCTAAAATAAAATGATGACAGAAAAATGTTGTAGCCCTGCCTTTAGTAGCCTCACACAGCTCCTACTGTTTCCTCCTCATGTCCTTACCAGCCATGTCTGGACAATGTTATATCATGAGTAAATCCATCTAAATAAAACACACACATGCACACAGTGGCGTGTCTAGAAAATTTTTGTTGGGGGGGCCAGGTAGGGGCACAGATTTGGAGAGGGGTGGCAGATGTAATTGGCAGATAATGTTAAAAACAATTCTACCAACCGTTAACCATAATTCAATAATCCTATAAACCTAATAACCGAATGTGCTTTTAACTCTTATTAGAATGAGATTTTAACCACTACGGTGCAAAGTTTTTAGATACTGCGTTGATAAAGTACAAGAGATACAATCAGTGCTTTGTCAGTGTTTACTCAGCATTCAAGGACATCAATATTTGCATAGTATTTTTATTGACATGTAGTGCACATATGTTTTGGGCAAAAACATTTTTGAATATTAAAATACGAACATTTGTAACAAACAATTGACAAATTATCCAGTTCCAATGCTAAACTTTATCTGCCTGTTAAAAAAAGAAGATAATCTTCTCACAAACTGGTGTTTGATTTTGAAACAGGAAAAAAGTGGGGAAACAACTGAAAAGACTAACATTTGAATAAAACCTGAAAGCAAGTAAATACTTTCTATGCTGCCTTATGGTAAACTTTGGTAATATTGATAAAGAACAACACTGGCTGATGATGAAATACAGTCAGCTGGCATGGTGACACTGCCAGTATTAACCTGCAGGGCTGGACTGGGACAGAAAATCGGGCATTTTGACTACAGACCGGCCCCCCAGGTATTAAAGCCATAAAGCCTTTGAATGAAAACAAATGCTGTTGTGACAGTGATGTACAGTCTTGTTGGTATATGTATGATTTCTATACATTTTACGTCAGATAAAAACTTTGGTTGTAAGATTCAGATAATTATTTAATAAAAGTGAGACATTTTAAATGAGAATAAGAAAGAAAAGTATTTCTTTGTGCCCCCCTCTCCCTGGTAATGCCCTACCTGCCCCCCTGGCAAAAGCTGTGCTAGATCTGCCCCTGCACAGTTACCAGCTGTCAGCTACTTAGAAAAGGATCCTGGTGTTATTTGTCTCTCAGAAACAGTTCATAACTTCAACTCATTCCTGTCACTTAAAAGGTAAACCTGTTTCTCCATCACAGCTCTGATGATTCAGTAAGGACATCTCCTGGTTTCATCTTCATGTTTCCCTCTCACCACATATCCAAACCGACATCATGACCAGCAGCTTTACAGCTGTGGCTCCAGAAAACATCAGCTGATACTAGAAATTAATAGGGGTGCAACAATACACAAAATTCACGGTTCGGTTCGATACTTTGGTGTCACGGTTCGATATTTTTTCGATACAAAAAAAATGTTCATGCATTTTTAATTTGTCATTTATTAAAATTATAAATATATATTTTAACTCAAAAGTACAGTTTTTAAATTTAACCCTAACCCTTGTGCGTGTTTTTTATTTTGACAGCGAATGCGCACCTGCGGACCACTTATGTGCAGCCCTGGTTATTTAGCTCGTCATATTGCAGCCACAGAAATTCTTTTGTCCATGAAACCATAAAGCTGCACTTTCTTTTTGCCTTATAGTCTGATTTGTCATAACTTCTCCGTTTTGTGGTAAGCTTTTCTTTGGCTGTCACTTCTTCACCCTGACCTGTCTTATTTGGCTCAGCAGAACTAAAATATATATCCTGCTGCTTTTACACACGCACTCACATAAGCTCAGCGATTCTCTGCGCGATCAACCTCTCACATGTTTAAGCTGCGGGAGATTTCACTTGTCATGTTTGCATAGTAAGCTAACAATTAATAAGACGATGTCAGAGGAATTGGTGCACAAATTATCATCACTCACAGATCAGTGCTGTCGCTCTCTATACACAGTTCGCACGATTGCAAAGTGAAAGCAAAAAAACAAGCGCAAATTCAAACGCGATTTCAATATGTCACATATTGACAGTGGCTCACCGATGCCAATGACATAATTACCCAGCTACATTTCTGAAAGAATGCAAAAGCATTGACATATATTTTTCCTACAATAGCCCGACGGGCAGGGCAGAGATAGATTTTGGTAGCCCGACTGAAAAAATCGCTAGCTCCAGGACGTCGGGCTAGCGATATTGCGAGCCCTGTATCTGATTGAGGAATCACTCATCTTTGGAAAAGAGAGTTTATTACAGAGAAATGTCTCTTTCCAAAATAAAAGCTATACTATCCGCTTCTTCTGGGCTATATTCTCAGCAGCATAAGGAGAATCACGTGCTAACAGCGGTCTAAATGACTCGGCTAAAGTTAGTAGCATGCTTGTTGTTTTTGTCTTTGCACTAGGATGATGTCGGTGTAAATGTGCAGTCATATTCGTTGTGTTCCCACTAGTGCTTTCAGGTTAATCTCGTTAAAATGACCTTAACGCCACAACACGGCAAATCTCCGTTAACGAGCTACCGCCGATCGCCCCGTGCATGGGGCTAGACGGCCAACACGTTAACGAGCTAACTGCGCTAACACACTAGTTCCCACCCATGTAATTGAGCATTGCATGGCACATCCAACATACTGTTTTACTTTAGTCCATGACTCGCTTACCTTCAGGGTCATACGTCACATGAAAACCAAAATAATTCCAAACGCCAGATCTGAATGAGGTTCAATTTGCCTGTTGCAAGGAGAGCTTAACTTCTGTCTCGCTAGCTTGCCCTGCGCTCTTCCTTCTGACTATGCTGTCTGTGTTGAGCGCTCAGTGGATCTGCGCTCGACAGTGCAGCCTAGGCGGAGTAGTCGAACACAGATTCACTGAGCGCTCAACACAGACAGCATCGTCAGAAGGAAAATTGATAAAATAAATTACAAATGTTGTATTGTTCGATACATATGCGTACCGAACCGAAAGCACTGTATCGAACGGTTCAATATTGATACGAATATCGTTGCACCCCTAGAAATTAATATTAAATAAATTCTAACAGCTGATCAAGCTTAAACGTGCTGCTGCGCGACATCTCCTGGTTTCCTCTTTCTGGCGCAAAGTGGGCGATAAACAAACAAGAGAGCCGATCAGCTGATCATTGATCAGTTTCATGATTGAAGTAGCAACAGGAGAGGCAGGGGAGAGAATGAGAGAAGAAGAGGCAGCTGTGCAGCGTAACGACAGAATAAATCCAGCTTTGTCTCTTTTTCCATTCTAGCTAAAGTCCGGGACAAACTGCGTCTCTTCTCAGCTCAATACGAAACGTGTAATATTTTCTCTGAATGAGGGACCATTCCATTTTTTTAAGGAGTCGTTGGCAACTCTACTAACTAACCTTATGAATAAAATAAAGTTCACTATCAGTAACATCATAGCACCCACCCAGCTGTATAAAAACTCCATCAAGCTGGCTAGAACGCAGTATGAGTTATTGCAACTGAGGGTAAAAAGTCAGCACAACGAAAATAAACTCCACCTAAACTTGGTTTATATCTGACCCAGATAGACTGCAGGTCATCACTTCTTACCTGAAGTTCAGTTCACCTGACACTCGGACTGGCGGCTGCCTCGGGGCTCTCCTCCTGCCTCCCCTTCCCTCATCCACCTGCTGGCCTCTGTGGAAGCCCCGTCATAGCCACCACCAAACAACTGAGTTATTTTTACACATCGACCTGCATCTGGCCGATCCACCACCTCTCATTGTTCATGCCGTTACAAAATAAATAAAAAATAAGTCATCGGGCATATGCCCGGTATGCCCGATGGCCAGTCCAGCTATGTTAACCTGCAACCAAATCTGCAGCTCCATACAGCAATGTTACGACTTAGATTATATCTTATAACTCATAACTCTTATGTTAGCTGCCCTCAGTAGCATACTGTCTGAAATATTCCAATAATTCTTTTAAGTGTTATTTTAAGTGTTATTTTTTCCTTGGTATTCTAATTTCACCGAAGTTTACTAAACTCAAACTTAATATTACTGACATTTATTCTGTCCTCATTTTCTTTCACCGAAAAATTGTTTCCTGCAGTGCCGTCTTTCGTGCTTGGCTCTCCTACCTTTGCTAACGTGATGCACATAGCGCAGAAGCCGGTGCTGCATTCACTTACACTCGGATATCTGAGCTTCACCGTGAAAACATAATCGTACATTTGATATTTGATTGAATTTTATTGTTTTGCCTTTGGGGTGGCACCTGGGGTGGCCAGTCTGGTTGGGGGGGTGGCCTGTGCCCCCCCAGGCCACCCCGCTGGACACGCCACTGGTTTGCTGCAATAATGAAAAACAAATAGCAACTCTATAAACAGAACATAAATCTACAAAATCACTCAGTAGGATGTTTGTTCTAATTTGGTATGAGCTCAGAGCGCATTGAAAATAACACTAATAGGCTACAAAGAGTGATATGAACTTATTCAGATCTTACCTGAATGAAAATGTCTGGAGCACCAACAGATGTCTGTGGAGCTCGTCTCACAGCTGCTATCCAGGCGCTTCTTTTGGTAACATGGATACACGAGCTGCCTCACGATGCTTCCAGGTGGGGAAAGAATAAAAACAGCCCATTTCCAGCTTATTACCTTCACGACCGTGTGATCATTACAACCGACAACACAGCAAGTGCGAACCATTGCTGATGCCATCCGTGTGCTTTCGCTCCTTTGTTTGGCCTGCTAAAATGGCGCCTCGGCAGCCACGCCCCCTCCCGTGACATCACGCTCCAAAGCCCTTTTGAGTGACGTAGGACCTAGCGGTGGCGCGTGGTCCGCGTTAGGCTAAAGCGTACAGGAAGCTTCGGTGTAGTTTAGCAGTTGGACCGTAAACCGTATTCGTGGTCGGATCTTCACCGCGGCAGCGCCATGAGTACGCTATGGATGGGAAACGTGAGTTGCTTCCAGCTTGTTGTCGCGGTAACTTGTTTGGTCTGACCGTGAGTGTTAGCTAGCTGTAAACGAGCCGCACACGCCGAATGAACGTAACTTGACTTCATGTAATGTTGCGTTGCCGCACAAAACTTTGTACGGAGTTCCTGTAAGACGGTTACTTTGTGTTTAATGTGGCAGTCAGGGGCCAACACCAACCGTGGACAGACCAAAACACGCTTTCTCGTGTAGCATACATTTAGCATACATCCGCGTTCCGCAGCTTAGCCGCGGATAAACCCAGGGCACGGTTTTAACCGGTCTTTACCCATAACAGTGACTTTTCCTTATCAGACCTACTGCAACAAACTCCTGCAACTCGCTGGCTGATACCAGTGTTGCACTAAAAGCGATTTCCAGTCTTTGTTGTTAATATCTTGCTGGTAATATGTCAGACAAATCTCTCATGAATGATCTCAAGTCACTTTATATCCTTAATGCAGCTCAAGAGTCTCAATGACAATAAAAATGTTTGTTTTTGTCCGAGATCGATCTGGCCAAGAGGGCAGCAACAAGTATAACAGCTCTATAAAGTGGACTCGGTTGGTAATGATGCTGTGGGTACAAAACAGCAAATTTCTATATTTTGTGTTTAACAGTGTCACAGATCCTGCTGACTACAGTCTATTTATTAATGCAAGCAATTTCAATTCTGTTTTATTTATACAGCACCAATAGGACTGGGCGATATGGACCAAAATTCATATCTCGATATTTTTTAGCTGGGTGGCGATAAACAGTATATATCTTGATTATTTTTCTTTAATCCCATAAAGTAAGAACAAACAGAGTTCTTAGTCAAAGCTGCTTGTCCCAGATGTCACACAGGCACTTTTATTAACATACAACTGCAGATGTACATGAAAAATTAGTCAAAAATAAATTGTCAACGTTTATTATTTAATAATGCTCCATAAATAAAATGTAAAAAAAATTTTTTATGTATAACAAAAAGCTCACAATTGTAAACTAAATGTAAACTAAAAAGATGCAGAGCAAAAGTGACAAAGGCAACTTGGCCTTTGGAAGTGGCTTACACTGAAGTAAAGTTTTGCTTCCTTGTGTGTATTCCTGAACAATCATCTGGTACTTTGTGCAAAAAACCAAACATGTAAACAGATTGAATGAAATGAACAAAATTACATCCTTTACTCAGTGGGTCTTTGTGCAAATCTCCAATGACAATAACAATATAGAAAGAACACAAACAATTGGCAAGGCCAGCTACTGTACAGCTTCCAGATTTTGTGCCAGGAAAACTAATCTGTCAACAGTATCAGGCTTCAAGGATGCCCTGTGGCAGGTTACCATGTTTCCACTGCAACTAAAAGTCCTTTCAGAAGGGGAGCTGGTAGCTGGCACACAAAGGTATTTCTCGGCCAGGAGGCTCAGTGCTGGAAAGGCAACTTCATGTTCCTTCCACCATTTGAGAGGGTCAGCATCACTCTACACAAACTGACAACAGGTAGCTAGAAAATTCATTTTCGATTGCCTCCCTCTTTGTGAAGTGTTGGTGGCTGTGCTGGGAGAAGCTTGCCAGTGATCTCTTTTTAGCTGTGTCACCCACTGCTGCTTCTTCTTGGTCTGCAGACTCAGGCACGGCTGGATCAGGCAGCTCAGACAAACACGTGCCCTGATAGCTGAGCAGAGACTCTGCCTCCAAGACGAGTTTATGTTTTAGTGCATTAATTTTCTCACTAGGGATGTATTTCGCCCTGAACCGTGGATCCACAAAAGAAGCCATGTCCAACAGGTCACTGGTGGATGGATCTGCATATTTATTGTTGAGGTAATCCACAATGCGGGTCTTGATGGATTTACACAGCTCACTATCCTCCTCTCCAGGTGCCAGGAGACTAGTGTTAAACAGGTGTAGCACAGGACAGGGTCACATACTTCTCTCCTGAAAGTGCATCAGTGAAGTCCTGACAGGGTTTGAGAGCTTTCTGAACTGCCTCCAGGACCTCTATGTCCCGCCAAGTAGGGACTAGAGGTCTGGTTTTCATGTCGACAGAGAACTTTAGAAAGTGCTCTTTCCTGCTCCAGAACTCTCTCTATCACGAGAAGCCTTGATCCCCAGCGAGCTGTTGCCTCTGTGAGTAGCTGGTGACTTGGAAGACCCAGCTGTATTTGCACTTCAGCCAGCTCTCTTCTCTTCCTCCAGCTGTAGGAGAAGCTGCTGACGACTTTCTTACACAGAGAAATAACCGGGTAATGCGGGCATCATCCATAGCATGTCCTGTGACACACAAAATGCAAACTTTTAAAATCACTTTAATTGTTATGTTAAGAGGCAAATCGCTCAAAGGGAAACTAAGATCCATCTCAGTTATATAAGATGTGATGCATAAGACTCAACAATATTTGAAAAATGTGTCGTGTATTGTATAACCTAGAAATGGTTGTAGTTAGCATATCTTGGTAAAATCACCAGCAAATGATTGGAACGTGTATATTTTTGCATCTTTTCAATCTCACTATGTATTTAAAAATCTAAACCTGGGACCCTGTCCCCCAAATGTTGCAGCAGAGCTCGAGACTTGTCAGACCAGGCAGCATATTTCCAATTGTCCAGTTTAGGTGAGCCTGTGCAAACTGTACCCTCAGTTTGATAGGAGTGGCACAGCTGTGATAAGTCGCACTTTAACTAGACCAGCATTACTTTGAGCCCAGATTTGTGACAGATTCATTAGAAAAGGGGGAATTTCACATTTTATTTCTCACTGTGCAGTTCTGTGGACCAAAGGAGATTTATCTTCCCTCTCTTGTTAGAAACATTTAGCTGAAGCCCGACTCGTTCCTAACAGTAATCACTACAGTGATCACATAGCTAACTGTTTTTGCTGCTCTGCAGCTGGAGACCTACATGGATGAGAAGTTCATCACCAGAGCTTTTTCCACCATGGGCGAGCAGGTGGTTAATGTCAGGATCATCCGCAACAAGATGACAGGGTAAGAGCTGAATTCACATGCAGTATTCTTATTTGCAGTTATTCTATAATGACGTTAAATAGTGTGTCGTCCCCCAGGGGTGCTCTGGGTTACTGTTTTGTGGAGATGACAGACGAGGCCACAGCCGAGAGGTGTCTCCGCAAAATCAATGGAAAACCTTTACCGGGAGCCAACCCGGTATGGAGAACAGCAGTTGCTAACAACAGCCTTATCTTTTGTTTGTTTATCATTTCAGAGATTTTATTCATTTGTTGATTGATTGGACTTTATTTTCTCATAGCCCACAAGATTCAAGTTAAACCGAGCGACCTTTGGAAAACAGGAAAGCGGGTGAGTCCAGGTGGACAAGCAGAATTATCCAAGGTGACCGGAACGGTCCTAATGACAGAACCATCACGGAGCGCTGCTCTGACTTTGTCTCTTCTTGTTGTAGGCAGATGTATTCTCTGTTTGTCGGAGATCTCACTCCAGATGTGGATGATGGGATGCTTTATGAGTTTTTTTACAATCGTTACCCTTCCTGTCGTGGTGGAAAAGTGGTATTGGACAGCATGGGCAACTCCAAGTAAGTATTAACATGTCAGAACACATTTGGATCTACAGAATGGCATTGCTGCACTCATCCAGTCATATTTTCACCCTCGCTATACGTGTTGGTGTGGCAGGTCTGTCCTCCCCCGCCACCTGGTCCAACTCGCCACCAGGTGGTGATTAACTGACAACTCAGTCCTCCTCTCACAGAGTGTCCAGAACATCCGGCCGTGAATCTGATGATACGATTACACAATCAGTCATCAGCCCGCGGCCTCGGGCGACCTGGTACTGCGATCACTTACGGGCACCCTTATGTTCAAACATGGCGTTTGTTATGGACAAACTGACAAACAACACTCCGGTAACATCACTGCTTGAGTTCAGGTCAGCAAGGCCATCCCTCCCAATGGCGCCTCCAGGTCTCACTGTCAGTGCGCACATGAGCGTTGAAGTCCCCCAGTAGGATGACAGAGTCCCCACACAGGGACTCCCAAGAAGGCTGGATACTCTGAATGGTCCTTTGGCGCGTGCAGATGACAGTCAGGACCCGTTCAGGGAGCAAACCCTCTCGTCCACTGAGGAAAACCCCAAGGCAAGTGGATACCAGGATACCCACTGCAGCCCACTGCCTCTCATGGCCCCCGGTATCCCGGGCAGGGTGAACTGTTGCCTTGATGTTGTAGTCACGGGGGTCTTCTGAATCGCTCTTTCTCTGGTCCTTCATTCAGGACCAGTCTGCCCCTACAGCAAACAAACAATCAGACCCTTTCACCACAATAAGGCAGTGATTCACTGACGGGGACCTACACACGTGTTAATTATCGTAAAAGGGAACATTATTGACTGTTGATGAACTTTGAAGCGATGAATTTGACAGACAGTATATGAACATGTTACAGACACTGCTCCGCTCCATAGCTGCGACTATGTTCTGCTACGTGTGCTGCTAACTTCAGTCTAACCCTGATTTTTCTGCAGTATTTTGTGTAACTGTGTATAAAAAGACTTTTTCCACACTGACCATACTGCCTGTGGATTTAACTGGCAGCCAAAATCAACAGCACCACGAATGTATAATTAAGTGTTGGTCTTTATCTGAGCCTATCCAGACTCAAACATGATCCCGGAGTATCCAAACTAAACTGAATCTAGAGCGTTTTCTTACCCTCTGTTTTAAAATGTGGTGTAAACATAAGAAAACTTCTGGTGGTCCTAAGACGAGTTGCTCCCTCGTGAGTTTAACACCGCCGTGTTTCTCTGCAGGGGCTGTGGCTTCGTTCAGTTCCCTGATGAGCGGCTGCAGAAGCGGGCGTTAGAGGAGTGTCAGGGAGCTGTGGGGCTGGGTGGCAAGCCTCTGCGATTGAGCCTGGCTGCTAACAAGTGAGTTCTCAGAATCTTACCTCCCTTTGTCAGGACACGGCTGTATTTGTGCCCGTAGTACAGCCCCAAGGACTGGCTCAGTTCACGAGTGTTTCTGTGCTTTCCTCTCTAAGCTTAAAGAACAAGCAGCAGCAGTCGGAGCACAAATCATGGCAGTCTACCTCTGGATACAGACAAAACTATGACCAGTACACCCAGTACCAGCAGCAGACCTATCCTGGCTTTTATTCTTCCTGGGGCTATGACCAGACTGGAGGAATGTATGGCTACAACTATCCGCAGTATGATTACTCACAGTATTCTGCTGCACAGGTAACTGCTGTCTCTGTTAAACCAGAGTTGCAGATATCAGTTATTGTTAAACAGATGGAATCATTCTAACCTCTTGTTTGTTTGTTTTAGGAGAGTGAAACCGTTCAGGAGGACGAAGGACTGGAAGGTTAGCATTTAGCCTGGGTGGCAGCTGCTTGCTGTTGCTTGTCATTATTTTCACATGCCAGACTTAAAAAAATAAGAAAAAGATGAGCAGTAGTTTCCAAAAAGGTTGATCCTGTTCATCTGGCTGCAGCGTTTTCAGTGGGAGAAACATTTCATCATCAAGTGACTTCTTCAGTCTCATCTGACTGCAGGATTCAATTCAGTTTTATTTATATAGCGCCAAATCACAGCAAAAGTCGCCTCAAGGCGCTTCATAGATACAGAGAAAAACCCAACAATCATATGACCCCCTATGAGCAAGCACTTTGGCGACAGTGGGAAGGAAAAACTCCCTTTTAACAGGAAGAAACCTCCAGCAGAACCAGGCTCAGGGAGGGGCGGGGCCATCTGCTGTGATTGGTTGGGGTGAGAGAAGGAAGACAGGATAAAGACATGCTGTGGAAGAGAGACAGAGGTTAATAACAGATATGATTCAATGCAGAGAGGTCTGTTAACACATAGTGAGTGAGAAAGGTGACTGGAAAGGAAAAACTCAATGCATCATGGGAATCCCCCGGCAGCCTACGTCTATTGCAGCATAACTAAGGGAGGATCCAGGGTCACCTGGCCAGCCCTAACTATATGCTTTAGCAAAAAGGAAAGTTTGAAGCCTAATCTTGAAAGTAGAGATAGTGTCTGTCTCCTGAATCCAAACTGGAAGCTGGTTCCACAGAAGAGGGGCCTGAAAACTGAAGGCTCTGCCTCCCATTCTACTTTTAAATACTCTAGGAACAACAAGTAGGCCTGCAGAGCGAGAGCGAAGTGCTCTAATAGGCTGATATGGTACTACAAGGTCATTAAGATAAGATGGAGCCTGATTATTTAAGACCTTGTATGTGAGGAGCAGGATTTTGAATTCTGGATTTAACAGGAAGCCAAAACAGGAGAAATCTGCTCTCTCTTTCTAGTCCCTGTCAGGACTCTTGCTGCAGCATTTTGGATCAGCTGAAGGCTTTTCAGGGAGTTTTTAGGACTTCCTGATAATGAGTTACAGTCGTCCATCCTGGAAGTAATAAATGCATGAACTAGTTTTTCAGCGTCACTCTGAGACAGGATATTTCTAACTTTAGAGATGTTGCACAAATGGAAGAAAGCAGTCTTACATATGTGTTTAATATGTGCATTGAAGGACATGTCCTGGTCAAACATGACTCCAAGGTTCCTCACAGTGTTACTGGAGGCCAAGGTAATGCCATCCAGAGTAAGAATCTGCTTAGATACCATATTCCAACCTTATAAACAGGACATTTGTACAATAAGTGAAACTAGCACCACTGACTAACAATGGGCTGGGAGGTCATGACCATTGATCAATGGCCATGAGTCCCATTCACAGAGAGTTGGGGAATGGCTGCAATCACAGCATTGTAAGATGGTGACAGATGCACCCTTAGGCCCCTCCTCCATTCAGAGATGGTCTTTCCCTTTTCACGTAAATGGCCTCCTTGACTCCGCCCTCAAACCAGCGCTCCTCCCTGTCCAGGATGTTACATCCTCATCATTGAAAGAGTCCACTGGCCTGTAGGTGTGCATAGACTGCAGAGTCCTGGCCTGACGAGTAGGGCTGGGCGATATCGAACATTTTCATTGTATCGCGAGTCTCTCCACGTACAATGGTTAAAATGTCTTTATCCTAACCATCGAGTATGAGTTGCCATGGCAATATTAAACTTTGCACGTGAACGTCTCCCCACACACCAAAGAAACCTTTAAAATCCTTTGTTAAAGGTGTTGACCACAGACGTACTGTGGCAGTATCCTCTGTGCACCTGATGGTTAAAGAACGGCTAAAATAAAACATTCAGATTTTTTTCTTTGTATTCAAGTAGAAAAAAAACCATTGAATGGTCGATTTGACTGAGTATAGCAGTGAAATTTTAGGTTTATATGGTTGAAAATAACATTTGGAGGTTATTTAAACATTTGGTGATATTTATATAAAGAAAATATTGTGATATTAGATTTCCCTCATGTCGCTCTGCCCCGCTGACGAGTTCTTCATTGTTGTAGCCAGAGGTTGTTTGGTTTCCCCGATATATGAATCCTGGCGCTGAACAGCGTACACTATGTTACTCTGTTTGTGTCGGGGTGGACCAGTTTCTGGCGCAGCGTTTTTTGGGGTTTAAAAGCCACAGAGACTCTGTTTAGAGAAAATGTTCCGATACTCCTGGTAGGGCTGTGCAATATGACCAAATCTCATATCCCGATATAAGACATCCATCGTCCTGATAACGATATAAATCACAAAAATTTTACATTTTCTGTGAATCTCGGGCAGCTCGACTTGCGTGACGTGTTTCCAGCTGCGCGTCATGTAGCTGAGTCGAGTGCTTTAACCGATACATGAAACGATACATTTTTAGACATAAGTTGTAACGGCCGCCGTTTTCTTTGTATTTATTACACGGCGTACTGCGGGGAAAAGTTCTAACGTTTGAGTCTAAGGTTTATTTGGAGCACCTAACGGCTCATTTTTGCTTCTCATCTGTAAACACTCTGCATACTCTTTCACGTGATGCAGATTATTTTGAAAGGTCTCAACAGGATCTTGAGCTTTATTGTGAAAGGTTGATGTGGAAAATAAACAAGCGGACACGCGATGGTTTTACCATTTTGTCCGTCCGTAGTGTGGTTATATTAAATATAAGAGAAAGAGAGAGCTTTAAGAAATGAATGTAGCCACTACAGTGACCATCAAAACATGAAAAAATATTGCAGTAAACAGCTTATTTGGCGACACCACGAAACAAACGATAGATGTTTTTATATCGTCATGCGATTATATATCGTTATATCGAACAGCCCTAACTCCTGACACATAAGGGACCACTACGGGTTTGGAGCGTTCTGTAGGCGCCTTCCCTGCTTCGACAAATGCCCGGCTGGGATAACCACATTTACTCGCACGTGCTCGTACTAGCTTCAAGCAGTCGGGGCCAAAGTGGGTTCAAATTTCTCGATGCATGCTCGATCATCTGGGTAAGGCAATTTCAACGGGTTGGTTGTGTTGATCTGGACATTTACAGTGGAAGAAACGTTTCGTCTACTAACAGCATCAGACAAGTTTGAATGTCAGTGACCTCAAACTAAAGGTCAGAGGTCACGTTTTGTGAAAGTCTTGTGAATGTGATAACATGACATTGATATCATAGGTGTGTCTCCTAGTAGGCTGAGGGGTAACACTAGCAGTATTCCTACTTATTTATTCGTGTGTATGCAGTTTGGCCCATTGCTGATGTTTTAAACAGATGATGCTGGTGTTGTGGTCTTCAACAGGTCATCCTGCTGCCTTGTGATTTGGCAAAACAAATATTTGCGTTCTTGAGTGGTGGAGGTCTACCTAATAAAGAGGCTTGTGTGTAATTGCAGCGCATATACCTTCTAAGTGGATGTTTGTGTTTCGCAGATCCAAGTGTGGAGGTGGATGTGGTGGAGGCCAACAGGAAGTTCATGGAGCACAGTGAGGAACTGTACGATGCACTGATAGACTGTCACTGGCAGTCCACAGAGTTACAGCAGGACTATGTGACATCCAGTCTGCCAGAGCCCATCTACTGCTGAACCGGGACATCATGGCCTCTGTGGAGTTCACCTTTCCACCTTTTCCTCCCAGTCCATACGGATTGTGTGTGTGGGCTTCTTTTTTTTTTTTTTTTTTTTAGATAATAAAATAAGCTAATGGTTTTTATTTGTGTATAATCCTGTTTAAAATTAAACACGACCATTGGTACACAACCTGCCGTATGAGTCACTTTCATACCTGACTGTGATTGGATTGTTTGTTTCAGACTTCGTAGAGTCAGGGCTGTGTTGGTGTGATTGACATTTCTGTCAGGCCAGAGGTAAAGGAGCAGGTTAAATATCGTTTAGTGCAGGAATCAACAGGATTCCAGCAGAATAGAAAAGTTGAGTAAACTCTTTGAGTTGGTGGATGATGCTGTGAGAAACTGTGACGGCTCTAATATCATTTCTCCAGTCCTCCTAATAAACATGAAGCCTCTGGCCCATCGGTATGTGTGCCCTGAGAGCCTTTTCCCTGTTTAGGTCAGATTTATTAGACCATCGAACGAGGAAACGAATACTTTAGAAGGCTCCAAAAGTTGATTCTGTTCCTCTGGATGTAGCGTTTTCAGTGGGAGAAACGTTTAGTCACTCATCCAAGGGACTTCTTCAGTCTCAGCTGACTGCAGGTTTCCCCCAATCTAATAAACAGGTCTCAACACCACATCCAGAACACTTTGGATTTTGTTGAGAAGGTGAGAGATGTCATCATGGAGGCAGATGAAACCATGGTCTCGTACGACGTTACATCTCTCTTCACTTGCATCCCAGTCATGGAAGCGTTGGAGGTAGTCCGTAAGAGACTACAGGATGACCTCAGCAACAGGACCAGCGTCAGCATCCACCAAGTGTGTTTGAACTGTCTTCATTCCACCTTCTTCACCTACAAGGCTCAGTTCTACAGGCAGAAACATGGGTGTGCCATGGGCTCCCCAGTTTCACCCATCATGGCCAATTTGTACATGGAAGAAGTGGAAAAGAGGGCTTTGCTATCCTACCCTGGAACACCACCAAGCCATTGGTTCAGGTATGTGGATGACACCTGGGTGAAAATCAAATCTCAGGACGTACCACAATTCATAGATCACATTAACTCGGTGGACCAACACATCACATTCACCAGGGAGGATATGAAAAGTGGCAGGTTGGCCTTCTTAGACTGTGAGATTTCCATCAGTAATGGGGGACATCTAAAAGCTGACGTGTACAGTAAACCTACACATATGGGTCAGTATCTAAGGTTTGACTCTCATCATCCACTGGAGCACAAACTGGGTGTCATCAGGACGCTATAACACAGAGGGAACACCATCCCCACAGGAGAGAAGGACAGCCGCTGCTTAAGCAAAAACCTGTAGTGATCCCGTACGTGTCAGGAGTATCGGAGCAGCTGAGACACATTTTTTCTAACCACCGGGTCTCTGTGGCTTTTAAACCCCAAAACACGCTGCACCAAAAACTGGTCCACCCCAAGGATCGGGTCCCCCGACACAAACAGAGTAACATAGTGTACGCTGTTAAGTGCAGGAGGTTTGCCAGGATTTATACATCGGGGAAACCAAACAACCTCTGGCTACAACACAGAAGAGCCACCTCGTCAGGCCAGGACTCTGCAGTCTATGCACACCTACAGGCCAGTGGACACTGTTTCAATGATGAGGATGTAACATCCTGGACAGGGAGGAACGCTGGTTTGAGGGCGGAGTCAAGGAGGCCATTTACGTGAAAAGGGAAAGACCATCTCTGAATGGAGGAGGGGCCTAAGGGTACATCTGTCACCATCTTACAATGCTGTGATTGCAGCCATTCCCCAACTCTCTGTGAATGGGACTCATGGCCACTGATCAGAGGTTGTTGATCAATGAGAGTTTGCATAATTAAGATTAAGGAACTGACCTCCCAGCCCATTGTTCCTTCAGTGGGCTGGTTTCAGTCATTGTGCAGATGTCCTGTTTATAAGATTGAAACCTGCAGTCAGCTGAGACTGAAGACGTCACCTGGATGAGTGACGAAACGTTTCTCCCAGTGAAAACGTCCTGATGAACAGAATAAAGAAAGCTCCAAAACGCATTTAAATAAATAAATACTAAACCCCTGTTTTTAGCTGGCACACTGGACTTCTTTGAGAATTCTGACATTAATCAAGCGTAACATGAAACCACTTGAAACTCATTCGTCTGCAGAGAAATGCAGTAAATAACTGTAACTTGGCATATTAATAAAGTTTTTTATTGGTACCTGCCGATATTTGCCTCCAACCATTTAAACCATTTGTGCCTCCTGCATACGGTAGTAACACTCCCCACTGCTGGTTTATGTGTTGGACTGGTCATCGTGTTGATCATGATCGGGATTAGCACGGTGTAATGTCACTTCCTGTCCACTAGATGGAATCATCTCTCCTACAAGTCGTTGGTCACATATGTTGAAATGTTCAGAGCTTTAATAAATTTTATTTCATTTTGAATTTTATTTATATTTTCTCAGACTATATGCAGTGCCACTGTACTTTATATAAAACTGTATAAAACAAAATAAATAGGAAGATATAAAAAGTGCCAATCATTATGGAAGATGTAAAAACAAAAAGATCACAAGACTGGCAAAAGTGACACAAATAATATTTAAAAAACAAACAAACGTGTCTTTATTCTGCACGAGTCCTAAAGAGTCAGCACAACATTACTGTGACTTACAGTAAAAGGTAAAGAGCATTTTCCGCCTGTGGAAGAATAAAATAACAGCAGGAGAAAAAAACAATAAAAAATAATTCTTGATTTTGATGTGATCTCTCTCAAAGACCAAGGAGGTTATTGTATTAGAACACAGACAAAGCTCACAGATACCAGTGGCTGCATGGACCCCTCACAGTGCTCTGTACTGCAAACATGTAAAAACAACATCACAGTCAGCACACGTCATTTTCTGGACTCGCAACAAAAATCTCTTTAGGCCATCGTGAAGCAAGTGTTCACATTATATAAGTAAACGTTTGACTCAAAGTACTAAATAAATATAAATGTAAGTATAACGATGAACATGTACACCAATCAGGAATAACGTTATGACCACCTGCCAAATATTGTGTTGCTGCCAAAACAGCCCTGACCAATCAGGGACGGACACCACTGAAGTCCATGCCCTGGTAATAAGATGTGCCAGAGTGTCTGCACCAAGATGTTAGCAGCAGCAAACTCTTTACATCCTGTAAGCTGTGAAGAACAGCCTGGTTGTCCAACACATTCCACACATGCTTGATTGAATTGATATCTGGGAGGTCTGGAGGCCACATCAACCCTTAAAATGCACCGTCGTGCTCCTGCAACCATTCCTAACCTTTGTTCTGTGGCAGGGCGCATTATCCTTTATTTATTGACGCAAGCTCTGACTAAAGATCATTCAGGGAGTAATAATGAGAAGCTGAAGCTGTCAGCTGTGGCTCAGAGGCAAAGCTAGGTGTCTACCAAAGATTTATTCCTCCAGCCTGCATATCAGTGTCTCCTTTTTTCCCTTTTTAAAAACCCTGTCCTGAGACCACTAGGGAGACGTAAGGAAGATGGCAGCATAAGCTTGCAGCTCCCGGTCAAAACTCGAAAGAGAACCAGAATTCGAATATTTCCACCGCTAAACCGTGTAATAAATGCCATGGAAGGTGGAAGAAGGTCAAAAAGACAAGGAAACATTAAGGATTTTGTGAAACAAGTGGAGCTGGCAAGAGGAGGCAACGCATTCATGTCCGAGAACAGCGTGCAAGGCGAGCAGATGGAAGGAGATGTAGCTAGCCACCCTCACGCAGACTTCCAGGACATCATTAAGGAAATTCACTCACTTAAAGCAGAGTTTAAAACCGAGTTTGCCACGTTTAAGAAAGACATCACACAAGAAATGAAGGACGAATTCGACAGCTTCAAGAAAGACATTAATATAAAGCTGGCAGAAACTGCGAATGAGCTAGCTAGCCATGAGACCAGACTCGAAGAAGCTGAGGAAAGACTGGAAGAGATGGAAAGGTGGAATTTGGCCGCAAAAGATGCTCTAATCCAGTCGCTTCAGCAACAACGGAATATTCAGATGAAACTGGCTGACTTGGAAGGCCGTAGCCGACGGAACAACATTCGCATTTTTGGCCTAAAAGAGGGCTCTGAAGGAAACTCTGTGCTGCAGTGTGTGGAGGACTTGTTGAGAGCTGAGCTTTCGCTCCCGCCGGATTCTGCTCTAAATATTCAGCGGGCGCACAGAGCTCTGGTGCCAAAACCCGGACCAGAAAAACCTCCGCGATCGGTGGTGGTTAATTTTCTTCAGTTCTCAACCAAGGAGATGGTGCTGAAGGCAGCGTGGAAGAAAAAGGTTGTACATCAGGATAAGCAGCTTTTCTTTGATCATGACTACGCTGCCGACGTGGTTCAAAAGAGGAAGGAATACGCTGGAATTAAGAAAGCCTTAAAAGAGAGAGGAATACAGGCGGAGGTGCCGCAGCGGAGCGGGGAAAGCACGATGCTGGAGGAGCGACTGCAAAATGCATTGGGATGGCAGCGATCTAACACCGAGAACTTATAAGTGAGGATACAAACATTTGAATGCGGTGGAAATGATTGAACAGTAGAACTCAGAAACTAAAGGTTCATTACTCTGTTACTTTTCAAGGCAAGGTAGACCGGAAAGTGGTAGGTTTTCTTTTTTTTCCTTTTTTTTAAGGAACCTATGTTGGATCTCACGGGGGCCCCTAATCTGAAAGGGATATACCCCACGAACCACAGGGACGCTGTGGGTAAGAAATACGTATTTTCAGTTTCTCTTAAGTTTCTTGTTATCTTGTTCCAAGTTCTTAGAGTTAGTGTGGGAGGCTATGATAGTGATAAGCCAAAAAATAAAGCAAAACTTAACAGTGAAAAGATGAGGAATATAACGCTGGTGTCAATGAATGTCAATGGGATGAATAACCCAATTAAAAGAAGTAAAGTGATACTCAAAATGAGAAAGCTTAATGCCAATGTAATATATCTACAGGAAACACATCTGTCGCAGGAAGAGCATGATAAATTGAAGAAATTTGGGTACAGAAATTCTTACTATAGTACTTGCAAGAAAAGTCGTAAAAGGGGGGTAGCAATACTTATTAAAAATTCAGTTAATTTTGAATGTTCTAAAGAAATTCGGGACAGTGAGGGGAGATACATTATTGTAAGAGGTAAACTAGAAGGGGAGGCGGTGACACTAATCAATCTCTATATTCCCCCTGAGAGCAACCAACAAAATGTGAAGACTCTACTTACTACAGTCATGTCAGAATCTGAAGGGACTGTGCTGTGTGCAGGAGACTTTAATGTGGTATTCGACCATAGAATTGATACAACAAGCACAAATAGAAGCAAAAACAGCCTGGCGAGAATGGTTAATACATTTATGAAGGAGCAGGGAATGGTAGATGTATGGAGGGAACACCACCCGCTGGATAAGGAGTATACACACTACTCAAAGACTCACAACACTTACTCAAGAATTGACTATGTCTTAATGAACAGATGGGATCTACACAGAGTAACTGAATGCACAATTGGAGTGGCAGATATTGTGCCATTCATTTAAAGCTAAATCTAAATAGTAGGCGTAGAAATACCTGTTGGAGGTTAAATCTGAGCTGTCTGAATAATAAAGAAACGAAAGACCAAATCAAGAAAGATATAAAGCAATACATAGAGGAAAATTCCACTGAAGAAATTAGCCCAACTGTGTTTTAGGATGCATTCAAAGCTGTGCTCAGAGGGAAGCTTATTGCTATAACTTCAAAACAACACCAAATGAGGAAGGCCCTGTACCTAAGCCAGGTGGAGGAATTGAAGAACACAGAAATATTATACCGAACAACTCGGAATGTTCAGCTCCAAGACAGAATCAAAACACTAAAAAAGGAAATTGACAATATATTGACTGAAGAAGTGGAAAAAAACTTAGATTTTTGAAACAGGATTATTATGAGAACGACCCAAAGGAAGCTAGACTGATAGCACGGCGTCTTAGACAGCAGCAAGCTGTTAATACAATTCACAAGATTAGAGACCCATCTACAAATAACTTGCAGTATAGCCAGGAAGCAATAGAAGAAACATTTAAGAAATATTACGAAAACTTGTATAAACAACCATGTTCCTCAAATAAAGACGAGAAAACTGCTTTTCTTAACTCCTTAGACTTACCACGTATTGGTACGCAGCAAAACAGCAAACTGACTGCCCCCATCGGTCATGAAGAAATATCTAGAGCAATTTCAAGACTTAAAGCTAATAAATCACCGGGGGCCGATGGGTTTCCCTCAGAGTGGTACAAGAACTTTAAGGAGGAGTTGATACCAATGCTTCAATCATCATTCAATCATACCCTTGCGGAGGGTGTAACCCCTCCCTCATGGAGAGAGGCGATT
This sequence comes from Astatotilapia calliptera, assembly GCF_964374335.1. Lineage (NCBI taxonomy): Eukaryota > Metazoa > Chordata > Actinopteri > Cichliformes > Cichlidae > Astatotilapia > Astatotilapia calliptera. Next base: position 37,200,941 of record NC_137442.1, on the reverse strand, counting down.
ATCTCAGTAATCCCTAAAGAGGGAAAAGACACCGAATATTGTAACAATTACAGACCCATATCAGTTCTTAATGTGGACTACAAAATACACACATCTATAATTGCTAAGCGATGTGGAGCAATTATGACAGACTTAATTAATGAAGACCAAACTGGCTTTATCTCAGGACGTAGAACTCAAGATAGTATAAGAAGGACCCTCCAGATAGTTAATTCAATACAAACAAAAAAGGGCAGTGCGGCCCTAGTAAGCCTGGATGCAGAGAAGGCTTTCGACAGTGTAGATTGGAACTTCCTATATGCCGTGCTTGAAAGGTTTGGTTTTAATGACGGTGCTGTGATGTGTATCAAATCTATTTACCAATCTCCTACAGCTCGAATTAGAATCAATGGCAGCCTAACGGAGCAAATCTCTCTCGAGAGGGGTACCCGTCAGGGTTGTTGCCTCTCACCTCTTCTCTTCACTCTATATATTGAACCCCTGGCACAGGCCATCCGACAAAGTGAGGAGGTGAGAGGGATAAGTATTAAAGGGGAAGACCACATCATCAGCTTATTTGCAGATGATATCATACTCTACCTAGAAAATCCAAACCAAACTTTAATTCCGATGTTTAATGTAATTAATATCTTTGCTGAACATTCGGGGTACAAAATTAATGTGACCAAAACTCAGATACTGGCTTTCAACTATTTGCCATCCGAAGAGGTTAAAAATAAGTTTAGACTGAACTGGACTGCAAAACAAATGAAATACTTGGGTGTAACTGTGACTAAACAATTGAGTGACCTTTTTAAAACAAATTATGATAGACTGATCACTCAAATTAAACACGATCTAAACCGATGGTCAACTCTTACACTAGACTTTAGTGCAAGAATCACAACAATAAAAATTAGTGTCCTCCCACGGTTATTGTACCTTTTCCAATCTCTGCCAGTTAAGATCCCAGTGGAAAAATTCAAGGACTGGGATAGGCTCATCTCTAGATTTGTATGGAATGGTAAAAGGCCTAGAATAAAATACACAACATTACAACTATCTAGGAAGCAGGGTGGTGTGGGACTCCCTAATCTAAAAGATTACTATCATGCGGCCCAAACTAGACCGGCGATAAAGTGGTGTGATCAGAACTTTAATGCTAAATGGAAAGATATTGAAATAAAAGTACAGGATGTCCCAGTCCAGACATTTCTTGGAAATGAACAACTTAAGAAAACCTTACAGCATTTCCTTGATCCTATAACATCCCACACTCTAGAGATATGGTTTGGCCTAGTTAAACAAAGTAAGTTGGAAAGGGAGGTTAAGATGTTAAACTGGGCTGCCTATGTTGTTGGTGATATATATACCAAGTGCTCACGACTCAGGATTCAGGAAGTGGGAACAAAAAGGAATAACAGCGATTTGTACAGTAATGAAAGATGGCCATTTGATGAGTTTCCAAGATTTAAAAGATCGGTATAGTCTAGAGAAAACCGATTTTTACCGGTACCTGCAACTCAGAGACTACTTTTCAAAGGAAGTACGAAGTTCGCGTAAGTCTTATGGCATCCTGAATTGTATAATTAAATCATACAGGGGCCTCCAATTCAAGGAAATTTCTGTACTATATAAAAATCTAAGAGAGAACACAGCAACATCAACTGAATACATAAAAAATAAATGGGAGCAGGAAATAAAAACTGATATCTCAACTGAGGAATGGTTAGATATGTGTGACACCCAGAACACAACCACTAACTCAAGATGCTGGAGAGAATTTGGGTGGAAA